>NW_016690302.1:336919-412020 GCF_001604755.1 Lepidothrix coronata | reverse complement strand
CAATTTAAAAAAAAAAAAAAAAAAAAAAAAAAGAAAAAAAAAGAAAAAAAAAAGAGGAAAGAAAAAAATTAAACAGAAAGGGACAAGGGGGTGGGGGAAAAGGGAAAGGCCTCTGTGCTGGGTTTCCCTGGCAATAGCACCAGGGGACAAGTGTCAGAGGCAGATAAACAGCATAACCAGGCCGAAAATAAAGGTCAAAGGAAGCATGAAACTTAACACAACAGTGATTAAGATAATGATGAAGCAGGGGACCCCAGAAAAAAAAATAAGTGTGACACTCAGAAACACACATATATGCTCCAAGTGATGGCCCAAGAGACCTGGTATGTGGGAAGAGGTAACAGGGCTTGTTAGGCCTTGGGGTACCTGGAAAAGAGTGGAAATGAAGGAAAAATCCAAGGGGAGGATTTGGGGAGAGGGGTCTGTGATTTCCCCTTGGGCTGGTTGCTGTAGGTCGAGTCTGCCCAACGCCACCAAGCCCCAGAGCCAAAGGGGACCCTCCCATAACACAGACACCCTGTCCCAGCCAAGTCGTGCTTGGATTTGCCACTGAATTCCTCAAAAGAGTTTCCCTGACGCTGGGAGGAGAGTCCGGGTGGGTGTGGATCAGGGAGGCCCTGCTGACACCAGCGGGGCTGTGCTGCCTGACACTGGCCCAGGCCTGGCTCTGTGCCCTCCAGCAACTGGGATAAAAAGCCTCCGAGAAGCCAAGAGGGAGGGACGCTGGTCAGACCTCCCTGCCCACCTCCTCCCCCTTGCCAAGGCTAATTGTGCAGAGAAAAGCCCAGAAAGGCTGAAGGACTCAGAAAGCCAGTCCAAGAATGCCATACCCTTCGGCATTTGCCTGCTCCCTCTCCAAACCTCCAGGATGACCTCACACGTTTGGAGCCCAGCTCATGACTTCCAGTTGCCGGGGACTGGCTGTGTTACCACTGCCAAGAGGCAGCAAAGAAACTGGAAATTGTTCACCAGCTTCTTCCTCTGCGAGTCTGGGAATTAAAACTTGTGCAACAGAAAGTGTGGAAGCACAAAAGGCTTTCCAGCTTTTCTGCACCACCTTCCCGCTGGGAATAACTCTGATCCCCTGCAAAATATCTCTGTTCTGCCTTTTCTGGCACGTCAGAGTCCTGGTGCAAGGTCATCTTTAGGGATTCAGTGGGACAGGGACGACGCCTGGGCTTCCTTGTCCCTTGCACTTGGCCTTGGGCAGGAAACCACCACACCTCACTCATTGCCTTATGTCTGCACAACTCAAACTCTGACAGAACACTGAGCAGAAAAGAATTGTTCTCCCTCCTGCCAAATATCTTTGGGAAAAGTAATTTTTTAGCTGAAGATTTTCTTCCACGCAGTGTTTATCGTGAAGGAAAGCAAAGAAATGTTTTCACAAAAAGGTTGGAAAAGTGCTACATGTGAGTTTATCCACACACACTTGGTCAGAAAGCTGTTTTCCATCAAACATATTCCAATGCAAAATTTTCAGCATCATATTCATGTGTCTCCCCCCTCCCCCATCATTGATATTCATGGTCTTTTGTAAAGAATGATTCAATTAAACCACCAATGCTCCTCGCTAGAGGAGTCTGAACAGTGAGAGGAACTCCCCAAAAGTAGTGCTGGGCCAGGCTTTGTCCACCAAACATCCACCAAAGATGTGCAGGTTAGAGGGGCTGGGACACCACCATCTCACACCCCCAGAAAAACTGCTGTTGAGGAAAGAATAAAATCACTGCTCTGATCCCTGACATTACTGGCTGAAAAATGTGCTTTGAAAAATAATAATGGAAAACAAGCTCTTTTTTAATTTCATTTTTGAGCCATTACGGTTCATGTTTTCAATCTTTTTTCTTTCCTCCTTGGTAATCAGAAGAGCGAGAAATGTGATTAAAAACTAAAAAAAACAAACAAACAGTGAAAGCTGAGATCCTCATGCGTCCAGGAACATGGACTTGAAGAGAAAACACCAAATGCCCTCAGGCACAGGGTAAAAGGAAGGGTTGGCAAATGTTATATTTTGGTTAATGTTGTCATGAAATGCACAGAAAGTCGAAGATACCAAAGGTACTTGGAAAGGTGTTCTTTAAAGGTATTCTGGAAAGGTTTTCCTCCCTGCACATCTGATAACAAAGATTTAACACGCACTCAGACGTGGGCACAGCCCTGAGATGGGGTGAGAACTAGTGCTGGGGACATGTGTGAGAAATTGCATTGAAGTTAAAACCCCCTCAGTGACAGGGCTGGTTCCTTTTTACTTTTTGCAAGGAAAACCAACCCCATCTCCCCAGTCTGACAGCGGAACCTCGAGATTCTCTGCCCAGATGTCGGATTATTGTTGAGCAGCACCACAACCACTTTTATCAAGATCTTTTTTTTGCATTTCCCAATGAAAATAATACTCTGCATCTGCAAAAGCTTGGTGAGCAAAGATCTGCTTCACTTTCTAACACGCATAAACTGATTTCTCATGTTCAGAAAGGAAACACAGCAACTCTGGCAACAAAACTAAAGGAAAAAAGGAACACACCAGACCAAGGGCGACCTGGAGTGGAGGCGCAGACACTTTTCCAGCAGCACACACTCCCTCCCTCCCCTGGCAGCCTCAGCCCAGCAAAGGAACAACTTTCCCTGGCTGCTGCTCTCTGATGCAGCACCGTTGTGGCCCCACTGGCACAGAGAATCCCACAGTGCCCAGCGGGCTGCAGGTACCCAGGCAGTGGGCTCGCAGGGAACATGCTCTGACACGTGTGTCCCTGCACATGCAGGACCCAGTACCCACACACACCTCGCAAACGTGTGCCGAGCACACAAAACTCCCTCGCCGTGGCCGAGGAACTGTCAGGAGAACACAAGCAAAAGCTGCTTCTTGACAGCGAGTCATTTATATTTTAGCTTCGTTCCATTATCCTAACGAATCCTTCATCAGCAGATGCAATATTAACAGCAGAAAATCAGCTCATTACATCCGGGGGGATTTCATCAAGTTGACAATCATATATGCAGCTACCCGAGCCTGGAGAGGACAGGGCTCTCGTTATTTAGTTATCCTGGTTTCATCTTAGAGGCTTTTTCTTTCCTTCTTTCTTCCTCTTTTTTTGTTTTTTTTTTTGAGGGGAGGGTGTCCCAAACAACCCCCAGACCCCTGAGCTTTCAGGATGCTGGTCCACAGACAGATCCACTCAGCTGGGAAATGCTCCAGCCCATCTACAGGAGCAGCAGCTGTTAAGAGGAGAAAAAAACCCTCACACAATCTGCACCCTCTGCAGCTCTGAGGACATTCTCTGTGGAGTTCTGACTCCAGGAGAGGGTTTCCATCCTATGCAGCTCCTGCCTTGTGTCCAGGAGCATATGGAGTGGCTGCTCTGGTTCTTCTGCTCCAGGCAGGACTCCCCACTTCATGCTCTGAAGGGTCTCTCTCTGCAGTGTCCCCAGAGGGATAAGACACATTTAAATAGCCTGGGATTTCATGAACTTCCCAGGCAAGGAGCAGAAGAGTCAGTCCAGGTGAGCTGAAGGTAAGAAGAACAGAGTAACAGGGAGAGTTGAAAGCTGAGTTCAGGAGATTTTGGGGCTCTTTTCCTCTCCTGCCTTGTCTAAGGAGCATTAAACAGCACAGTTGAGGCAGCCAAAGCAGGCTGACAGGGCACCTTTAGATGCTGCACTAGAACACACCTGGAATAATCCAAATATCATCCTGTGAAACATCGAGGTGAAAACTTTGAGTATTTGCTCTACTTCCCCCACATACTCTTGCTTTAAAATTATGGAAATGGGCACAGACATTTTGGGTTCCTTCTGTTTTTCACAGTCATCCTGGGACTGCAGGATGAGAAGCCCTGCAGCAGGAATACTGCTTGAAAATTACCTTCCTGCTCTGCCTCCCCTACTAAGGGTCTTCCTCAAAAACAGCAGCCCAAGAAATCCTTGGCATCCCCAGTCTGAAGAGCCACTGCCTGCAGCCTCAGGATTCCTCACTGCCTACTAAGGAGCTTTTCTGCCCACCCTGATATTCCCTGGAGGAACAGGGATCTCCTGCTGTTCTCACTCACATGCGGTGGGTGCCTTTGCCACCATGGCATTCCCAAGCCTGGTGATTTCAGCTGGAGAGCAGCTAACTGGCTTCCAGGACTACTTCTCCATCAAGGGATGAAGCTGGAGAGACCAGTCTGGAGCTGGACATGGACCACTCCTGGCAGACACCAGCTTCTGGACAAGCCTCTCTGCTGCTCAGCCTCAACCACCCAACACAGCTGAAGGAAGAAGTTGAGCTCATCTCCTCCAGCTCAGAGGGGGCTGGGATGGGCACTGCACATTTTCCCAGCAGGACTGGATTTCTGCACAGCAAGGAATATGTTCCTGGGATGTCAACTCCAATCTCTACTGCGCTCTGACAGATTTAAGCTCCAGTTTGTCCGACAACATCCCAAAGTGTAAGAAACTGGGGGCAGACTCTCTAATCAGGCTGTAGGACAAAGGCCCGGTCTGACCCTGTCACTTCCACTTACTCTTGCTGTCCGTCTTGCTCCCCCCACCCTCTCGGCAGCCTCCCTGCCCACCCTGGGCTGCCCTCCCTTCCCTAACACAGCTGGGCTAATCCTGCTCCTCCCGCGTCCAGCGCAAATCCTCCCCAGAGTAAACCAATCCTGGGAATTTTTATTAGATTATCAGCCTGCCAGCTCAGTGCTGGCTGGACTAATCCTAATCAGGACTGATTTCTATTAGCCAGCTTCAGGGAGGAGCTGTGCTGTCCCAGCACCCCAGGCCCACACTGGGGGAGCCCGAGGCCTTTTAGCTCATTCTATACAAATTTTCCTTTTAGAAAGGAACAAATTTAGCCCGGGATCACCAGCAAAGTTTGCATGTGGGCTGTGTGGGCAGCCACGGGGCAAACTGTCCCCACCTCGTCACTGAGCTGCAAGAGAAGCTGAAGGGGTCCAAGCTCCACAGCCCCTCCGGCCCCAGCTCCAGGCCGGTGTGGCCAGTTAGTGCCACATGGAAAGATGCTTTGTGGCAGGGGACATGAGCCTGCTGGGGAGCAGGCTGAGATGATGGGCTCATTTCAGACAGGAGGACAAGCAGCCGCAGCTTGAGTGCCCAGGACAGAGTTTGCAGTGCTGGCTGAGTCAGCGAGGTCTCCATGCCCCATTACCCATGCCCAAAGCAATCTACTCTCACTTCCCTCCCCATTCTACTAAAGCAAACTGTCGCTCAGGTATTTCTCCCCTAACCCCGTTCCTGGCCCTGGAAGCGACCTGACTGAAAATGTTTGCTCTTTACTGGGGCTGGTGAAAGTTTTGCTGCCGACTTAACAGGATTTGAGTCGAGCCACGAGGGCAGCTTGAGCACGAGTTCACGAGCAGGGTGTTGAGAAGAGCAAGGCTTTGTCCCTGCCTCTGTCCCCTTGTCCCACTCACCCGCTCCGTGCCGAAAGCACAGCTATTCCCAGCAGCCCCCAGGGGACTCCACCGCACTTCTGAGCGCAGCCAGCGGCGCTGCAGCCGCTCCGCAGAGACAGACATCGCACAGGGAGCGCTCGGCAGAGCCTCTCCTCCCAAAAGTGACCGCGGAGCTTTGAAACCTCCCAGAGAAGAGGGGCCATTGCTGTTAAGCCTCTTCTAAACTTGTCTACTCATCCTCTCACAATCACACCATCTTTATGCTGCCTCCCAAAGGAGAAGGAATTGCCTCTGGGACTGAGCTGCACCTCCCGGGCACCGCGGTTCTCTCTGACATGGTGCTCAAGCGAAGAGGTTGCCCTCCCATACAGCAACTGGAGGGACAGTGATGCACCAGACAGGGCTTCAAGCAAATCAAAAGATGCCCCAGGCTGAGACCAAGGCTAAATATGCTTGGTCTAGACTAAATAGCCCCAGAACGGGAGCCAAGAGCCAAAGCCCTGCCTGGAGCTCCAGGCGCTGCCCCTCTCAGCTTTGTGGGGGGGGAAGCACCACACAACCCCAACTAGGGAAACATCTTCTAAAGGAGCAGCTCCACAGCCTCCAGACACTGGTGCTGCATCAACTCAGGACCTTGTTTTGTGCCTGGGGACATCAGTAAATCACGAGTAACTGTCCAGAACGTGAGGCTGTAAGTCAGCACAGCTCAAGCCTTGCTCTCCTTTCCGGCCAGGCTTACAGCATCAGTCCTACTCTGGTAGGTGGCAAGGTTTCCTAAGAGAGTTAACCAGATCCGGCTGGAATCAGAGGCTGCAGCAGGCTTCCTGATGTCAGAGAGAGAAATGGGGGACTTGGCCCAAACCCTCCAGAAGCCACATCAAAAAGAGATGTGGGCGAGAGCCAAGAACAGATGATCCAACTGTGAAAGGGCTTTGTGTGTGTATGTGTTTGTGTGTGTGCGTGCGTGCATGCGAGGAGAGAGGAAAAATCAAAAGAAAGAGAGAAAGGAAAGAGGAGGAGTAAGAACGAACAGAAAGATGGAAAGAAAAGGTGTGGAGGCACGAGATCAGGAAGGGAGCAGAGCTGTCACAGTGTGTGTGGCCTGCGTGCAGGCACGCGATGAACAACAAAACATGGCAACGATATATAATCGATGTCATGTGTTAATGATAAACACGGATCAGGAGAAACACTGGCTCTGCCTCGAGCACTCCCAGCCCGGATCTCAGAGTGCTGCAGAACTTGTTTCAGTAAGGCAGCACAGCTCCTTCAGCTTTGGTGGAGGCATGGCAATGGGCATCCTTTGGAAAACCCTGCACGCTCCTTGCTCTGCTGCAAACCTGGATGCTGCTCTGCTCCTGTGCATGGAGTGCTGCCACAGAGGCAAGGAGAAGGCAGCAGATTTCCATGGGGGAGTTGGTGGAAGAGCTGTGGCTGGAGACCAGGAGGCTTGACTCCCAGTTCTGCGATTTAACCACCAAATCAAGGTTTAGCCTATTTAGAAGCAAAGCAGCAGAGCATTACACAGTGCTGGCAGGATGGGGTCACGATCCCAGGCTCCTCACTCAGAACTAAACCCATCAACAGCAGACTGAGGGAAGAATCCTGTGACTGGGCTTTGCCCTCACTGCAGGAGGTCCCCATGATATGGGGGTCTGCAATAGTTAAATCAGATTATGTATCTCTGCTGTAGGAGAGCAGCAGCTCACCCAAAACAGCTCCTCAACCTCTCCTTTCCCACCTTGCTGCCTGGGCCTCCCCCTTACATAACCTGGCAGGCAAACTCCAGGTAAAGGAGATGAGACCCAGGGACCAGCCAAACCCAAACCTCTTGTTGAGATACAGAGTCTGAGGGACAGAGAAAGAATACCAGGGCCTTTCTATCCAGAGCCTTGTACCATAGCCCAGCTGTTGGCCAAAAATGCTTGAGTACCATAGGTGGAAGTGAAAGGGAAGATGAGACATGCAGCAAACTGGGGACAAGAGAGAAAAGGGACTACGTGAGAGATACGACCAGGTGAACAGTGGGGACACCAAAAGATGACATGGGATAAACCCAACTTGCTTCTGTCCTTTACAACGGGTCTGGTCTCAAGCAAGGACATTAATACACACCTGGCCTCACCATCCACACTGGCTGTGGTCAGGTAGGAATGTGTCCAGCTCCACGTCCCCTGGAAGCTGGGCCATGCCCAAATGCAATCAGGGAAAGTTTAGACTTTCCTCCCCCCACTGCCTGTTTTTTTTTTTCCTTTTTTTTTTTTTTTCCAATTTATCAGCAGATTGTGTGGAGCCGAGTGGCGCTCGCCTCACCCTGCTAAATAAAGCTTTGGTATTTCTGATAAAGCCATCAAATTCCTTATCACGCTGACACAAAGAGCATTTAAAGAGACACACACACTCTCCAGCACCCTCCACTTCCCAGTCCCAGGCGCCTCAGGGTAACCTTTCTGAGCTAAAATGACAGGGGGGGAGCAGGGGGAGGTAGCTGTTGGATCTCTGTGTTTCCCAAGCCCCAAGCCCATGTTGTGAGGGGACCCAGCTTGTTTAACCTTTAAAGAGGGAGGCTGGGTTCTGTCAGGCTGTCCTGAATACTGGGACAGATTCGATAGCTCTGTGTAAATAATGCAGGCTGAGATGTGGCATCAATAGAAATGCCCTGCAACAACAAGAATATTGACAGCCGGAAAATCCTATGAGGAGGACGGCAAACCCAAGTGTCCGTAGGTGCTTTTAAACCAGGAGAAGGGGAAGAGAACCAGAGATCTTGGGCTGTCACGAAGACACAACTGGGGCTGCCATTGCCTCTTGGATGTGCTTTTCCTCACGGTGGCAGGGTGTGAAAAGATATGGCCGTGCCACAGCGTGGACTTTGGCACTGCCTTTTCCCTGCTCCACCAGCCTGGAACCTGCCCCGTCCCCTGGGCGATGTGAGCCACCGGGAACTCCTGCTTCCCTCCCCGCAAACACAGCCCGCAGACATTCTCCCTCCTCTCCGCCACAGCACAGGCTGTTGTTTAACCTTCAAATTTATTATTTTTAATTATTTTGATTTATAAAAGCGTGCGGCAGTTAAAACCACATTAAATAAACTCAGCGTTACGGCGCTTAACAAACACACATAACTTTGGACTTCTGAGGACTCCATAAAATAATCATCCGCCTGGAAGTCGCTGCAGCCGCCCGCCCGCGCCTGCCCCGGCGCGCTCCCCACCACCACCACACACCCACAGCCACAGCCACACGCCCCTAATCCAGAGGGATATTTCAGGCTCTGACCTTCCCTTCCCCAAAGGCGTTTCATCCCATCTTACACGCTGCTGAGATTTCAACAGGAGAGCTCACGGTGTTCTGATACCATGAGAAAAATCGAACGGCATTAGGTCCCTCCTGCCTTGGCAGGTCTCAGGCTCGGCTTCAAATCCAGCTCTGAGCACCAGCCCCTCTCCTTGCTAAGCAAACAAACAAGCCTGGAGGAGGTGAAGAAGAAACAAGGAAAGAGAGGAAGGAGAAAAAGAATGAATAAAAAAGTGAGAACACCAGTCTGGTAAACTCCACCCAGGATCCCATTGGGAAAGGCTGTTTTAGGACCTAATCCAGCGTTAATGAGATCTCTGCTTCCAATGCCTCTGCACAAACCCTCTGCCACCAGCTGAATGCTGGGGGTGTGGGCTCTGCCTCGCAGCCCCCCTCCCCACCTGCCGAGAGAGCACACAGCATCCTCCTCCCATCCGTCCCTCACTTCCAGAGGCAATAAAACACGCCAATGCTTTCAAATCCCAATCACCTGCTGTTTCCCAGCATGGCAGGGCCATCCCAAGCAACTCAGTGGGTGGGCCTGAGACACACGCAGAAAGTTGAGGGAAGAGACTCCCCTGTTTCATTGGCATCTGCAGTGAAACATCAGTGATTTACACAGGAAGTAGGTGAAGAGCAATTATAATTGATTGGGAATCATTTCCTGATGGTGTTTGGGTATGACGGATGGTGCCGGCCGACTGCTGAAGGACAGCAGGCACTCTGTAGTTCCCGTCCGCTGGGCTGAGTGTGCCACAAACCACCAAACCCTCCTCTGCTCAGAGACACGGCTCTCCCCAGACCAACCCGGCCCTCGAGCTGAGCCTCTGGTCCCTTGGTGGCCACGGTTTGACACCGAACCTTGCTGTGCTCTGGTACAGCACGATGCTGGAGTTACCTGCCACCCATGAGAACTGCAAGAGAAAAATTCCCGTGCGCACTGCAAGTGCTAACGCACATCCTACACTTCCCCTCTTTTCTCTAGAACCTAATACATATATAGTACAGTGACATTTCACATCTCTGCAGCAACTCACGCCCAAGCCCATGTTACCTCACGGATGATATTCCTGAATGCCTATCGCTCCTCATAAGGAAGAGCAGAACAAAACTCATAAACAAATCCTTTTGTTAAAAAGTCACAAGCAAGTATCCCAAATGCCTGCTTCAAGCAGAATTTTACACTCCAACAGAAGCTCCATGAACCTCTCCAGGAAACTCTCCAGCAGACATGAAAGGCGTTTGGAGGCTGCAGTGATGGTAGAGATTTATAAATGGGGAAACTTAGTCACTGGAGATTAACATGATTGACTGAGATAGCCCCGTCCTTGGCAGAACTGAGGAGGAGCTCATTCCTGCACACCTCCTGCTCCAACCACCGACTCGTCCTGCCTTGCACTTGGCAATGAGAACAGCGACACTCTGCCACAGTTTGGGCTCAGGAAATGAATTTTTAGGCTTGACAGGTGTTGGGGGTTTTGATGTTTTAGTTGGGTTTTTCCCCCATGAAGTATGTGCTTTTGTAGTGAGCTACTGGAGAGGATGGAGAGGGCTGGATGTGGGGCAGAGGGGGAGGACACTGTGCCGACCTCCTTGCCCTTAGTTTGGATTTTGTTCCCCTGGGAAGAGTCCCACGTGCGCTGCGAGTGCTGGGAGCTGAGACAAGGGACCCAGACATGCTAAATATAAAGGCTGCAGGACTGAAGAGGGTTTGTGGGTTGTTGTTCTTGGGGAGGGGTGGAGGTAAAGGAGGGGGCTGGGTCACAAACTGCCTGCAGTCACAGTAGCCTGTCAATAAATTTTGCATTCACTTTACTTTCCGACAGGGATTCATTCCCTAATATGGGGCTGGCAGCTTTCTGGGTTATTTCGAGTGTGTGTGATAAAGTTCCCTGGATACTGATGGCTTCCTAGGATCAGGATTCTGAAAAAAAACCCAGCAACATGCCTTGATGTGTGGGGTGAAGAGAGGAACCATGGCTAATTACAGGCTTTTCTGCGAAACGAGGCAGTACAGGGGGGTGAAACTCAGTCCCTTCGTCTAGGACAGAGCTCTCTGGAGCCAGGAGCCGAATCCTTCTGCTAAAGAGAGTGCCCTGAAGATTTTATCATGTGCCAAAGCCTTTCCTGCAGAGACTCCAAGCACGGAGGGGAAGCAACCTCACACCCTCCTTTATGGCCGCTCCATTACGCCTGACCCCTCGTGCATCAGGTGAACGCTGAGGATGAGACAGCCCCTGCCCTGAGGCGGCCGGGCTAAAATATCACAGGCAGGCAAAGGGAAATCAAGGCTGAGGGAGATGATTTCATCTCCTGATGACTTGTTTAAGGTTAGATGGGTCATGGCAGAGCCAAGAGGAGAAGCTGGGTCCCCAAACCAGCACTCACATGCTCTGGGTTGCACTGTCTTCCCCACCTTCTGGCAGTCATTTCAGAGGCCCTGAGAGACCTGCTCCTTGCACTCTGATAAGGCAAATTATCTCCCATCTACTCCCAGATGATTTCCTTAAACCTACCCCCCCAGCAGCCCCCACACTCCATTACTGACAGCTCTGGAGTACTTGTCTAACCAGAGCCTCTGCTTTGCTCTTACTCTCTCAGCTTCATGACTGAGCTGTGTTTGGTATATGGGGGAATTCTGCCAACAAAATGTGGCCTCAGAGAGATCTGCTCATGCCAGGCTGTGCCAAGGTGAGCTCCATGCTCTGCCCAGAGGTGGGCTTTCTGAACCAAATCCCTGTTTTCTAAAGCTCAGGAGTGGAAGTCCTCAAAGCTGGCCCCAGCAGATGTCTTCAGGGATCCTTCTGACTTGGATTAGCTTTTAAGAAGAATGAAGTGTGCCACAGATAATATGCCATGATTGCAAACGTGTCCGGCCCTCTCACCTCCTCCCTGACCCCAACCCCAGGCAGCATTCCTGCGGGGAGTTAGAGCTGTGCCATCCAACCTACTGCCCAGGAATGGCAGGGAGCCTTCCGTGGGCTCCTCTCCAAGAGTCCCTCGGGCCAGAGGCCACTTTCCGCTGTGCCTGGAGAGGCTGCCAGCTCCTGTCACCCGCAGCACCGGGCAGGGAATCCCAAGCTTGCCTTCCTCTGCAATGCTCAGCTGAGACTCCTGAGGGCAGCTCTGAAGAGAAAGGGATTGAGAACCTGCAGAACCAAAGCTGCTGCCACACCTGTTGGCTTGGAGCAGCCAGTCTTTGGGGACACCTCAGTGAAACGAGCCTGGAGAGGTCTCGGTCCTCATCACCAGACTGGTGGGTGGGGACAGGACAAGGCTCAAGGGAAGGAGATCTCTGAGTGAGCAGGTGGACAAGGGCACTCACCACACCACGGTGGCTTGCAGAGGAGAACCCACGTTTGCATACGTTTCCAGTGAGCACATTTTCCCTGGAATTTGCAGCAGGCAGGGAGTGTGCCCGCGGTCCCACACCGCAGCACAGCCAGCAAGCGGCAACTTGCTAATCTGCCATAACACGATCATTTACGTTCATGTGAATGTACCCTTGGATCCCATTGCAGTGTTAACCTCAGTGTCCTGGCCAAAATCCATCTCAAGCCACTGCATGCTGCCTACAGAAATCCCCCGCTCCGTTTCCAAAGTGGAGGGTCAGATTCCTCACATCCCGCCCTGGGCTGTGGGCAGTGCTGCTGCCAACACCAAGGAAAAAAGTGCCAAAGGCTGGGGTAGGGGTAGAAACCCAGGAGATAAAGAGGGAACACCACCACAGATTTGGATTGGGGAAAATGTTATCCCTGCCTCAAATCAGAGGAGATCGTAAAAATAGAGAAGGAGAAGGTCCTACCTGGGGATTAAACACCCGTTCCAGCCCTCTGGCACCTCCCTCTCCCGAGCTGGAGGCAAAGGTAGCAGCACCTGAGCACAAGGATCTCCCTCCCTGGTGACCAGGGTGTTCCCCCAGGGACACAGTGGCTCTCCTGTAGCCACTGCTTGCTTTGGGCACTGAGGCCACCCACACGGATCCTGCAGCCCTGCCATCCCAAAGGCCTGGCACTGTCCCAGCCAGGGAGGGAGCAGCCATCAGGATGGCCAAGGTGCTCCCATCCAAGAGAGGAGACAAGGAGGGCCCTGTGACAACCCAACTCTGCAGCTGGACAGGGTAGGCAGGGGAAGACATTTTGGAAGTGCTCCCCAGCATGCCTACGGCCCCAAGAACAAAGCTATGGGGAGAATGGTGCAGTGCTCTACCAGCTGCTCTGAGACACGTCATTTATTTATTTATATTATTATTTTAGCTTTGGGCACCAGCTAGTTTTGGGCCACAAGGGGTTAACCACAAAAGCTGCTTTCTCTGCCTTCACTCTACCTCAATTTCCACTGCTCCCATCACCTTCCTCCCCCACCCCCTGATCTTATGAAAAAAACCCATCAAAATAACTATTTTATGTCTCCAAATATGCAGATCATTTTCTTTAATGAAAGATGCTTGACGTCTCCGATCCAATTAATATGCAAATGCAGGCGAGGATTTATTTGTGACATTCTGTCTGGGTGAGAGAAAACAAAAAAGGCCTGTTAACCAAAACACTAATTGCTGTGACTGATTGTCACATATCATCATTTTCATAGGATCTCCTCCATCCCTGGCTTGCAGGGAGCTGTGAACCAGGACTCGGAGACTAGCAGACACCAAGGAGAAACAGGGCAACCAGCTACCTGCCTGGCACGCTCGGATGAGCCGGGGCCTCCTTCCCGCTGTATGCCCAGCCCCTCCAGCTCCCATCCCTCCCCAGCCCGGCTGGTACACACGCTCAGAAGCAGCTTTTCATGACCCCTTTTGTGCTTTCTGGGCAAGATGTTCTGTTATCCCCCAAAAGCCTCAGGAGTTACCAGCGTGGGTCTGCCGTTCCCTCTGCACTGTAACATCACACTACCTTGCACTTTCAAGGAGAGGTGCCCAGAGATGATGTACCAAACTGGGATCTCACCACCACTGCCCAGCTCAGCATTCCTGGATCGCATTCTCCACTCCCATAACTCATTCGAACTCAGCAGTTCAACCAGGAAGTGGTTTTGATCCAAAGACACTGAACCAAACACCATCAGACTGGGAATGAGCACACCCAAACTTTCCCATGTGCCCTTAGATATTGCACTGGACAAATTACATATCCCACTCTCAGACATACAAATTCCATGACTGTTTACAGCAGGCACCATCTCTTTACCCACCAGGCACAAGGCACAGAGGACAGTGAGAGGGAGAGGATGGGAAAGGGCACAGCAAGTCATCAAGGCCGTGTCTGCACTGCAGCTTTCTTGGGTACCTCAGGCTGAGCAGCCCCAGCTCTACAAGGGCTGCAAAACCTTCCAGAGTAGCTGAACAGAGCCCTGGGCAATCAGGCTGTACCACAGTCTGTGCTGCCCACGCTGTGGCCATCTGGTTTAAAGGCACTGCTGAGCACACCCACGTGAGCTGTGAGACCTCAGCCTTGGTCAGAGCCCATAGCAGAGGCGGGAGCTGCCAAGCTGTGCCGCTCACCCGACACCGCACAGGCTGTGCTGTCCCTGGCTACAAACGAGCTCATTCCCCTCCTCTGCACCCTTGGGTGAGCACAAGACCCGAAGATTACCATATTTGAGAGCCCAAGATGCTTAAGGACACCAGAGATGACATATCCCAAGGGCAGGAGGGTTAAAAGCCGAGGTTCCCAGCTGCTGGGTGTTTGATACCTGCCCTGGAATATCACCTGACGGACAGCTGACTTCAGTGGATGGTTTCTGCTCCTTCCCCTGCTCCTTGCCTGCTTTCAGAGCAACTGAGAAGGCACAAATTTGCAAAACTGCCCAGCACCAGGGTCAATTCTGCTGGCACTGAAGTGGCTAGTCAAACTTCTGGGACTTCAAGGAGATCAGGTTTAGGCAAACACAAAGCACATACAAATCCTACTGAGAGTATTTTCCTGCCATTACCTCCCACGTAAGCAATTGCTGGAATTGCCACAGGGAGATTCTGTGATTATGTACAGAAAGGGCATCAATCAGGCCAACTCTCTATTCAGCTGCCTCCCATCCATTGAAAGAAGTCTGGGAACGTTTGATCTGGAAGTTAGAGCACAGGATTGAGAGGTGGGTGCTCAAGCGCCACTCCCTGCTCTGCCAAAGGATCATGAACACCTGTAAATTATTCATTTAACTTTTCCTGTGACTTGATTTCCCCTTTGCTTGAAGAGGGCAATGAGGCTCCTTCGCCTTGCATGAAGTCTGAACTTTTGCTGATCTTCTCAAGAGGGTAAAGGGCACTTCTCAAGAGGGTAAAAGGCACTAAACCTGAATTAAATGGCACTATGGTTGTGCTCATGTTCCACTGCACCATCTTCCAACATAGGATTCTTGAATTTTCTCAAAAAATTCCTTGACTCAGCACATCACCCCCCTTAAAATCCTACACACTCATGAGAAGGAGGTGGAAGAAAGGTGAAAGGGCTGTAAGCACATCTCAGCCCCACAGTCCAGACTAACTGCCAAATGCACTCCCGTGTGGGGAGATCTCCAGTGCTCCCCTCCAAGGCCACCACTCCCTACAAAAAAGCACAAATTCACACCACCGCCTGTATCTGAGAGAGCAGTGGGGAAAAGCATTTAATTTAACTTTCAGGGTGTTAGGACAGGTCAGCAGATTCCTGACACCACTAAAATTGAAGTGAAATCTGGGTCTTAATGAAGTCACCAGGAGTTCTGCCATCCAGTTCAGCAGAGACACGCTTCGGGTGGATAAGGCAGGTTGTAGCTTTAATGTGTTTTAGCTTATTAGTGTGAATCTGAGGGGCTCTCCAGGGTTTAGCTTGACCAGCTAATACATATCAAAATTAATTTTTACCTTTTCTACACAAGACTTTTCATAAGGGTTAGCAAACAACTGCTCTACACAAATCCTTTTCTTTCTTCCCTGCAAGGAGAAGACCCAGGAGATGAACTCTGCAGAGACTAGAGAAACAATTTCTGTTTTAAAGCATACATGCTTTGACATCTGGTTTAAAACCAAGCCAGGCCAAAAGGGACTGCAAGTTACTACTCTGCTGGCTGCCCAGTGGTCTGTATAAAACACAGAGTCGTTTGCCACATCTGTACCCACATCTACCCCCATAAACAGGTCAGAGCAGCTGTGTAAGGCGTGTGAAGTAATCTCAGAGAAAATACAAATCTGTGATGGTACTGATAAAAATTTCCCAGCACAGGCAAGAATATGAGATGGACAGAGCCAGGTATTCAGGCCTGAAGCAGGAAAACCTACAGATGTAGATGAAGCCTAACATGCTTGAAGACTTCCTGCACCTCCAGATTCCTTGCTGGAGCAGAACTGGGGACATCGCCCTCAAAAGTGCTTGTCTCCCGAAGTATAATGACACATTTCCTGATAAAGCTGACTTCCAGGGGATCTGGCTCACAGACAGTCAAGGCAACAGAGTCAGCTCTGGGCTGAGCACCCTTGCGATGCAGGGACGCACAAAAACCAACTCGTCAGCACGCTCATCCTTTCAGCAGCTCTGGATGGCTCCCAAATGGGATGTCTGCTGCACCCCGCCACCCAGCTCTGGGATAAGGCACTCAACTGGAAGAGGAAAGGGCCCCTGAAGAGATGCCTGAGGGATTTGGTGGGCTGGGAACCCGGAAACCGTCTGGGATGTGGGTGGAGAGATCGGTGCGAAATAGCAGAGCTGTGACACACACACTTTCCATTCATCAAAGTCCAGGGAGAGAAAAAAGCCAGTATTTTCCCTGCACACATGGGGGAACTGAGGCACTGAGACCACCTGGGGACTCCACTCCAGGAGCTCCAGGAGCCACTCCAGGCCCAGCCCCTCAGCATGGCAGAACCTGACACCCAACACATCTTTCCTCACAACTCTCCACCAACTGTGTTATCTTAGTGGCACAGGCAGGGAACTGAGGCACAAATGGGGTAAGAGATTTGCTTTAAATCAACACAGAACTTGGCAGAGTAGAGAGCTGAGACAAATCTTAGATCTCCTGAGTCCCAAGATAATGCCTTAACAGCCTCTGTTCATCAGAAAAGACTCCCAGTTCTGTGATTCAACTAGTTCATTATCCCACCCCAAGAGTTTAAGGAAGATCTCAGTTCTGGCTTTTCTAATCACTAAAAGGAATGATTAAACTAGTTTCAGACCAGTTCTGAAAGCTGTCAATTATCTGATCCTGCCATGGGCAGGAGGTATGCTCAGCAGGCTGATGGCAATGTTGGATAAATCCCACAGGGATATCTCCAACCATAGATCCACAACGTGGGCAGGGTTCCTGTGATCTTACCTGGAGATGGAAGAAGAAGAATAGGTGAAGGGGACCATGGCAGTCCCTTTTCAGCAAGAGGAACACTCCTAAGAGGGACAGAGTTGCACAGAGGCCCTTGGCCAGTGGATGTAGAAGAGCAGCAGGAAGGCCTAGCACAGCAGTTGCCCCCAGGTCTCCACCTGTTTTAGCTCCTTTGGGCTGACAGACTCCTTTTCCACAGCACCTAAATGCTTGACAGCTTCAACACACAACTGACACAAGGCATGGTGCTCTTCCCAGCACAGCAGAGTGAGGGACAGAGAGGCAGGGTCCTTGTCTCCAGAGCCCAGGGAGCACTGCTGCATCCACCACTCACTCGTTACAGTCACAATCACAGACAGCACAGACACTGTCGGGACCAGGGCTTTCCCTCCTGTGCCATGGAGGTGGTCAGTCAGTCTGAGGACCTCCAAAAGGCATCATCCTGTGATCACTGACACCCCTCACCCAAAACCAGGAGGTCCCTGAAGCCTTTTGTCACCCCTGTTACCAGCAAAGGTGGCGGGGAGGGCAGCATCGCAGGAGGGGGCAGGAGACACAGCGGCAGTGGCATGGGAGAGGAGACAAGCAAGGGCTGGTAAACAACCCCCTCCCGTCCCCAATCCCAGTACTTTGAAGATCCGTGTGTTTTGAATTTAATTTTGATTTTCTCGACTTCAGCAGATTAAAGTTGAAATAACCTACAAATTACTTAATGTGTTGTAAATCTTCTGAAATTAAGGCCTAATGGGTAACACATGTCGGCAGGCAGGAGACACAGAGGGGAAGCTGGGTTTCTCACCAGCACGAGGAATGCTGTGGGGATGTGAGCCAAAGGAGAGGGGGCTGGGGCAGGGGATGTGGAGTTGCAGCCCTTTCCCACCAGCCTCCCGGTGCCCACCTTGCCTTTGGGTTGGAGCCACCCCTGGTCCATGGTATCCACACCTCCTGGCAAGGGGGACAGCGGCCAGAGGGGGCATGGTGGGAGGGCACTGAGGGAACTGGGAGGCAGGACGCTGGTGGGTCAGCAAGGGGCACAGACACCAGAGAAAACCCACTTTAACACCTCATTTCCCACCTGCCCTCACTGCTCAGCCCTTCGGTGTCCCCTACACAGCTCGTAGATCCCAGCTGCCGAACAAGATGCCCCTTCACACCAGCATCTGCCTGCGGGGACCTTGGGGACAGCTCCACCACTTTCTGCACGGGATGCCTTGGCATGGGGGGCTCGGCTGAGCCAGGAGCTCTCCCTGTTCCCAGGGCCTGCCCTCTCCATGCACCTGTCTCACCGGCCCCTGCGCCGGGCGGCCCCGGCTCCTCTCCCACACAAGCCGCCAGCTCTCCCGCTGCTCCTGCCTGCTTGGGTTCCCCCTCCCCTCCCTCCTCTTCAGCAGATTTCTCTCAAGTGCGCTGCCATATGGTTCCAGTTAAGCCCCATATTTTTTCTTGTCGATTGAAAAGACACACTTTCCTCTGTGCCAGACAGTTTACAGATTGCTCCGTTGGCTCAATTTCTTATTGGATTTCTCAAAAAAACTGACATTTTAAATTAATTTACAGCCACAACAAAAAGAGTTCAGAATTTTAATGGTGTTGTAAGTAATTTTTAGGTAATCCGCTCCAGATTTTGATATTAACCTTTGAATCGGGAGTTCAGGCAGCTACTATGTTACAGCACTTTAGCCGGGCTGGGTTTTGGGGAGGGGGCCGCGGGGTGTGCAGGGGGGGAGGTAATTTACTGCGTGGCAACCCGAGAGCCGGGGCGGCTGGGAAAGCACATGGCAGTGGCGCTGGGGAGGCCGCGCGGGCGCAGGTTGGTGGTGGCGTGTGCGCGGCGACATGTGGGCACAGATGTGCACGGGCATGTGCGCGCCCGCCGTGCGTGCCAAGGGCGGCGGGCGCGTGTGGGAGCCGCCCGAGGATGGGCAGCACCCGGGCCCGGGGCCTGGCTGCGGGCTCACACCTCCGCACGGGTGTCAGCACGCGTGGGCAGGAGCGTGGGGAGCCCAACCTGCGGCTGGGATGATCCTCCAGGAAGCGGGAGCGGAGGCGGCTGGGTGGGTGGGTGGGAGGCAGGTGAGCGCGGTGGCACGTGCAGTGTGCCCGCAGCCAGGGCCCACCCCGGAGCCACGGCCTCCCCACGGCCCTGCATGTGCTCACAGGGCCCGGGTGCGGGTCATGGACACGGCCCTGCCACCTCCAAGCCCTTCCTCTGCCAGGGCCACATCCAGCACAGCCACCGCCGCTCCCCGGCCGTGAGCCTGCTCTCAGCCAACCTCACACCTGAGTACTGCTCTCCTTCCCTTCTCAGTGCCAGCCCCCACCAGGTCACTCACTAGGGCCACCCTCGAAGTCTAAAGCCCAAAGGTAAGGGACGCTCTGCCAAGCGCTGCACGAAAGGAGCAGCGGCACGAGGAGTTCTGCATGGAAGAGCGAGGTGTCTCTCTCTGAAGGAAAGCAACTCACTTGGGATTAGAAACAACACAAGGAAAAAGCCAGAGATACTGAAAATGCCCAGGGGAGGGGAGAGGGAAGAAGAGAAAAAAGCAGAAGGAATGAGAGAGAACAACTAAAAGAGAGAGAAATGAAAGAAGGAAATTAAGCGGCAAACAACAGCAGCAAAAGAAAGAAAAAGCAAATGAGAGAGCAAACAACTGAGAGAACAAATTGAGGAAGAAGGGAAGGAAATTAACAAATAATTAAGAACAAATGAATGAAAGAACCGAGACAGAGTGACGGAGATACAAAGCAACAAAGTGAAGGAGCCGGCATCCCTCCTCCCCTGCCCCGGCCAGCAGTTCCCGTGCCTGGAACCGCAGTGCCAACAAATGGGATTTGCAGAGAGCTGGCAGCCTTCACGAGCCCCCTCAGATCCCGGCTCCAGCAGCAGCCAAGGGACCCGGCCACCCGTGGAGCAACACGCCGCCGGCACCTTCTCCGGAGGCTGGATGGGACACATCCATCCTCAGCCTCTCCCCAGCCGCAGCCAAGGTGCCAGGGTTAGCAAAACGCCTGGCATGCCCCTGGCTTGCTGCCACAGACCCTCACATCCCATTTCCCTTTATCATTTGCTCTGCCTGGAAATCCCTTTCCACTTTCCAGCTGCATATGGGCAGCAAAGCCCCTGTGCCACCCTGAGCTGTGTTACCACCGTGCAATTGCCAAACCAACCGAGACAAAAGGGGAAGGGGGGGCCTGAGTACGGAGCAGCAGCCTCGCCAACATTTTACTAAGCTCTGGCACAGAGCAGACGGTGGCTGGATATGGTGCCAACTTACTACAAGAGCGGATTTTTAACATTCCTCCCCTCCAGGAGTCACTCGAGGCAGCCAGGGAACCTCAAGCAGAGAGATGTGAAGACAACAACGGCAGCCTGAGGTCTGCTCTGCTCAGAAACTCTGCCATGGGACAGAAGTGACAGCAAGCACCATCTTCTGAAGCACAGGCCGTGGGCACCTGCACAGGTGGGAGCAGTCCAGCCAAGACTGGCTGCACGCACTGCCCAGGTACGGGCTCTGGGGTATGCCCAGGCTGTTGTCTCGCAAGACTTGGGAAGAGTTCAGGATGGAGAAAAACAACAAAGTCATAAAAGCTGAGGTGTAACAGCCCAGCAGCACTGAGGTGCTCCAAAGAGCAGAAGGGATGACAGGAGAGGCACCAACACCTGGTGGGTCCTGCACACCCGCCAGGGAGGAGGGAAGGGGCAAGGGATGGGAGGAGCAGAGGAGATGCTCCCTTTGGTTGCTCTCAATGGCCCCTGGACCCCAGGCCATGGGAGGGGGGGTCCATCCTGCTCCCCTAACTCTGCCCTTGCCCCGTGCCACCAAGCTGTGACCTCCAGCTCGATTGCTAAGCAGAGCTGTCTCTTCCCAGCCACACCACCTCCTTCACTTGTGCAAGAACCTCTGGGATTCACCCACCTCCCTGCCAGCCCAGGAGTTCACAGGAGCGCCAAGTCACTTCCTGGTCCTACATCCTGCAAGACACGGCAGTGGCTGATAGTGCTGATCAAACCTGGCGCGGAGCCACACGCAAGGACAATGTGCCACGTTCGGATCCACCGGGCACAGCGCCACGGGCAGAGGGACTCAGATGCCCCTCGGCACCGTGCCAGGCGTGGGGGGGATTCAGATGCCCCCCCTGGCGCTGTGCCAAACTGGGGGGGAAGGGCTGGATGCCCCCTTTGGCACAATGCCGGGTGCTGAGGGATTCTCCCTATGGCACCCTGCCAGCGGGAAGGGGGACCCTGCAGCCTGGGTCCAGGCTCAGGGAAGTTCTGGGATGGAGGACTGGCCTTCTCCCGTTCCCGGTGCAGCCCTGCGCGTCGAAGGCGCCTGCATTTCACTAAGGCGGCCAGCATCCGAGCCGGCTGATGAGTCCCGGTGACAGGGATCCCTGAGAGCTCCCTGCTCGGGGCTCCTCGGCAGCGGGGCTGCCCTGCCACTCAGAGCACCCCTCGCAGGCTGCCTCGCCAGTGATTGACTGGGGAAAGTTGCTATGACGACCTTGGTTTGAAAAAACCCTCAGTAGTTGCCAACTATTTGTGTTGTTGTTTTACAACTGTGGCCAGTGTCACATGAGCAGGAGCCGGCTGGGGGCCTGGGGACACAAAAGCGAATGGCTTTTTAATGGAGTGTCCTGCCAGCGCTTGAAGACTCAATAAAGAGGAGCTGGCGAGACCCCTCCGTGCGGAAGGCCCCGCGCACGGGGCCAGGGCCTCTTTGTAGAGCCGCGGCCGGGGTGGGAAAGTTTGGAGGAATCAGAAGAAAAGCCTCCCCCCGCAGCCCGGGCTCACAGCGCTGTCTCCCTGGGGATGGGTCCGTCCCCAGCTGGCCGTGGAAGTCTCAATGGAGCTCGCTCCGGGCACCTGTCTTGCCCAGGGCCGGTGCTGCCCAGGATGGCGGAGTCTTGGAAGGATGTGGGAAGGTGCAGGAGGGAACACAAAGGGTTTTCCTGGGAGCTGCTTTGGAGCAGGAGGAAGATAGTTCAAAGAGCTGGAAGGGAGAAAACAGGCAAAGGAGGAGGAGTGGGAGATCCCCACCGCTCCCAGGAGCTGTCCCTGCCGACGGCCAGACCCTGACCGGGGCTGTGCCGGAGCTGGAATACACACAGGCTCCCAGGTCTGAGCTCGGGAGCAGATGCCCCTCTCAGTGGGAAGAGCCCCAGGAGCAGTTTTAGGGGGCAAGCTGGTAGCAAGAACAGCCAGCTGCAAAGGACACTTGGGCACTTTGGGGCACAGAACCTCCTTCTGAACTGGAAAGCAAAGGGAAGGACAGGCCAGGGGTGCAGGGAAATGTGCAGGGCTCAAAGGATGCTCTTCCCAACCCCACAGACCTCTCCGACTCCAGGGCCTTTTCTTACAGAAGCTATAATTATATTACAGAGTTCCTGTGTAAGCTACTGAGCTTTATTAATTAATCCTGCTTGGTCTCACCCCAGCCAGAGCCTTGGCCTCGTGCAGAGATGTGGAATTTTCCAGGAAAACTTGAAAATCGTCATCAAGGAGAAGAAAATGTTTGCACTCAACCTTTAAAGTGTAAGGTGGAGAAAGGGCTCGTTTCTCTGATTCAGCTGTGAGGTGGGAAGAGGCAGTGAATGCATGGTATGGATCTGAGGTGTCTCTGACCAGAATCAGCATGGAATTTTCCCAGAGAAGCCCCTGAAGATGAAAATTTGGTTTAGGGATTCCTAACTGCAGACTTGGATAGGGATAAAGGAGAGGCTTGAAAACACACCTAGCTGTAACTCCCTCTGAGCTCTCAGTTAAGCATTCTCAGTCCAGAGAAGTTCAGCCCACAGAGCCAGTGGAACAGAGGAGAGGGGGGCCCCACTAGCTTTTGGATGGTCTGAAACAGGCTTATTCCTCAAATGACATGGGAGCAGACATGGAACGAGGCAGAAATCACCAGGCAGACGTGGAAGCAGCTGAAACTCGGCCGCTCTAAAGGGGTTTTGTTTAGGGATATGAGAGTCTGTTGGAACCCCAAACTGAGACGGAACCTGGAGAACTCCACAGATTATAAAATTAAAGATGTTACCTGATGTCATGGCATGTAATGGGGAACTAATGCTCTCAGACTGACTCACCTTTCCCAACTTTCATCAGGCCATCACAGAGAGGAGGGAGCAGCACTGCCTGTAGCCTGTGCATCCCCTCCTCACTCCTTCCCAGGCATTTGTACCTGGAGAATGTACTTGCCTGCCTAGAAGCTGGTCTTGGAGGACAGGCACAGACACTGCCCACCCTGTTGCAAGCTACAGCTGCAAAACAAGAGGCCAGAGCCTCTACAAGGATCACACAGAAAAGTGTAGCTTCAAAAGTGGTAGTTTTTGTCTGCGGTGGCCAGGATGAATAAAAGGCTCACTTGATTTAAGTATCCTACTTCAGAGCTCAGGGAATGACTCTCCTTCCTTCTCCACACTGAACACTCCCTGTACACCAGAGGTTTAGCACCTCACCACGCTCTGCTCGTGGGAGGGTTCTGCACACCCCTGGAACCATGACTGAATCCTTCAGAAACACATTCCGAGGTGCCCACCCACACTCCTGCACACGCAGCAGGGGCAGTTGTGCACACACCTGCGCACAGGCACGTTTTCCTACCTGCTCCTGACTCCTATCAGTCATGCTGATGAAACTCTACCACTTAAGAAACGGCAGCAAAGCAGCGAAAACACAAACAAACTCGCCCCAAATGGAGACGTCCCTCCTCAGCACACTCTACCCACCCACAGTGCCTGGGATCCTGAGCGTGTCTAGTTCTGTCCCGGCTTAATCTCTTGCCCTAAATTAGGTAAACTCACTCCATCCACGAGCCACTGGCTTCTACTTCCATCTTGAAAAAGTAAAGGTGACTCAGTGATCAACAAAATAAATAAAAACAGAGAAAAAGGCACTAATTGGTGAGTACCTGCCTGGAAGGGATGGGAAAAATATCCCCCTCAAAAAAAAAAACCTCTAGGAAAACAAAATGCACCGACATCTTTTTATTTTGTTTTTTTCGGTAATTATACTAAAGATGAAAAACTCATAATAAACATCTCCCAGTCCCCACCTGCTAACAGTAATTATAATAGACTCAACAATAAATGGTAAAGCAGAGCAGTGCTGCATCTCGGGAATTCTCTAGGGTATGTGGATTAGCTCGGAAAGCCTGAATGATTAAAATACACTAATTAAAATTTTGTGTTCCTTGGTAACTCGTCTGCCTGGGCCCCTGGTGTTGGCAAAATGGGAATTAACGTGACAAAAGCAACACAGAGGGTTTTTGTTTTAAATAAAGAAGGGGGGGGAGATCTATATAAACAAGTTCTCTCTGCGCACACACACAAATTCAGAGGGACACAAACTCTTAGGGAAGGACTGAGGCGCGTTGCTGGTGTTTAGGATGAAAGCAGCAGGGAAAGCCTTCCCTCACTGCCCAGTTTCTCCCCAAACCATCGAGGAGGAAAGCCTGGGAGAGAGGAAGGGAGAAGACAGAGAGCGCTGGCTTAAGACAAACAGGGTCATGCGTGACCAGGAGCCCGGCTCTTTTAAAACAATTAGAGAAATAAACACAGGGAGAGGTGGAGAGGCTCGCGCAGGGAAACCCCAGCGCAGGACACTCTTCCGCTCCGTCTCCCTCACGCACATTCCTCCATGGACTCGTCTGCCCTGCTCTTTACCAAAGAAAACAGGACTTTGGGATAACACACCAGAGCTTCTACCCCACTGCAGATACACAAAAGAAATTGAACACTTTTGGGTTGCCCTTAGCAACCTAATTGCATCAGTACATTGCACACAGGAGCCAAAGTAACTGAATTTTGATGAAAAGACGGCGGTAATTTACGGCATCACGAAATTAGTTGTCATAGCGACGGGTTAATTACATCTCAAATTAACAATGCAAGTGTGGTGAAATTAAATATAAATCATATTTTCTGCATAAATTATAGGGGTTGATTAGACCGGGGCTCGGGGAGAGGGAAAGGTTGAGCCGCCATGGGCCTACGCAGCTTTCTGAGCCGACGAGAGAGTCTCCTGGAAACATCGGGAGGAAGACGGAGTAGGGGGGGAATGAAAAAGTGTCAAAGAAAAAAAACGCACTGCCTCGCTGCTCATCTTCTGTGGGGTTTTCTTTGGCTTTTTAATTGTTACCTGAACTCTCCCTTAGTTTCCCCCCGCGGCTGCAGGAGGAAGCGGGGAGAGGAGCCAGGCCCACGCACCGCGGAGCTGAGCGCCCGTCCCGCCCCGGCACCGGCACCGCGGCTCCGCGCCGGGGAAGCTGAGCTGTGCAGCGTGTGGGCTGCCTGCCCTCACACCCCCTGCCCTCTCCACGGGACAGAACGAGGGGCTGGCTCACACCAGCACTGCCTGTGATCTTAGTGCCCAGCAGAGAAGCCTCGCGGCCAGCCCAGCTCCCTCGGTGCAGGTCACCACATGCCATCTTACACCCTTGGAGTCGCGCTGCAGCTGCCCCGGCTCTAACACATCCCTAACCTCTAATTTCTCGCCTGGTTCACGGCAACAACATGAAATGTGGTCTGCCAAACTGAGGAAATCCATTCCTGGCAGAGTTTCTGCCCGGAGGAGTGGCACAGCCTGACCTGACACTGGACGGGGAGAGGAAGGCGATCTCTGACGGGTTCTCACCCGCAGTTTCTGTTCGGAGCACACCCCGAAAAGCAGGTCAAACCAAGTGCTGAAATCAGAGGCTAAAGGGAGCAAGAGAAAGTATGTGACACTGCTAAGAAACAGCAGCAGGTAAAAGAGGGCACTAGTGCCCAGCTTCTGCTCTGACATACCACAAGATCACCCTGCCCAACACATGCAGAGCAAACCCCACTTGTGCTCGGACCCCAGCCCCGTGCCCCGCTGACTCTGCTCCGGGGCAGCAGGACGGGTACGGCAGAGACTGCAGCAAAGCTGGGAGTGGGTCACCAGCTGCAGCACCAAGGAGCTGTGTGGTTGCTCTATTAAACTCTTGGTGACCCTCGGCGGGCGCGGAGCATCACCACTCACAATGGGACACAGCGAACAACAAACAGCAACTACTGAAAGAGTGGCTAAAAATACCCGGCCCCCTGCAGCCCTGGGAGCTGGGTGCCTAAAGGAGCTCCAGCCTCCCCTCCCATGGCCACTCTCCTCTTGGCTTCCCAGGGGCTCACAGGGGATGGTCACAGTCCTCTGAGGGGACGTTCAGTGATTTTGCCTGGCTGCTGACCAGCCCTGCCCCAAGCAGGGGATGATGTTCAAGAGCCTGGCACTGCTCTCCTCTCAGGCCCTGGCTTCTGCTGCCAGCCAGGGTGACAAGGGACACCAGGCTGCTCTGTACAGGGCCCTAGTGCTGTGCCCAGCCAGCCCCTGCCAGCTGCAGCACAAGTGGTGAGGAGAGGGGATGTGGAAAGTGTCTGCTCCAGGAAGGAGAGGGGACGTGGTAAATGTTCATTCCAGGAAGGAGGGGACTTAGCTGTCAGGAAAGGACACATGGGAGTCAAACCATCCAAGCATGGTCCTCTGCTTCCTGCTTCTCTGAGCAGAGTGAGGAAAACCTCAACAGAAAGTCTGCAAAGGGCAGACAGGACATACCTGCAGCACAGGCAGACAACCATTAAGGTTGGGAGGAGCGGGGTGAGCTGCCCTCCCAGCTCCATGAGCCAACAAGGCTTCCCACAGCCCTGCAGGACTCGCTGCAGTCCCCAGCACAAAGGGAGATTCCCAGGTTTAACTCAGACATCTACTACCCCTGAAGAAAAAGCACCCAGGAACCTTTCCCACTGTGCCACTCTTGCAGAATGTGGTGACAAAGCTCCCAGGGGCTGCTCTCAGCCCAAAACCTTACACTGCAGGTTTGTCTTCCCATCCCAGTCCCGCTAACTTTGCCTGTAACCCTCCTGCAGCCACCACCAGAGGAGTGACTGGAGGCATAAAGCTCTTTGGGGACCTCCCTAAAATAACAGTTCCCTCCCACTTTAGAAATGTTTCTCACATAGCCTGCATCTGCCCAGACTCCTTTACGCTCACAGGGGCCATCTGCTCATGGTGAAACACTGCTCTGCCACCTCCCAGGTACCCTCTCGGTTCCCAGCTCCTCACCTGTGCTGCCACACTGCTTTGCCTCCTGCCCACACAGCTCACAGGCAGCACTCCCACGAAACACTGAGATCCTCACAAAATCCTGCCACATTTCATCCGGGCCTGGATGAGGAATTTCTCAAGTAGGGGAATTTGGGGTTTGTTGTTTTGGTTTTTTTTCAGAGGGGAAGGAGGGAGAGCATATGAAAGAAAGGAAGGAAAAAGCCTAAAAGTAAAAAGCCCTCTGGTCCTGGCAGCCGGCGTGATCGATGGTGGTGGATTTGCATGTACATTTCATTAATTTTTCAGCATGCATTTTATTTATCTATGCGCCATACATCTGCTGAAGTTTATATACTTGATAATATATAAATATAGACACACAGCAATCAATACGACATCCGCTTCGCAGAAGCTTCCATTAGCCCCCCACACTCCCCCCCCCTTCCCTTCCTCATTTCCACAACCTGCTGCCTGGGCACCTTGCGCTGTTCAATCGGTTTCCGATTTTCATTAGCGGTGGAGCTCCGGCTCCCCCGGCCCGGCCCTCCCCGCGCCGCTCCCATTCATCCCCCGGCCCGGGAGCCGCTGCCCCGCGCTGGGGGAGCCTCTCCTGCTCGTCTCCCCTTGCTGTGTCAATGGGCTTCCCGAGCCGCAAGCGCCGGGATGCTGGGGCTGCCCCGAGCCTGAGGGACACCTCGGAGCGCTCCCAGCATTCCCTTCCTTCCAGCTGCCCAGTGGGATTCTCCGGGTGGGCAGTGGGAGCAGCGCAGAGCCCTGCCTTGGATACGGACACTCCTGGCTACTCTCAGACCACCTTCTGCTTCCCTTCCCCAAATAAGCCACAGCCAAGGCCTGAACGTCCACATGGACCAAACGCCCTCGATCCTTTGGCTGTTTGGTTTCTCCATCCCATGTAACTCCATCATCCCATGGTCTGCAGTGTGTTGCAGGTGATACACAGTGAGTGTACGTGGGTGGGAGAGAGGGGGAGCATATCCAGCTGGTTCCCTGGAGGGGAATTCTCCAAGGAGGAGGGCTCTGAGCCAAACAGGGCGCCCTGGCACGCTGCTGCCCAGCCGAATTACCTCCTGCGACATGGCCCGGAATCTTATTAAGTGGCTTTGTAGCCAGGATCAAACCACAGCTCCTAAGAACAGCCTGGGTCAGTGTAAACTGTGGCCTAAATTCCCTTTTTTTTCTTGGTGGACTGTCTTCTCTCTGCCTTAATTGCTCCTCGAAGTTTGGGAATTTAACTTGGACATCCAATCTGTCCTCTCTTGGGAAGAGCTGTTCTACACTCCATTTCTGACCTGTCACACACCTCGGGCATCTCACACTCCATGGAATGTTTCTAGTCCCCCTTTCCATGCCAGTTTTCAACTCCATAGGAAGGAGTGTTTCTCATTATTGATTTATCTGTCTTCACTACAGTCTTTATCTCAAATTGGCTGGTCCATCTACAGGGCAACGTACAAACATCTGCAGCCTGGAAGGAACACTTGGGAACCACTCAAACTATTTTCTTTAACAGCCAGGCAGCACATCATGTCAGACAAGAACTGTAGTGTGGAAGTACCTTGCGTCACAGGGAAATACAACTGGGGAATTTACTTTAAAAGAGTAACTGTTCCTATTATTATTATAACTGACTACAAGCAAATCAGTGCAAAGCCTGAGGAAATTTATAAATGCTTTTTCTCCTGATTTAGGCTGGGAAAAGAGATCTGTTCACAGGAGAGAATGTATGGGAAGGTATGTGAGAGCAGAGCAAAGAAATTAAAGCCCAAGTGACAGATTTCCAGGGAACAGGTCTGAACCACGAGTACATTTTTCCTGTCTGATTAAGGAGCCACAGAACCTCTTTAACAACCCACTGGCCCTGCGTGGCCAAACCCTTTGCTCTCCCAAATCCCAGCTGGACACTGCTCTCCTCAGGCAGGAGGCCCCTGGCTGATGTGGAGATGCAAGTGGAGGGTTTGGCAGCAGACCCTGCCCCACCACAGCCTGTCCTTGGCACCTGGAGGTGGCCACAGGCACCCAAACCTCAACTTGTCCACCACAACCCCATCTCCTGTATCCCAAGAGCCTTCCTTCCCAGCTGCATCCCACTCCATGCCACAAACACCATCCAGCTGGTGGTCAACGGGAGGCTTGCAAAGGGGAGAGAGACTGAAAATAAATAAAAGGATGCCTGTGCCTTTAAAAGAATTTTCATTTATAGGCTCTTCTCCTCTTCCACCATTTCAGTGATCTATATGCAAATATGCTAATGAATGCAAATTAAGACACCACTTTTAGTCCCAATTTAATAGAAAGCATTAAAATACCTTTTTTTTTTTCCCAAAAAACTCCATATGCATGAAGGAAAGGCTCTTTTAAATTTATTTTATTTATTTTTTAATTTTTTAACTTTTTGTTAAAGTCACATCCAGCAGCAAACACACCATCAAAGTGCTGGAAACAAGGAGGGGAAATCTGACTGACATTTCCAGGTGCCAATTACTAAGATCTCGTTCTTCTTCTGGGAGGACTGTGAATTAATTCCTTCTATTTTTTAAAAGGAGCTATTAAAGCTGATGGTACAGCTACGCTGTTCTCACTCCGAGTCTCCCCCACACCTCGAACAGAATAAAGCTGGTGTGGAAGGAATCCCGTCACATCCACAGAGACGTGACACAGTGTGGAAGGTTACACTCACTTTTTGGAGGGACAGGTGTGGAAAAGCACCAGGGAGTGGTGCACACACACATAATCCTGGCTCTGCAGGAGGGACACATCCTGACCAGGAGCTGTAATTAAAGCCTGGTACTTGGGGGGGCTGTGACAGCACTAAAAACTGACACTATTGCCATGGGACCTCCCAGCCTCCCGTTCCCGGAGAAGTCTCCAATCCCAACGTCAGCCTTCCCAGCCTTTTCAAAATATGCTTAGCTTAGTTCAATGAACAAAAACCTCCAAAAACCAACAGATGCAACGCTAGATTATGTTAGCAATGCTGTGAAAGTCTACAGGAAAATAAACTATGACTCATCTTTTTAAAAGTACTTTAAAGACAAATCTTTCCACTCAAGCAGAAATCACGGCTCTTACCAAAACTTTTTGAGATGAAAAATGTAAATGAAGTAACAGTCAAACTTTTCACAAATCCAAAGTAATTCTTTGTAGTTGTTCATATACAGAAAGAAACATCATTTTCCTTCAAATATTTCATGTGGCTGTTTTCTAAATGAAAACTTTCTGCACTTACCACCTCATCACCTACCACCATCATCTCATTTTATCTGAAAATCCAAGGTTCAAAACTGTGTAAGGCCTAAAAGGTTGCCTCCATTTAACCCACAGCAACTTCTTTACACATCTTTATACATATATTTTAATTGAGAAGCAGGAAATTGCTCCTCACCCAGCCGTACCTGCTGCACGGCCCCTTCCCCCAGCGCTGCACACCCAGTGCCACAAGGCCTGAGCAGAGAACAAAAGCAGCCAGACTCCACTCTGCTGACTGGGTTTTATCTGTGGTAATTTTACCTCCTCCACAAGGCAGTGGGCCAGACTCTTTTTGCAGCAACGCTAGAGTAAATCAAGATCAAAGCCTCCCCCCCAGGATAGTGGTACTGTTACTCAGGGATTTACACAGCTCGGGCACGGGTGAGAACCCGTCCCCGCACGGAGCGGGAGCCCCTCGCTGAACGCCCTTCCAGCTGCCCAGAGCAGGGCCCTGCCCAGTGACAACTGTGTTAGCAGTGATCAATACACAGAGAGGCCCCGGGCTGCATGCCACACTTCTGCATGAGGCCAGGGGAAGGCAGCCCGGCCCGTGCTCGCTGTGCCAGCTGAGTGCCTGCTCTGCCCACAGGGACCCCACTGCCCAGCCGAGGTGGCCACTCACCTGGCGGTACAAATAACCCCAATTTCCTTATCTAACCGGGATGGCAACAAGCCCACCAGGGACCCATCAGCTCCAGGAGCCACGGCAGAGGAGCTGATGGCCCGCCTTGCATGGGGCTGGCCGCAGTCACGCCAGATGCTCCACATCCCAGGGGTGCAGCCCCTGGCACACCCGGAGCTCTCTGCCCACCTCTGGCGTTTGCCCAGGGCCCGTGGCTGCCTCTGAAGGGGCTCATGGAGTGGGGTGTGCCCCTGAGCCCCCCGGTGACACCCTGTGTGACAGACGCTGCTGCTTCACCCAGGGACAGCAGTCGCCCCCTCGGCGCAGAGTTTGCTGCGCCTTTCTCCTCCCCACAAAGCTCCCTGCGAGCAACATGAAAGCACAAAGTGCATAAATAGGCTCCTCTGACATGATTGGGCACATCTCTCAATGTTTATGGCAGAGAACAGATATTTAGATATTTACAGGGAATATGTTTTGTCGGTGCCAAACCCCAGGTTTTGCTGTCAGAAAAAACAAACAGAAGCACCGAAACTTGCCTTCAAATGGAAATCTGCACAGAAGAGAGTGATTTCCCCATCAAACCAGTTTTATTAGATATAAATATCTAATTATTTGTACCAAGTGCTGGGTTACCAAATATTTTACATGTAACTCAAGATCATGTGTAGGAGTCTTTATAAAAAAAAGACCTGTGTATCTACATATATATATTGAACTTGATTTGAATGCCATCTGAAATATTTTTGCTTTTTCTGATTTTTCCAGGTTTATTTAAATGAAGATTTTTTTTTAAAAAAGGAAGACATTCTCTCTCAGTTTGTAGGAATTTTCCTGGCCCTGAACACCTCCCACTCTAAATGTTACTAATGAGACACTTTCACCTCTGAATTTTCCAGCAGGTTTTTTTCCCTCGATCGCTTTTCTAACATCTTTTCAGTGCTGTCCTTGTAATTTTGTAAATTCACATTCATGAAAAACACGTTCCAAACACACTCAAGACTCACCAAGGCCCATCCCTCCAAAGATCAGAATTAATGAAATTAGCAAACATCACAAACACTACATACAAAACTCATACGTAATACGCAGAGTGTGTATCCTAAAACACACACAAAATCCTTATGACTCAAGCCCAAACTCCTACACTGGCCTCACACAAGGAAATACATACACAAATCTACATACATACACACTGCAGAGACATATGCCCACACAACAAACACCAAGACAGAATAAAAACACACACAAACAGCTTGATAAACACACACATCTCAGCCATACATACATTACCTCCCCAAACCACAAAAAACAGAGCCTAAATATAAACTCCTCCCCAACAATACACAAACATCCCCCAAAAACACACCACGCACACCCGACGCCTGCCAAGTATAATCACAGATACACACAGCAAATACCTGCTTCAAAACACACAACTCATCAGAGGCAGCCCACTAACTACAGAAAAAAGGAGCTCCATGTGTACATTTAAAGGTTTAACACCTTATGTCAGCTTTTCCTTTCAGGAGAGTGGGGAAAATGAGAGACAGACAGACAGACAGACAGACAGACAGACAGACAGAGGGGAAAGAGGGAGTGGGCAGGAGGCGATGGGGAGGAGGAAAATGGAAGCTGCCTTGTGGGGAAGGATATGGATCAGGCTGTCATCTGGAGACCCATCTTCATCCAGAATTAATGCGCTGAAGTTCTTTGGTTTTACTCTAAATGGTTTTAAAGAGACAGCCCAGGCTGTGCCCTGGCTGCCAGGCCCAGGGCTGGCTCAGGCACCCGGGGATGGAGCAGGCAGCAGGTCCGGCATTTCAGGGCCGAGCTGGAGAACCCGAGCACACACTGGAGAACCTCCGTGGGAGGGAGGGAGGTTATTTTTGAGATTGGTCCACACGTCCCAAAGAGTTTAACCCGTCAGCTCGCTCTGAGCACTCAACAGGGGCAGGGTGGAGGCCAGCACTGCCTGACAGCGGCTCCAGGAGCTGTGTCCGAGTGCTGCGGGACAGGGATCAGCGGCGGGATCCCCGCTCCGACCCACGGGAAGGCTCTGGCTGTGCGGAGCAGCTGGAGAGAGCCGCACATCCCTGCGGGGAGGGCCGGCACAGCGGGTCCCCATCCTGCTCCGCTCTGCCGGGGAGCGGGATCAGACGGGAAGTCTGCGAGGCACCGGAGCGAGCAGGCAGAGCGCAGGATGCTGCAGGGAGAGCAAAACCTGCCACCCCTTAGGAGGGGCACGGTGTGGCTGCCAGAGAGCCCGGGGCACCGCGGGGCGAACGCCGGGAGCCGCCCGGGGAAGGGCTCCTGGGGCCAGCCGGGAGAGGCCTCCCATGGACACTGGGAAGAGCAGCCCTCAGTCCAGACCCTGCGCCCCTCAAACCACAGGCTGTCCTCAGGACAGAGCTCTGGAGGAATGGGATGAGCTGCGTGCTGACCCCCCTCACCACCTCCCTCAAGGGAACCAAGACATCCTTACCTCCGACTCCCAGACCCCGGGGGGATGCTACGGTTGGGGCGGGGGAGGAAGAACTGAGAGCAAACAACAGCAACAGGAACAGAGTTGAGCCATTTCAATTATTCATATGCCAGATGGATTCTTTTCCTGCCCTTTTTTTTTTTTTTTGCTACAAAAATAAAAAAAGGGGGGAGAACACTGATGTTTGTGGAGTGAAGGGAGGAAAACATATTTTCCCCAAAACAAAGTGCAAAAAAGAGAGGGGAAAGCCCCAGCATACCCATCTCTGTGTGAGGAGACCACAGGGAGTGTGAGTTTCCACTCACAGGGGAACTCACAAATGACTGATCTTTTATTTTATACGCACAGAGCTAAAGAGAAGGAGAAAGCGCACCAAAAAAAATATAAGCGAGAGAGAAAGAGGGATGGTGACACAGAGAGAAAGGGACACGGAATGAGAGAGAGAGACAGCAGAGAGAGAGGGAGGGGGGCAGGCAGAAGAGGGCTTTGACCTTCTGTGAAGGATATAAAAAATCCAGCAGCCTCAGGGGACACCCAACTATCTAGCATATTGCTGTTAAAATGTCTGCAAAATTTAATACACTTGGCATGCCATCTAATCAGTCCTTGGAAACCACGGTTTCTCTCCCTCCTGCACTCCAACTGTCTCAGACCTCCATCATTTGGGGACAGGGCTGGGTATTTCCTACAGATGACAGAAAGTTTGGTGTATGCACACAGGGCAGGTTGGGGGATTTATTTTGTGTTCCATCTGCCTTTTTCAGGGGGGAAGCAAACAGCTGTCATTTTCCCTCAAAGAAAAAAGTTTGTACAGATCCCTGTTTGCTGCTGGATGTGCAGGGTGAAGGGTGCCTGGTGCAGTGTGTGCAGGAACACGTGTGTTCACGGACAGGGCGAGGGCAGACAGATGGACGGACAGGATGCACAGGGCACACACCCCATGGCCCGGCTGCTGCCAAGGGCAGTGGGCACAGGAGAGGATGGATGGATGGATGGATGGATGGATGGATGGATGGATGGATGGATGGAAAACACAGGACACAACCATTCCCCCAGCCCAGCTGTGCCAGAGGCAGAGGACACAGGAGGGGTGGGAGGGAGGAATGGATGGATGGGAAGCAGAGGGGGACACACACCCACAGCCCAGCTGTGCCAGGTGCAGCAGGCACAGGAGAAGCTGGAGGGATGGATGGATAGATGGATGGATAGATGGATGGATGGATGGAAGGATGGAAGGATGGATGGATGGATGGATGGATGGGTGGACGGGTGGACGGGAAGCAGAGGCCCATATGCCCCAAGCCCAGCTGTGCCAGGGGCAGTGGGCACAGGAGAGGCTGGAAGGATGGAAGGATGGAAGGATGGATGGAAGGATGGCTGGCTGGCTGGCTGGCTGGTTGGGAAGCAGAGGGACACACATGCCCCCAGCCCAGCCATGCCAGGGGCAGTGGGCACGGCGGTGCCGGCACAGCCAGGCCGGCGTGTGTGTGCAGGCGCTGTGGGCGCACTCACTCCCCCAGCAAGCCAAAGCTCGTGCACGCCCGCCCGGCGTGGGCACCCTCACCACAGGGAGCGGGCTGGGGGGGGTGAGGAGGGTGAAACCAGCCCCAGGACGGGGCGGCACTCTGGTGCTGACGCTCCTCACTGAAAGGGACAGCTGCCTACACCGCCCCAGAGCAGCAAAGGAAACAGCTCTCGGGGAAAACAACAACAGAAAAAAGCCCCAACCCTCAGAACAACAAACACATCCAACACTTGTTACCGTGTGCAAATGTCTGGCAGCAGCTCAGGGGGTTGCAGGACTCCATAAAGGCTGGGCAAAGAGTTTCCAAGCCGAGTGGAGAAGGGCATCCTGTCACTGTGTGGGAGGGGGATGGAGGTGCTTGTGGCTGTGCCAAGACAGTCGGCAAAGAGCTGGAGAGAGATCAGCCCTTCTGGAGGGGAGGCTGGTGCCTCCAGCTGGGTGTGGAGGTTTATGACCTTGGTCACCCAAAGTGGAATCCCTGGCAGGTGAAGACAGGCAGCCTCTCTGAGAGCAGGGCACGGGTTCTCAGCTAACACAGAGGCACTGTTGGGTTCCTGGTGCAGGTGGGACCTGGGCCAGGGGATTCAGGCACGTGGGCATCCAGCCTGCCACCTGGGCAGCCTCAGCCCCATGGACACAAAGGGAACACAGGAGCCCAGGGCCCTTCTCAGTGTGAGGAAGGGGACAGATGAGCTGGGGAAAGGGCTGAGGCACCAGGTGAGGAGGGAACTGAGCCCACGAACACCCTGAGACCCTGGAGCAGAAAGGGCACAGCTGCTCACAGACAGGCTGGTCCTGCAGCTCAGGTTCTTCCCAGCCCCTTGGGACTCTGTCATGGGAAAACCACAGCACAGAGGGAAGCCTCTGCAACCTGGAACAAGCAGGGCTCTTGGCCCTCTGAAGATGGGGCAAAAAGGCTCCTGGGTCCACCTTTTCCCTGCAGAAGAAGGGACTTGGTGAGAGTGAAGGTGGAGAAGAAGCACAGAGGGAGGGGACAGCACTGGGAGGAATTCTGAGTGGAGGAAGAGAAGGTGGCACTGAGCCACAGGTGGGATAGGAAAGGGCACGGATTCACAGAGCTATGGAGAAATTTTAAACCAAGACATGGGCCCCAGCTCAATCAAAACTTTGTTCAGTACAAAAGTTAATTGCTGAGGAACCAAATAAAAGAAACCCCACAGGCTGAAAACTGCTCAGAGTCTTTAATTAGCCAAAAAAACAAAGTGGTTACAGGAAAATGAGAGTGTAAGAGGGGATCCCGAGGGAGTACTTATGCTTCTCCCCCTTCTCTACTTCATCACCAAACAGCCCAGGGTAGGGCCATGGTAGCAGCCTCTGTGATAGCAGATTTGGGAGAAGTATTTGGGGTTGGTTTCTTTTTACTGTCCAGAAGGTGAGAGCCCCAGCCAGGGAAATTCAGATTTGAATCAGGCACCTGGTAAGCCCAGAGGTTCCAGAGCTTTCTCTTCAACCCCATGTCGGTGCCTGACAGAAAGGCAGGGAATGCTTTCCCTGTTTGCATTGGGACATTTGGCTCTCTGGCCCTTTTAGTGCCAAGGAAAATAAATTGCCCCTAGGGCCTGAGCCTCAAAAATGAAAAAAAAAAAAAAAGCTACAGGTTAGAAGCAGCATGTTCTTTAATGAGCTAAAGGATCATCCATACAAATTTTCCTATTTCTGCTGAATTCCAACAAATTCAGAGCTCTTTCTAATCCCTGCACAGGCTGGCAACTGTCTGAACAGCCACATTCCCAAGTGCCCAGTAACTTGCCAGTCATTTCTTCTACTGCTTTAAGAAAGCAAAGTAAAGATGAGAGAAGAAGTGCCTGAGTGGTTTAGCTCTCCTGCTACCCCCACACACCGTTCACACCTTGCCCCTTAATTCCTGCCCAAGGCAACTGGACTGGGTTTGGAGTCTCACCCACGCAATTCTCCTGGCTCTCCCTCCCGTGAAGGGCTCACAGTCTCTGGTGTGAAAGCTCTCCATTCCTTACAGGCGACACACAGACTCACCCTGTGCACTTGTGGGACTAAAGGGGAACGACACACAGCCTGGAATCAGGGAGCAAGAGCCAATGCCACCTGTACATGACCTGTGAATGGCACTGGAGTATGTGACCACCCCCAGGAGCTGGGTACGGATCCTGCATCATCCAAGCTCAGAGCCTTCCCAGAGTAATAGTTTCAGGCATGAAAACGTCCAAAAAAGACCCCTAAGAATAGCACACATGAGAAAATAACACCTTTATGGAGGAAGCATCCAGCCCATCCTAATTTCCAGGCTGATTCCACCCTGCTCCAGCCTACCCCCTCCCCTGGGGCCTATCTAGCTGGGAAATCACAGACAATCGGGGAGGCTGTTCCAGCCAATTTCCTTCAGGGAACCTGCAACTTCCTCCTGGGACTGTCCTCCCATTGGTGTGTTATTGCCTCGCAGAAGAAAGTGAGGGCCACAGTCTTCCCCAGAACTGGCTCTACCTTTTCTCTTCTCTCTTAGGCAGCACTGAGGGTCACAAATCTGACCCACGGGGTTTGGGCAGAGGCAGTGAAGTGGAGGAGGGCTTGAGGAATGAGGCTGGTAATGGCAGGAAACAGGGTAAACACAGGCGCTATGCGGAGAGAGAGAAGGAGAGGGAGGTACTCCAGGAGGCTGTAAATTCATATTTGTAATTACTTCCTCATGTTTTTCAGCACTCCTCAGTCAAGTTTGATTAAAATTCCTTCCAAGGGAAGACGCTCCACAGAGAGAGCTGCAGTGGAACAGGCAGCTCGTGGAGTTTGCAGAATTGCTGGGGTGGGCACCAGGAGCAGTAGTTTGGGAGCTGGGTAGGGATCAGCTGCCCCCTCAGCACAGCTCCATGTCCACGGGAAGCCACCCTTGAGACACAGTTGAGACACAGAGGACCAGCCCGGGTCTGCCTGTTCTCACACTGTCAGGGTATGAAATAGGACACGGCTCCCAACCCTCATCCCTCAGACACAGGGCTGATGTGAGACAGCTTCCACAACAACCTTCCAAACTGGCAGAGAGGGTCCTTCCAGGAGCATGGAATGACTTCCTATGACACATCTGCCTCAGCAGGTGGGGGAAGCTTATGCTCCCTTCCACCCAAGAGTCCCTCATCCAAGGGCTACTCTTCTCCACGGTGAAAAGCAGGACTCAAGACCTCACATCCTTGTTTGGTTATTCCAAAGAGAGAAAGCCTGAGATCTCACCAGGCAACAGTGATTCATGTGTAGCAGAGATCCCTCCAAAAGCATGAAAAGGAAGCACAGTAATAGAGAAGGACTAATCACCTTCAGTCCTAAGCAGCCTTGGCACCATCCTTACTGGCACCAGCTGTCACCAGGCAGGGGTGGTCTTCCCAGGACAGCTGACAGTTTAACAAAGTTCTCCCAGGGATATTTCCAGGAATGGCTTCGGGATGAAAAGCTCAAAGGCTCAGAAACCCTTCCCTCACCAACTCATGGTTACTAGCTGTGCAGGGTATTTCTGTCTGACCCATTCCCTCTTTCTCCTGGGTGTAGGAACCTCTATTGCCTACAGTTAAGCGGCTCCCAGGCTGTTGTGTCCCCTGTGTTCTCTGTCCATCCCCAGACAAGATGTTCCCTCATGCTATGGCCAACTCCCAGGCTGCATCTCCCACTCTCTGAGCCCTTCCAAGCCCCCAGAAGAAAGGGTGTGAGTACAGCCAATTCTCCCTCTTGACCCTGCCCCTGCTCTGCCAAGCTCCCTGTGGGCAGAGATGCCCCAGGATGAGGGCTGGGGACCAGGGAAGGTAAGCAGCACCAGGCTTTTTTTGTTTATCCTTGATGCTGTGGTAAGAGTGAGACGGAAGAGATGCTGCTGGATATCAGCCTCTGAGTTCCCTACACGGCTCTAGGGAAATCATGATTATCTTGATGCCTGGTTTCTTTCCCTTCTCTCCCCCTCCCCTCCCTGCTCTGAATATCTGAGTATCTTAATGCTCATGTGAGTAAGGGACAGACCCTGCCACAGTCAGCTGAGTGGGAACAGGCAGATTCTGCTGAGTTTCCTCTCCTACCTGCCTCTGCCAGGACAGTTCAACTGACCAGGAGGCATCCAATGCACGATAATGCCCATGCTGGTGTGCAAACAGATGATAACACACCCTTTCCGGTGTTCTGGTTCTGGTTGCTCTCCATCATGTACAAGACACAGGTCATGGAGATGACTCCAGCCAGCTCTGCCATCTTTTTGTGCTCCCTTCCTGTCCAACCTGTGCCCAGCCTGTATCAGAAGGATCTTGGGATGAGGAGAGGAGGAGGCAGGAAGATTCCAGCTGCACCTCAGATCCTACATCCTCAGCACTGTGCTGAGGAACAGGAGTGCAGAAAATGGTGTGTAGTGCTGCCCTGTGCACAGGTGAGATCAGACATGGCCAGGTTGTAGAAGAGGGTTCGTTCTTCATGGCGCCAGCTGGGAGGAGAGCACAAGTCCACAGCAGGGAGACCACAGAGTTACTGCCTAAACCCTGCAATCACTGCAGCCTAAGCCAGTGAGGTACATACAGTCAGAGGAACACAGATGAGTGTGACCAACCGGAGAACTGCCCAGTTTTTGGGAGCTGCATCAAAGCACTGGGGGACAGGAGGGTGCCCAGGACTCGCCACTGCCCTGCTGCCTCTGGCTGCACGTGCTGCTGACCATGCACTGGGTGTGGGAGAGCAGGGGGACCCACGTGCCCCAGGAGCAGGGCAGTGTGTCTGGATGCAAAGGGGGCAGCAGCTTGTGTGAGTGTGAGGAAGGGAGGCACAGCCCTGCACCACGTCCTCCCTGCTGGGAAAGTGCCTGAGCTGTGTTTGGAGAGGGGAACCTCTCCTCTGAGAAACCCAGAGGTGGTTTGAGGGGGCCTCCAACTCCAAAGTCATCCAAGTTTCTGAGGTAATTAATTTACTGCTGAAAGAAAGAGCAGGAAGAGCAATAAAAGAGCCTTTGTACTTAGGGTGGGGCAGGAGCATGGGAAGTCATTTCACAGAATAAGGAGTTGGGGGCAAACAAAAAACAAAAAATAAAAATAATAAACTGATTGACAAGCTTACAAGAAAAGCCACATTTTTAACATTCTTAATCCCTAGAATAAACACACAGGGAGGAATGAGGACAGGGCTGGCTGTCCTCAGACATCACTGGGAGAGACTGGCCTTGGTGCAACCAAGCGATTCTCTGATGGTGGCTGTTGTGGATGGTCCTGCCCGAGCCAGGAAGAAGTCTGTGAAAGTGTGTAGGGGAAACAGTGCAGAGGATGGTAAAATCAAAGGCAGACACTCACTTGGATCTTAAATCTCTCTGCTTTTTTGTTTCATGCTGTCTACACTACTGCTGTTTTAACACAATCAGAAGTACACTAGAAACACAGAAACCAACACATCCCACCCAGTACTGGAAATATAGTGGCACTTTGAGAGACGTACACCTTCTTCCCACCCCTGTCAGCTGCCTATGGAAGAACCAAACTGCATAACAGTGTGCCCCCACCCCCTGCTTTCATCTGATTCCCACCCATCCCCAAAGCATCCTTCAAATTTCTCCAGGGCAGCAGGAGTTAAATGGCTGGTTTTAGTGGTAGAGACACGTTTAGGAAGGGATTGAATGTGCGCGTGGTGCAGCCCGTTCCCTGTTTATTAATAAGCTATTTATCATTGGTGTTGCTTTTAATACCATTTTGGCTTAATGTTGTTAATGAAATATAAATACCCACACTAATGATGTTGGTCAGGAGCAGCGTGGGCCACTGGCAGCTTTGCAGGAGGGAGGCCAAACCACGGCTGGGTGTGCGCGAGGCTGCGACGGCGCGACTGCCAGCCCGGCTCCGGAACAGCTTCCCCACACGCTCCCACAGCACTGCCCGAGCACGGCAGGGTGAGGAGGGATGGCATGGCATGGCATGGCATGGCATGGCACGGTGCAGTGCTGCCAGGAGGTTTCCAGCCTGCTCCAGCAGCCCAGGCCCAAGCTGGTGCCCACCAGGAAGGCGGCTCAGGATCACAGTTCAGCTCCAGCACTGCTCCCTCTCCGCTCCCTGCCTTTTGAGATCACAACAAGAAGCCACCCTGGCCCAACATGTCTCTGTGGGGGACCCTGCAAGCTGCAAGGCAGCTCTCTAGATGGAAATATGTAGAAGAAGTCAGATGAGTTGTGTTTGCTTAATGCAGTTGCCCCACCGGAAGAGCGATCTGCAGGCTCTGGGCTACGCTCCCCCAGGGCAGCTCCCACAGGATCCCAAGACCCTTCAGCAAAGAGGCGTTCCCAGAGCACCTCAGAGCTGCCTGTGGCTCACTCTGGGCTGGCTGCAGGGGCTCAGGATGGCTCCAGGCCGTGGGGTGCTGCGGGGTGGGGTGGGGTGGGGCAGGAGGAGCTCGCCCTGCTCCTGGGACCTCCGGCCACTCCACAGCCACTGCCCCGCTCGCAGCCCTGGACAGGGAAGGGGCTGTGCTACTCTGGGTCTGCTGCAGGCCAGGTGGGGATGGAGGAACTAAAGGAGTCTCCTGCCCTTGCAGGAAACAACCCCAAAAGCTTGGCCTTTGGCAAGGGCTCAGAGGTTTGCTCTGGGTCTGCAGAGAGGGCTCGCACAGGTCCCTCTCCATTAGCTTGTGTCTAGCTAGCACTGTCATGGGGCAGGGATTACAAATATCCCTAAGAAGGCTTTTGGAAATCCCATCTTGCATTACCATTTGCATTAGAGCAACCCCTAGAGAGAGCTGAGGCCTGGGCACACTCTCAGGAAGAACCGTGGGCCAAGAGAGGTTTCACGATGCCAAAAGAGAATGGTATGGAAAGGCAAACCAGCTTTGGGACTGGTCAGTGGAAGAGCCAGGGGAAAACCTCTGCCCAAGGCCACTGCCCTGCCCAGCAGGCACAGCAGCTTCTGGAATCAGAAGAGAATCTGAAATGGACCTTCATCGCCAGGAAGTCCCAGACTTCTATAAGTCTCCAGAACAAAGCCAAGCACTTGCCTCAGGAGCAAACTCCAAACCTCACCACCACTGGAAGAGTCAGTGAAGAGGTAAATTTGGCAAAGAAAATATATCACACTCTGTCTTGAGACAGCTCTCCTGATAGCAGTTCATCTTGCTCCAAGTGACCCTCTCCATTAATCCCATTTAACAAGGAGGGAACCAAACAGTTCCCTACAAGGCTGGAAGCCTCATGGAATGGGAGAACTAAGTGCAGAGGATGACCAAGCCCCCCTTACCCACTGACCCCTCCCAGGCCAGAGTCACCACAGCCCCTGTGTTACGGCCTCATGCCCTCCTTCATGTTGCTGCCTCTGCCACAAAAGCCAACTCATCATATGTTTGCATGAACTGCACAAAGATGCATCTCTCCTCCTCCCAGTCCCCACCAACACCCTTTTCTCTTCCACTTTGCAGTCTCCCTCTTCCTCTCTCCCAGGCAGCCAGTGCAGAGGAAGCTACAACTGGTCTGCACTGGGAACCCTCCTGGTGTCCTCTGCCACAATTTACACTGTTCCTTTAAGACGTTATCTTTTAATTTGGTGCTTCCCCCTTTCCCCTCCTCAACTAACTGATTTATTAGTTTACATCTCATAAATTGTAACCCCTCACCTCCCCCTTCACCCTCCCAGATGCCATAAATCCCCTGCAGGGCCTCGACACCCTCCTGCGTGTGGTGCAGCCCCCTGCCCCCCAAAGTCACCTCCGAGTCCCCGGGGAGCGCGGGGCTCATTTGCTGGGGGTTTGGTCTAGCTCGTCTCAGCAGCTAATCCCTTGGGTGGCTCCTGTCAGATTATTAATTAGCTAAAGCGGATCGGCCCTGGAACAACATGCGGTTGGACTTCAGATAAAACAGGACGGCAGAGGCTTGGCATGGAGTTGTTTAAAGGGACATTGTCCCTTTTTTCCCTTGCCTTCTCCCGAGGTGGGAGGAAGGAGAGGAGGAGATGGGCAGCTTCCACAGCTGCTCACAACCCCCCCGGTCTGGTGCCCTGGTCACAGGGCTGTGCTGCTCAGATCAGGGTGAGCACAGCCCTGGAGGTGCCAAGGACAGGAATGGCACTGTCCCCATCCTCACCCTGTGGCAGCTACAACTTCTCCAGATGTTGGAAAAGCTTTGTGAACCTGCTCAGAGGCACGCAGCACTTGGATGGAGGGTCTCACTGCTCCTCACTGCCACCTCCCTTCTGCTGTCCCTTGTGCACTCACTGCTCCCTGTGAAAGCCTGGTGTTTGCAGTACCCCCAGAGACAGGGGGCTGTTCCAAGGGCCCACGGCCTTCCCCGCACGGAGATTTTAAACCAGGAGAAGCCATCCAGTTTGTGTGTGCAGGTTTTAAAACTCCCTGTCTTATCCTGGGCAGGATAAAGAGTGAGTGGTCTCACACTGACTGGAAAGCCTGAAAGAGTGAGCTGGAACAAGAGTCAGCTCGACCAGAGCTGGGAGCAGCTCCCTCCTCGCTCCCTTCCCACTTTGGATTGTTTTGACTCAAACCGATGAAGCTGAAATATCGAGTCACAACGGCACTAAACTTCATTACAAGCTCTTAACACAGATTACTTAATAAAAAACAGGCTGCTTTAATTGCTTTTCCCCCATTAGCATTTCTGGAGGAGAAAATTCTGATTAATTTGAAGAGGCACATTTCCCCCACCCCTTGTGCTGGCCTGTGAACCAGACCTCCTTCCCACACCACCATTGTCCAGAAGAGCATCCCAGAGAGTAAATTGAGCCCAAATCCACACGACTCTGAAAAACAAAGGGACTAAGGGCCTGGATGAACAGATGGGAGTAATGGAGTGAAGCAAACAAGGGGAAGAAAAATCTCCTCTCCTTTCTGGTAAATCCACAGAAAGTGGCACAGGGGAACGAGGAAGAAGTGGGTAGAAGAGGATACTGGTAGGACAGCCAGTGTGGCAGGGATCAAAGAGCAAGGAAGTTGGGAGGTGACTGACTTGGTGGGGTCCTGGGAAGCACCTTCACCTTTCTTTGCAGCTGGGAAAGGAGCGAGAGGCAGCTCTGACAGGGAAACATTGTCTGGATTTTCAAAGTCTGGGCCAAAAGCCTAGGAACTCAGTGCTTTCCAAATGCTCCTGGAATGGTCCCTGTTCCTTGTTCAGGCCCTGCTTGTGTATCTAGTTCCAGGGGAGAATAACTGCCCGTTCCCCCTGGCTGGTCACCCCCAGTTCAGGAGTGCTGGGAAGTCAGGGAGAGGCAGGGAAGGACCCCTCACGGTCCAGTAGCTCCCTCCAGGCTGGGAAAATCAAGGATACAACAGTCTCATGGGGAAAGGAAGGAACCCCTTGAGGGGAAAGCCAGAGCCCAGCTGCCTTGAGGAACAAGCAGGACAGGCAGCAGTGCTGCTACAGCACAAGACACCAAGCAGCTCTTCTCACCATCTACCTTTACTCCTGTTTCAGGGATTGAGGATGCCCAGTTCCCATTTCCTCAAAGATGGGTATCAGAGAGGACAACCCCCCTCTGCCCCATGCCATATCCTCCCAGCTCAGGTAGGACCTGCACTGCTCCACTGTCGAACAGCCCTGGGTAAAACAAGTCAACAAAAACATTCCCAGCTTTCGACTCCAGCTCCTGTTGTAACTAGCCCTGGCAAGGGAGGATGGCAACCAGGCTCCTGAGTGGGCTGTTCTCTAGGTCAGCATACTTCAGGGACACGGTAATCAAGCAGGAATTGCTCCCATGTGCCAACTCTTGTCAACCTTGCAATGCTTTGTGTTTTTCTTAAAGTCTGAGATCTTGCAAGTTACATAAGATTTTTGTTTTGTACAACAATGTGTGTTTAGTGCTATCCCTCCCTCTGCTCCCTGTGCTCTCCCACTTGCAGGGCACAGCAACCTGAAATGTGATCTGTGTGCATCCTGAACCATAGAAACCCCGGTATTATTAAGTCTTATAATTGGGGGGAGGAGGGGAGTAGCTTTTGACTTCTGAAAGGACAAGGCTAGCAATATTGTTTGCTCATTTTACTTTCAAACTCACCTTAGTTTGTCCTCTCCCCTTTTCTCTTGTATGTTCTATTAATGTACAGCTTACACGAACTCAGCAAGAATCACAAGAAAGACACTGGGACAGATCATAAACTGCCCTGGCAAAGATCAGGATAGTTCTGCTGACGGGAAATGCAGCCCTGGTGCTTTACATCAGCAGATGGTTTACCTGTGGCTCTTAATGGTTAATATATAACTGCAGTAATAACAAAAAAAAGCCCCAGCATTAATACATAATTTGTCAGAGGCAATATGCTAAAACAGCCTTCCCATATTCAACTCAAGTAGTGAGATAAGCCTCACCTCCAGCACTGCCCAGGGGCTGAGCACCAGCTCTGGAATGAGCCCCCAGCAGAAGACATCAGAGAACAGACCCCATTCACTTTACACTATTTGTTCATTTCTCACATTTTTTGTTTTTATCAACGTATTTCTAAGAACTGCATTTTGAACATGCATTTCCCTCGAACACTCATGTGCATACTTAGCACTGATTGCTCCAAGTGCTTTCCAGCCGGTTTTCCTTGAGGAACTCCGCGGGTCAGCGTCCCTGCTGGCTGGACAGCTGCCTGAGGGACAGACAGACGGCCCCAAGTACAGTACCTACAGAGCTGAACGAGTTCCTAAATGTTTAATGGAACCCTGCAAACTGGCAGAGCACTATTATTATTTTCTTTCAGCCAGTCTTTCATCGGGGTGCCACAGAACTGCTGCCTGAGTCCCAGCTGAGAGAACTGCTGCTGGATCTAGGAAGGATGGGAAGAAATACTGTCAGATGGTTAAAGGAATCAGGAGATCTGGCCTCTCCTCCCAACTCTGCTTCTGAGTCATTATTAACATAAAATCAGGTTTGTTACATCAGTGAAGCTTGAGTAAATAAACCACGACTCATCACTGTGTTTTATTTTGCAATATCTCAGTGGGCTCCTCTCTACAAATAAACACTATTAATGCTCAGTGCAATTGCAGGACTATGGGGAAGGAGAGATAAAAGCACCTCAACTGGTCTAAAACTTTTATGAAGAGCAGCAGGGCAAAATCTCAGCTTTTTGAGGATATTGACTTTTCCAGGACAGGAATGTTAAAGAAAAGGCAACCCTTACTTGGGGGGACTAAAAGACAAATAAGTCATGCCTGCAGGTCTGACAGAGCTGATGGGTAAAAGAGATTGGGAAACATCCCAATCCCCTTCTGAGGAGCTAAGGCTGAAATCCTGACTCTGCTGAGGTTTACAGCAAAATTGGTGCTTGTTTAATAGCACCAGGATTTAACCTCCATAAAGTTCAAGTGCAAAGACAGAAGCCTTAGGAAGGAGAAGGCCAACTGTCAGCAGGGCTCTGGGAGACTGAGGACACCATGAAGTCAGAATGACTGAAGGTGGCAGAGGAAGCAAGGTCTGAATCCATGAAGGCCTGGACCAGTCCTATCTCTTCCAGCCTCTCCTCCTCCACTCTGAGTTTGAAACTAAATCATTCCACATCTCTCGAGAGCCTTTTAAGTGTTTCCTCCTCGAACTCTGGCATCAGGGCCCTTCTGAGCTCTTTCAGCTTGCCCAGATCCCATTGCTGAACTTCCCTCTCCACCACAAGGTTCTGTGAGCATCTGCATCTGTCCAAGGGAGCAGGAGGTGCCAAGGACCTTAGTGGATCAGGCTGCAGTCCCATTCTCAGACCAGATATGGGAAGGACAGCTATAAGGGCTGCCAAGCACATGATCCTCTCTCCCCTCCTTTGACTTCCCCCCATTCAGCTTTCCACAGCCGCCAACCAAACATCTGATCGAAGGCCCGGGGGAGGGAGTCAGAACTGTCCAGTCTGGTTATGAGTGAAGGTCATTGATCCAGCGCAGACCAGGGATGCGGAAAACAGGGGAGGGAGGAAAAAACCCTCAGCGAGAGGAGAGAGGGAGCGAGGCAGGCAGAGCCGGCACGGCTCAGGGAGGGAGCGCAGGGAAGGCAGCGGAAGTGGCTGGAACACGGTTTCACACTCCGAGACCCAAGGGCTGTTGTCAACCCGTCCTTCATGCTCACATCTTGTCACACTAGAGGTCAGGTCTCCCAAGCGTTCCTGGAGAGCTGAGCTAGCCCATATGGCAGGCAATATGTTAACAATATGGATCAGCTGCTCGTCAGGGCCTGAGCAGATGGATGTGACAACCCTGCTCTTATCCCAGACAGGCTTTTAACATCTTCCCTCTCCTCAACCCAGCCCTGCCGGAAGAGCCCTGCCCGGGAACTCTTGCCTCCAGCCAACATGGACCGTGGGGCCACAGGTCAGGACAGGCAGCGTGGAAATGCCTGCCTGGCTTTATCTGGATGGAAGGAGCAGGGCAGAGCCCCACTCAGACCAGTGCAGGCAGGAACCAGGCCAGGCGTTTATCCCGGGCGAACGGAAGGGCCTCTCTACACTGCAGATCCGTGCTGGTAACTCCCCAGCAGGGTGATACAGGAGATACTGTATTCAGATATATGTATATGGCGTGTTACCACCAGATGCCACACGTTACAGTCTAGACTGAGTTTTGTAACTGCCTGGGAAAATTTTCTCTCACAGAACAAGTAATACATAAATAGATGTATATTTTAATGGGCAAGTTAAACTCCTCCTGGCAAAGGCAGGCAAGCTGATTTCATACACAGGCGGGTAAATTTCCACAAGGATTTTGCAAGGCTGTTTCATATTCCCCAGCTCGGGCTGGCTGGGCTGGCCTGGCTGCACTTCTCTGGAAGGCAAGGTTCCCACCTCACTCCCTTCACAGCTGTGCCATGCAGTGAACCCAAGGACCCAGCAAAAATAACTCCACCAGCCCAAGCTAACCCCCAAATTTAGCTTTTCTTCAGCATTGAAATAGGGAGAAATATTTTGCACATTTAAACACAGACAAAGCAAATATTTCTAATCCCTTTCTCACCTTTTTTTTTTAGCTTTTTCCCCTGCATAAAAGGCTACCCTTCACCAACCAAACAAGAAAGCTCCCTCCAACCCTTATAGCTCTAGGACTAAACAGCCAGCTTGTGCTTATAAACAGAGTGAAACAGCAATCACAGCCTAGGGATGGGCTCTGGAGAACGTGCAAACAGCCTCTGTAGCCCAAAGTAAATTGAGCTTGTTTTGAAAGTAGAAGCCATACAACTTGCTGCAGGGCTGAAGACTGGAACACAGGGATTTCTAGTCCAGAGCATGAGCGATCACAAAGCCACATGCCTGAAAGGCTAAATGCATCTCCTTCACTGGAGTGATGTTTGTAGAACTAGGGGGACCTCAGAACACAGCTGGAGTCCAGGGAAATATTTCTATTGTCTCTAATGAGCTTCTGTCCCTCAGGAAACAGCCCCTGAAGGACGCTCAGCAATGCACCCAGTACTGGGAGGAGAAGGCAAACACAGAAAAGGATAATTGATCTGCAAGAATCTGAACCTTAAGGTTCACTTCAGAACTTAAAGAATTCCTGATTTATCAGTCTCCTCCTCTTACCTTCTTGTCTCGGGGGTTCTGCTCATCCCAGGTCCGGGTCAGATGGACATGCAGGGCTTTCAATACCAGGAGCTACATCAGCAGAAACCTGTGACAGGGGTCACAGGAAAAGTTCCCTCTGATGGAAAAATTGACCCAGAACCTACGAGGCAGCTTCCCCAGCAGAGTTTTTCCCTCTGGATGTTGGCCCTCTCTGGAGAGGCACATAAGGATATTTGGCGGAAAATTCACCTGCTGCAGTCAAACTTGAGCATTTGTATCTTATTTGGTAAAACCTCAAGGCTCTTCATGTTCCTTTACCCTATTCCCTTGGGCAGAGCTCCAATTTGGGAAGCTCTCTTGCCTCTGGAGGCCTGGGAAGGCACGTGCCACTGCTCTAAAAGGGGACACAGGCAACAGAACAGCTCACACAGGGATAAAGGCCAGAGTTCCCTACATTAACAGTTCAAAACCAGGCTTTCCAAATAAAGCATGCCAGACCCTGGAGGAGTTTCAGCACTAGGAAGGTGTGGGAAGGCAGAGTTCACCCCTATCCCATCCTGAAGCACACTGCATTTATTGGCAGGTTTACTGAAAGCACTCAGGTCTGTAGGCTCTGAACACGTGGCAAGAACTAAGCCCTGCTGAGCCTTAGAGGATCACGGCTGTTGCTCCTTAAGGGAGGGCACTCAGAACACAAATAAATTCCCCCATGCCACACACAGCCAGGGATGGCCTGGGAGAGCTGGAGCCCCAGACCAACATCTTAGCCCTGTGACTTTTCTCATCTCCCCTCTTGCTAAGCCAATATAGTCCCTCCACTGGATCCTTCCAGCTCAGGTCTCAGCTGTACCTGTGACTCACAACAGCTCTGGATACTCCGCTTTGCCCAGGTACCAGTTATGGCACAGCAGCAAAAAACAGAGGAACATGGTGATACACAACCCCCTCAGGCACTTCAGTTGCTAATCTTCATTCAGGCATCATCGGCATTAAATGGTGCCAGCAGAGTATGGAAACACCCCCTGACAAAACCTCTACCCTACAGAGCAGATGTAATGTCACACAAAGCCCAGACACAGCGAGAAGCCTCAGCACCTTCCGCCTGCAGCAGCACGGCAGGGCCACCAGGTACCTCCCAGATCCCCAGTCCATTGAGAAGAAATATATTATCCCACTGTTGTGTCATACCTTTATTTGCAGAGAAGCTGTGACGGCAGCCAAGCAGTGAAGAAAGTAAAACAGCTTTTGGAAACGCAGAGTCCCACCCCCTCAACCTCTCGGAGTTACCCACCGTGACCACAGACATCCTCAAACTCTTCATTTGTGAAACAAGTCAATCAGAAACTGTCCCCACACAATACTTACCCAGGGGACTCCCATGCAAACTACTTAGCTAATTGTTAATACTGCACAGCAGCTCATTAGGAAGAAGGAGGCGAAGAGAGGGAGCTGCTCAGACCAGGGCTCTGCTGTGTCAGCTGGGTGTCTGTGCAGAGATGGGCAGCGAGGGCAGGGGTAAACCCAGTCCTATTTGTAAGCCAGCTCAAGACAAACCAACACCCCACCATGCATTTACCACCCAAACCACTGACTTTCAGCAGCTCTTCCATCTTCATAGGCTAGAGATTTCCCAGGAACTGGAATGAAGGCTCTGGAGAGCCAAAATCACTCGCTCCAGTCCTACTTCAGAGCAGTTTGATCACAGAACAAAAGCCAGTACCTTGCACTGAGAAGTCACAGGCTTCAAGGTCCATTCCAGCGTACAAAGCAAGGAGAGAAGTCAGGTTCTTTGTTTTGGAGGTGGTCTCAGATGAAGACAGTGTGAATTTGATGGCCTCCCTTCACTTGGTGAAGTCTCTCTGCCCTGAGGAGAGTTCCAAAAGGAAATGAATATTCCCTACTGAGCAGTCCCGGAGCCCAGGTGAATCACGAGCGCAGGCAGTGACGCCGGGCTGAGATGCCACAGCCACCCACAGCCCTCAGCCCTCGGTCACACACCCCGGGCCAGCAGGGCCCGGCACTGCCCGGCCCGACGGACACGGCGCGGCCCCATGTCCTGCTCTGCCGCGCGTGGCACTCGCGGCTCAAACGCCAAGGTACAAACCACCCCGGTGACCATCCAGTGGGCCACGCACTCCAACTTTCCCCAGAAAAAAATCCAGGTCAATCAGAGGCAGAAGCAGCCTACAGTACTAAGCCACTTACAGCAAAGAGCTTCCCCCCGTAGGCAGCTGAGCGCTCCTGCCCACGTGAGCCCAGGCTGCCATCCCTGCTTTGGGGGATCTGACAGCACAGAGCTCCACCGGCAGCCTGGGACACCCCCACACCAAACCCCACTCCCCTGGCCCAAAGGCGGCACACACACAGCCAGACGAGACAAAGAAGAATTATTATTTCCAGTTTAGTGAGGCCCACGGTAATTAAGTGACTTGTCAAAGGTCACTTGGCAAATCTGAGGCAGAATTGGGAATTACAACTAAATCTCTCAAACTTTGGCCCAAGAGCTGGACAGCAAAAGTCCTGTGCTCCTTGGATGCACACTGCTACCTCTGCAACAGGTTTCACCCTTCTCCCCGCTCTCCCTAGACAGTTAAGACAATTCCCTTCCATTTCCTGCATTGGAGGAAATGAATAAATGCACAGATTTAAATAACAAGAACTTTTACCTTACTTACAAAATTTAAAAACGTCCTAGCTCCAACCTTTGACAGAAGCTCAGAAGCTTCAGACTCTTCTGTGAGGTAGGATTTGTAGACTGGAGGGTTTTGTTGTTGGTGGTTTTTTTTAATTTCCATCAGACAAAAATAAAAGAAGCGAAACAAAAGAGGGTTGTTGAGATCAATTTGTGATAGGTGCCGGGCCAAAGAAAATGGAGCCAAAGAAGTCAGAACCCTGCAACCAGCAACCTTTGTGTCAATTTAAGCAAATATTGTGGCGTTTCCATGGCAATCCCTGTTTTGAATATCCACTACACTCACTTTTTAAAGGGCTTTTCCTGTTTGCGTTTCAACTTCAAAACCTGTAAATATTTTCAGCCTTAACACATCCCGACCTCCCCCAGCCTCTGAAATGAGATACTATCAATGCTCTGACATGCAGTCTGCTGTCTGCAGTACCCCAAAGTGTGAGAATTCACAGCAAAGGCAGGGTGGCAGCGGGACACTGCAGGGACAGCAGGGGCACGGCCGGCCCTCTGTCCTGCCCTCCGCTCCAGCCTCGGCAGCTGCAGGTACAGGAGCCCATTCCATTCTTTTCCCAAACTGGTGAGTGGAACGAGCCGTGGCAAACACTCAGCACCGACAGCATCGGCCCAAGGCGAGCAGCAGGTGTTTTGCAAGGCTCCCTCCATCCCGCTCTGCCGGCTCAGGCCACCTCTGACCCATCACTCCAGCCACAATTCCTGCTGGAAGCCTCTTCCTGTGACCTGCTCCCACAGCCCAGCGCTGCCCCCCGCCCTGACCTGCGCTCCCCTCCCTTCCCCTCTCACCTGAGCTGAACCACGGCCGTCACTCACACTGATTTATGGGATGCTGCGTCATGTGCAAGTGGGAATGAAGAGTCAACTTTGTCCTCACTTGCAACCTGGGTTAGGTGTAAATTCCCGAGCTTCCTCAGCAGCAGCCTGCAGGTCCCTGCTGCATCACCAACACAGAGCCCACGGGGAAAGTCCTGGTGAGGGAGCCCTGGCCAGGTGCTGGTATCACCTGTCAGATCTGAGCACCGGGAGCCTGCAGTTAACCCTCTCCCTGAAGCACAAAGCATCTAGTGCTGCATTTGTGCACGCACGGGTGTGCATGAAAACACCTTCTGCTGCGCTTCAGAGACACACTGAGCACTTTCATCCCCAAGCCCCCAAGTCCTAAAGCTTTGCCCTGCACTGTCAGAGTGTAGCCCCTCCCGGCAGTCATGGGAGTGCACTGGTTAATTCTGAGTTTCCTGGCTGTGATGGATTTGTGCCAGGCCTCAAATGTTAGCTTAGTGTAATTTTTGGGAAGTCAATTTCCTTTGTTTTGTTTTGGGTTTTTTTTCCCCTCATTTTTTTTTGTTTAGGCTTTTTTCCTCTTTTAAATGGAAAAGTAGGGAGCATTTGAACGAACGTCAGGACAGGGCCATCCATCCACGGGCTGTAGTTTCCCAAGAGCATTGCACAGGCACCATGGTACGTGCACAGAACAGCCATGGAAACAAACACCAAGTGACTTCAAAAGCCGTTATGCTGAGTGCCCACAGAGGCACCTCCCGGGAGCGGTGCCATCCTCACACACACGTCACTCCGCGGCCCTGACCACCCCTCCCACAGCGCCGGGTGCTTCTGGTACCACCAGCAGATGATGTGTGATACCTGCTGTCCTGGCCAGCTTCCAGCTCAGGTAATTACATCCTACAGGAGTTTCAGCTGGATATTTTATCCCTTCTTCACTTCCGGCCTGGAGCTGCTTCACTGGGAGTTGCTAAAACTCTATCCAGATCCACCCCGGATGTGAGTGTGTGCCAGGGGCTGGAGGGAATTCTGTGCATCCCTGCAGGTCCCAAAAGCCTGTTGTTCCAGCAAACAACCTCTAGAAACACGGGACAACACATCTTCTTATGTACATCCCATAACACCCCCACCCAAGAACGAGGTGAAGAGCTGGGAAAACAACCGGCCTGACACACCGGGAACCAACAACTTCTGGAGGCACGTGCTTAACGTCGCCCCGTGGAGCCATCTTTTGGGACATGGACACTGGCTCCTCTGCTTCCCTGAAGTGGGAACTCTCCTCCCACCATGCCACAGGCTTGGTGAAATTAAAACTTGTGGTGGCAGCGGTGTGAGGCTGAAGCCACAGCCGCCGGTCTGCCTCTGCCAGCGGCACCACACGCTGCAGGGGAGATGAGTGGTGTTCCTGGACAGGAAAAGGTGGGCCAGGTTTAGAGTACCCATGAAAACAGGCAGGGTTCACAACAGGCCAGATCAACAGGTGAGGGGCTTCACTCTGTCTCGACCCCTCTCATCATGCTGCCACTAGAAAGCCAAGAGCAGGAAACACTGGCAGGGTGACACTGGATGCTCTCACCAAACCCTGCCAACAAGTTCTCCACAGTGCAGGTAGAGATGCCTCCTGAGGAGGCTGTGCTTTGGTATTCCCACAGCCACAAGAATTCAGAGCCCTTCCAAGCTGTCCAAGACATTTGGAAATGACCTGCTGACCCACTCAGGACAGCCCAGGAGCCCCCAGGCTTATAAGTGGACTCTATCAAACCCACTTTTCTTGCCCTCTTTCAGAAGGTTCTGGACCAGACTCTCACCTGGTGTAAAATCAGTGCAGTTTCGGTGGCTTCAGTGAAGTCATGCCAATTTAAACGAGTTGAGGATCCGGCCCTCCAAGTTACTGGAGTTGCCAGTTCTTCCTTTGGATAATCCCGAGGGTGATTTCACAGCAAGCAGCGGCACAGGCCCAGCCAGCCTGGCAGGATCAGCTGCGCCCTCCACCCCCTGCCAGTCAGGCGGTCCTGGCAGAGTCCCTCTGGGAGACCCTCTGCAGCAACTGGGCCCACTGCACTGAGCTTCCTTCTCTCTGTCCTCTAGTGACAGAGCCAGCACAGAGTAAATCACGCCAGGCTTTGGATCAAGGCTTTCTAATTGCTCTTCTCAGCAGAGCTCTTGCCTTCCAGGGCACTGTGTCATGTATTTGGAGGGGGTGCTGGTCACTTGAACCCCAACCAGGTTTGGCTGACTGTGAAAATAGCACATCTTAATGAAGAAACCAGAGCTGGTTTTCCTCTCCCTCCACTCCCACCAGTCTCTAGTCCAAGGAAGGTAAAGAGCCTGTTGCTGCCTGGCTGCTGTTGAGTGAGCAGCTACAAATCCCTTCCTCGTCCCCAGTTCCACTGTCATCCTGCCATCTATCCACACCACGTCCCGAGGTGAGGGAAGCAGCGATACAGGCACAGGGAACGTGGCACGGCTTCAGCAGGCACTGGGTGCGCAAGAACTTTCCATGCTCTGCCCTCACAAGTCCTTTGCTATCCCCCCAGAGCAATTTTCTAGGCAACAGCGCGGTTGCATTCCCTTCCCTATCTCCTAATAAATATCATGCTAAGCAAGATGAGTATCTTCTTCCCAGACCAAGCAGCATGACCCACTTTCTGAATCAGGGCAGATGCAATTGGGCCCTGGAGTCCTGGACCCCTCCCAAAGCAGAGAGATTTTGTAACAATTACTGCAAGAAGCAGAAGGAATAGAAAAGTAATAAGTGATCAAAGAGTGCAGTGGTGGAGCTGAAGCTGTGGGGTAATTACTACTCCTGCCATCCTACGCTCTGGCATTTTCCTGGGACACTGAGGCAAGAGCCGCGTGCACATCCACACAACATCTCTCCTCCACTGCCCTACATTCCTCAAAAGTAACAGGTCCAATTTCAAATTCTGGCTAATGGCTCAGATGAGACAACTGCTGCCCTCCCTGCACACCCACCTTGATTTTTGCCCTTCTCTTTTCCCTTCCCCACGGCAGAGCAGGACCACAGGATTCATGTTCCAGCAGTGCCAATCCCCCTCCGTCAGACACACACGTACACTCGTCCTGCCCTGCCCCAGTGACAGCCTTGACGACTCTGGGCCAAACCCTGCCTGGCTCACCAGCCACACCACAGCGAGGAGGTGGCTGGATCCTGATCCCAGCAGCACTACTCTCTTTGGATATGCTCCATTTTTCCAAGGAACAGCTCTGTACTTTCCCAGATGTAGCCGGGATCAGATTATGACCCAATGGGCATGGAAAGCAATTAAAAGGAGGTGGGGTGAATGCCAGTAGTGCTTTCATTGCTTGAACCCACAAAGAAAACTTCCCTCCCAGGGGAGTACAAGTCTCCATGGCCAAAAGCATACAGAAATCCCATACCAAGGAGGAGAAAACAGTGCCCAGACTGGCTCCTGTACTGTGCTCAGCCCTGGGGCACACAAACCCACGAGCCTGTGTGCCCAGGGGTGCTGGGGCACTCACCAAAGGGTCACTCCCCTGGAAAGCTCAGTCTGTGTTACAGCAGCAGCTCTGAGAGAGACGAGCCCCCTGTGCCAGGGACACACAGACAGCAAAGACAGCACCTGCCCCAGAGCAAGTCTGACAGACAGAGCAGTGACGGGCAGGGAAGGCAGCGGAGCTGCCGACGCTCACCAGGAGTTTGGAGCTGGCTCTGCCTTCCAAACTCTGGATTCCTCCCCTGGAACACACCACCATCCAGAACCAGCACAGAAACACACACCAGTGGGGGCTCTGACCAGCACCAACAGTTGCCTTCGATGTCTGACATGATGAGATAAGGCAAAAGTAACTTTTAGAGGATTTCCACAACAACTTTTCTTCCTAGTTAAATAAAAGAATTTGAAAAAGAAATAGAAAAAGAAAACCCTTTCACCTAAACTTCAGAGATAAAAAAGAGGGAAAAAATCTTCATCTTAATTCAAAATCCTATTTGATGTGTCGTGGCATGAAAATGTTTTTCACTGCATTTTTTCAGTGTGATCTCATGCACCCTGCAAACGGGGTACGCCCAAAACACCAGGTATTTTATGGGACACAAACAGAGCACAAACATACACAATTAAAAAAAAAAAAAGGGATTGGTAAATATTTAAATTAATCAGAGCTGGCATCTGTGCAGCCTCCCCTCCCAGAGAGAGGGATGTTTGCAGCTTTGAAAAAATAAAAGTGAATAACATGACCTTTTCCTTCATGTTTGTTAGCTCACTGCAGCTCGGTGGGTTGGGGCAGCCCAGGCACCTCCCAAACCAAGGCCAGCAAGTGCAGCTGGGGCTGCTCTCCCTGCCCAGCTCCAGGGGCTTGGGGGGACGGAGCTGGTGGGGATGGAGCTGGTGGGGGAGTTGCTCCAACCTGTTTGCTGCCTCACTCCATAATGCACGGGGTTTGTTGTGTTTGGTTTGGTTATTTTTTTCCCTCCAGTTTAATTGTTGGAGGAGTTTATGAAGCTGTTTGCCAAAAAACAATCGACTCCAGGGAGCCAGCTTACACAAAAAGGGTGTGTCGCCCGAGCGAGGCCGTGGAGCCATGGAAACCACCACCTTTTGCATTTGCCCAGGTGAAGCCAAAGCTTTGTGGACGGCTTGTGAAATCAGCAGAGATCTGCAAGGAAGTGAAACACGTACACGGCACTGTGGTTCAGCCCTCGCAACGCTGGTCCCGTCCCCCAGCACCGAAATGTCCCGCAGGAAGGGGTAATGCTCCCACTGGAGCAGGGCCGGGTGTGTCTGACAGGCCACAGCGGATCCAGGCGGTGTTCCACGCCCGCCCGGAGCCCCGGTGGCTCCCCCAGGTCGGCAGTGGCTCGGGCAGAGGCAGAGCTGCCCCTGAGCACTCACAGCTGTGCTGGCACACCCCACGCACAGCTGCTGGGGCAGGCAGAGGGACTCTGCTCACACAGGGGGTACAGGGCACCCACGGCACGGGCCAGTGTCCCAAAGGCACAGAGCACGCCCTGGGGGCTCGCTCTGACCCGCAGAAGGGAGGCTGGTGGTGGTGGTGGTGGCAGGGGTGCGGTGAGGGGACAAGGGGTGTCCCCCCAGGTCAGTCACAGCAGCGGGGCTGTGAGGGCCGTGCCGTGCAGGACCCCGTGTCCAGATGCAGGCGAGCATTTGGGGGGGGATGTTTGTCTTGCGGGTGGCTGGAGAGGGATCCTGGCTGCATTCTTCTCAATCTTTGAAAAGAAAACAGAGAATTCCTCAGGAGCACTGGCTGCCGGCCTGACTGACAGAAAACAACCCAGGAACAAAGGGGAGAAGGGATTTTACAGCCACCCAGCTCCCCAGTGTCTGCTCCAGGACTCTCCTGCTACCTCTGGGAGATGGAAAAGTGCTCTGAACTGCAGCTCTTTCCAAAGGGGTAACATCCATTATTCCCCAGTGCCAGCTGTGGAAGCAAAGCGTGCTGATGGCATTTCAGGTACAGGACTTCACCCACTCTGGGGGAACACGGGCAGGGAAGGGAGCAGAGGACAAAGCCTTACCAGGCCAACTCCTGCACAGAGCACAGAGCATTGTGTGGTACAACCTGGAAAAACTGAATGGGCACAGAGAGGCCACTGGAACAAAGTTCCAGGATCATCCTCAAAATCAGAGCTGGCCAGAGCCAGCAAGAAGCCAGAACTCTCTTTGTCTGGTTTGACTTCAAGTCTGCCACACTAACAGTGGGATGAGTCAATCCTGGCACTTCTCTTACCTGGAGCCAAAGGTCCCTGACCACAAACCACATCAAGAATGTGCTCAATGAACCCTGGAGAGAGGAGCACTGACCCCTCAGCATAGGAGAGGCTAGGGCAGCGATGCTTCTCTTGATGCAGGGAAGGAGGGAAATGTTGGAAAGCCCATCAGTACTTTTATGATTCACTGTTGGCCTCCACACGTATATTTATGCCAGATCCAAATTTGTCACCAAATGCAATGACCTGGCCTTTTCCTATTCACAGCCCCTTGTTCTCCCCTTTCCTTAGAGAATCCCAAAGTAGGTGCCAGCCAGACACAAGTACTGTTTAACTGGAAGGTCCCCAGGGCCACCTCCCAGCAAAGGCAAAGCTTGTGGCACCAGGCAGGACTCACAACAGCACCCAGGTGCTCCAGCCACCCCTGCCCCTCTGGGCTGTCCCAAGGCACAGCCCAAGGCCACTGCAGAGCCTGCTGCTCCCCAAGGGCAGCTCACAGAGACAGGGGACACTCCCTGGACAGGTTCCCCCAAGGGGGACCACGGGAAGGGCCCAGCCGGCCCACAAAGCAGGCAAGTGCCGGTAAGGCTTGGTGCGTCAGCCTTTCTGGCATCGACCTCCCAAACTCATTCAAATATTTCCCTTTTTTTTTTTAATTTAATGTTCCCTATAATTCATCTGTCCCAAAAGATAATCAATAGAGGCCGTAATGAAAATTTGAGCCATATTTTATGAGCCGCTGCAGGAGAAAGGGCCACATCAGCAGGACTAGCCTTGGCTTCCAGCATCATTCCTGTGTGCGCTCGCCTGCTCGCTGGCCAGGCCCCCCCTCCACCCACCCAAGGCTGCTGACAGGGGCAGGCCCTCCAGGAGAAACTCCCACCCTTCCCTCTTACTTCAAACAGCAGCTGCTGGAGGCACAGATAAAGGGAAGTTCCTACAGAGTGTGAAGGCCCCTGACCCAGCAGCCCTGGGGAACCTCTGGAGCATCCCTCAGCTTCTCAGTTCTCCAACAAATCCTACGGCCCTCAACCTGACCCTGGGGGGAACACGATGATCAGGTAGTAGGATCTGAAGAATTATTCCTGCCCTTCACAGTAATTCCATAATCCTGGGCACTGCCTCTCAGTCAAGCTGGGCTGCACACTCCTCCTCTCCCAGATGTCACCCAAGAGCGAGGGCAGTCACTCGGGGAAAGAAGAGGAGTTCTTTCAAATCCAGAGCCTGTTGTGCTGCACTGCAGCTCTTCAGAGCTCCCACTTTTCACACCAAAGACCAAAAGAGCACCTTTGGGCTCCCCGAGTCATGAACAGTGACACAGTTAATGAGGGATCAGGGTGGGCTCTCCAATTCCAAACACTGAACATCAGCAGCCAGAGGAGCAAACTCCACAGCTCCACTCCAGCAAAACACTTATCTCTTCTCCCTCCTGTGCACTGTTGGCTGGGTCTCAGTTCTACTGGTGCAGTCGAGCTTTTGAGTGGTTTGAAAACAGGCATCTGAAATCCCAACTTTGTTCAGCACCACAAGAAAAACAAGGGGGGGGAAAGGTTCCAGGAGCCTAAAGCACATTCTCACATCTACCACAAAAATCCATGTCCAGTCACTAGGACTGTGCTCCTCCATGTCTGCTCTCAGGGAACCTCAGACAACCTCACCTGCCTCTCTTTATTCCTTTTAGGCACAAATATTACAACTGCTCCCCAGTCCATCCATTTTACTATAGGATGTATTAATTTAGGAGCTGTGCTGACCTTGCTTGCCCAGTGGGGCAGTGGCAAGGAGGGGCAAGCACATCTCAGTGCCACCTCCACACGCTGTTGTGCGTTTTTCAATCCACATGACAAAACCCGCAGCACTTCTGAGCACCTTGATCTATTCTCCCAGGTTCGTTGGTTTTGCACATGGACAGGGATGCAGCCAGGGCTGAACGAAGGCAAAAGCCTCAGTCCTGTTCCCGGAAGCCTTCTCCATCTCGGATTCCCAGCAGCAGGTCCCCTGTCCTCCCTCTAAAGGCTGGAGCATATTTCACTGCCTGAAGCTGCCGCGTCCGCAGGGAGCCGGAGGTAACAAAACCGTCTTTGATTTGGCCAAGGGAAAAATATCAGAAGTGAAAGGCCAGAGTGAGGAATTTATAACAGCAGCTAAGGCAGCAAAAATACAAGTGCCTGACCAGAAGCTGCCCTCCTGCTCAGCATGTCATGTTGCTCAGCCTCCCATGTGTCTTGGAGGGGCGGGATGTGGCAGAGAGCACAGCCAGAAACCACCAATTTCCTACATGCAGTGTAGTGACACCCTCATGAGATCCCTGAAAAACAGCATCAGCCCAGGGGCTGAAGCTGCAAAGCCAGGAAGCCTCTGCTCACCCAAAGGTGCAGGTGGGGGTCTCATCACGTTTTATGGCTCCAGACTCTTGCCTTTCCTTTACATTGTGCAGGTATAATGGTGATAGTTTCCCTCCCAAAGTAGAAAATGCTCTCTGGATGGACAGCCTGAACCCCTGTAACCAGCAGTCAGCAGCAGCCAAATATCTCCACCTTTCCTTTCTCTTGGAAACTTGGAAATCAACTGTCTTTGTTTAAAAAACACAACACGATATTCAAATTAATTGTTGTTTCCAGTATGTAGATAAGGTGACAGATTTGCAGGATGTGTGACAGAAGGACTGTGAATCCAGAGGACATGGGTGAGCAGCTTCATGCTTTAAACCTACACTGGAAAAGGGACTGAAATCCCAAGCAGAACTGGGAAAGCATTTCGGTCTCTGAAGCCTCGTGTCAGCACCACGCAGAGCCATCACCTCCTTTTTTTAATCCAGCTGCCAACACAGTATTACAGAGGTACCTGCCTGTGAGAAACTCAGGGGAAAGCACAGAGGGCTGTGCACGGCTGCTGCACTCACTGCTAACTTGCCCCAGATTTGAACTGGTGGCCCTCACTAATATCATCCAGCCCCTTGATATCCTCAGGGAGCAATCAGCAGGTTTTATTAACCCAGCCCATTTTAGAAGTGCACACGCAGTATTCTGGTTACTTGTTACAATTATGGTTATAGGTCCATTCCGTCCCCGTGCCTGTGCTGGAGGGATGTGTGGGGCTTCCACAGGGATCCCGGGGCTGAGCCAGCCCTGGTGCTCTCAGAGACCAACCCAAACCACTGCCTGCAGACATCACACGCAGCAGAGACATTCCAACCTAACACAAAGCCTCAGAGATCCTCACAACCAAATCCATTTTTTAAAATGACACGTTTCCACCTATTGGTCCCTGGAGTGAACTAATTGCTTTTGCTAGTTTTAAAAGCCAGAGTTATTTCACTGAAAAAAAATGAGCAAGTGCAAGGGAAATCGGAGACATCCTCAGATTTCTGACATAAAATCCCCATGTATGCAGATATATTTGCTGCCCAGTCAAACTTCCAGCTTTGCTGCATGGAATGCCACAGGGGAATTCTTCACTTCACAGTGAAGGTGGGAAAACAAGGAGTTAAAGTAACCTGACCAAACTCAAACAGCAATTTAGGCAGAGCTAGAAGATAAAATTTCTGTTGTGCTCTAACCACTAGGTTATCCCCTTCTTTGCTAAACGGACTTCACAGTCTAAAAGGAAAGTGCTATTTCCACTTAAAGACTGGTGTTTTGTCGGGGGGGTTAATTTTATGGTTTTTTTAAAGATGACACCCCACAACAGGGAATCTGCTCAGCAGGGGGTCAGTCCAGGACCAGCTTCGGTCACTGTCTGGTTCAGAGACAGACTCGTTGAAAAGATGGCCAGGAAAAACAAGAGCATTTTCCTGCACCCTGAAATAGCAGGACAGTCTGAGTGTACCCCCACACACAGACCCAGGAGTTGAGATACCCTGTAGACAAAACAGCCCAGAGTCCAGCTCTAGACCTGCCTGCTCTGCTGTAAAGGCTGGAGAGTCATTTACAGGCCAGAACAAAGTAGTTACAGACAATACAAATGCACAAATTACATATAGTTACAAAATCTGAAAGAATCCCAGATAAAAACTGAGGAACAAACTTTTCAGGGATGACTAGAGGAAAGAAGTGCATGCCTTTTCAGAAACCTGTACTTACCCGGAGCAGGAAGCAACCATAAGTTCTGGGTGCAGGAGCACATCCTGGGACACATTCATCACAGTTCTGTGAAAACCAGTCCTCACACTGAGCAGAAACCCAGCAGGAAGCAAGAAGTCCCTACTTCCCTCTAGGTAAAAGCACTTCAGCCCCACCATTTGCTGGGAAAGTTTTAGATGAGATTCCTTTTCCAAGTCCAAGTGAACTGCTTTTTACTTTGGTGAAGCTCAGCTCTCTTTCAAAGGAACCAAAGCTGAAGGTGACCATTGCTAATTTCTTTATCATCATTTTATGAGCGTGTTAACCTTAATTCACAAATGCTCTATGGAGTGAATTTCCTTCTATTCCGTTTTTCATACTTCATTAGCAGTATTTCAAAGACATGGATTTTTAAAAATGTGTACAAGGAGTTACTTCATACAAACTTGTAATGGCTTCGTGCAGAGCTATCTGTTTTCTACAAGATCCACATAAAAATAAGATTGTTATCAATTAATTTGAACTGAGCCAAAATAGCTGTTTCAGTGCAGGCTATCAGTTTAACTACTGCATCTCAAGTTAAACAGGTATAAATGTTTTATACATAAAAGGCTCTAGATTATAGAATACAAACACATCTTCTACCTTTTCCCCTTTTTCAGCACTTACACTCCAAATTCCCTTTGGGAATTGAGGTGTTGGACAGTGGGAAAAACGTCAGTCTCACGTGTGCATGAGGAGGTCACTTTGCTCTCACGTTTACAACACAGAGTTTGGAAAACTTGCTTCAAGTGAGAAAACTTTCTCCCCCTGGTTCATTGCTCAGTGGGTATTTTCCATTCAAGATTTTTATTTGTAAAGATCCTCCTCTGTTTTCCAAACCCCAGGTTTTATGGAGGAAACACTCTGCCCTAAATCATCATCTCCAGGCCAAGGAAAGCTGCTTATGATGTTCCTGCTTATTGCACACACAAACCTCTACGTGGAGATTCTTAATCTTCACCCACCCAAGATTAAGGCAACGCAAATTACGAAATCGATACCGATACAGAGGCAACATCTATTACAGTTCCAATGTTTTTGTTATATTTTTTTCTAAACTCTTAAAGCAGTATGATTTTAATGTGATTGTTATTGTTTATGCAATACAAACTCTCTGTTGTTTGATGCTGTGGGAACTTATGCAAATGCCCCATTTTCCTTATAGAAACCCTTCCTCTGGCACCTCTTGTGAGTAAAGAAAATATTTGAGTGTTTGCAAGCTGAGGATCCATTTATATTTAAGGCTCCATTACTGATCAGGAGGCAAAGAGTGTCCTTACAGTGGATATAAATTATAGTTATACTAATTTTAAGGCCCTCAACTCCCTGTCCTAGTGATGTAGCAGAAGAGCTTTCGAATAAAGGAGATTCTTCTCTCACAGCAGTTTCAGTTCCTTTCTTTCATTAATCAAAACCTATTTTTTATATATATATATAGATAGATACACACACACTTGTGGTTTCTCTCTATATGCATGTCTGAATACCTCTTTGAGGTTTAACACTCCTGCACCCAAGATTCAAACACAACAAATCAAAAATCATTTTGCAAGCAACTACAACAGGCATTTCCAGAAGTTACATCACATAACAAGTCACGCAATTAAACTTTAATGAAAAAATAAAAACAAAAACACCAAGCAGCCCCTGGTGCTTGCTTTGCCTTTCACACAATCCATCATAAAAAAAAAAAAAGGCAGGACGTTAAAATGGAAGATCCTCTGACTAAAGCTGTGCCGTAAACAATTTTTTCCTAATGAATTCCACCTCTTTACTCCACTGAATCAGCGGAGCCGGATGGAATTTCTCCCCGCTCTTCCTTCTCTCTGGATAAAAGGATGTGCTGCTGATAAAACTAGTAACCCATGAAGATCACTTCCCCGAGGTGAGATCCTCCTGCCAGCAGTGCTGCTCTCGGGGGTTATGGTCCAGCACCCTCCCCAGCCCCTCGACACCGGCGGGACGTGGGTGCTGTGAGGTGAGAGCTGCTGCAGGCAGGAGGAGCAGAGGGTTCCACATTTCTCTTAGGAAATGCTCACACCCGGCTCTTCCAAACTGCTCAGCACCTGCAGCTCTGGAAGGCTCCAGCTGGAGCTGAGGCATTAAACACCTCTCACAGCAGTGCCTGAACCTCGACACGCTGCTCCTCTCCTTCAGCCTCACCCTCTGCTCCTATTTTTTCCACACCTGCAAATGATATCCCTTTAAAATCAAACCTTTCATTTGGTGTCTGCTCAGATCCTATCATTTGATGAAAGGTAACTGGGGTTTACACAAGGACAGGGGAACACAGAGGGGTTGTCGTTTCCAAAATACAGTTTGGAAAGGCAAAAAGGAAGCAGCACAAGTGTCACAGTTGGATCATAAAAGCCATTAAGGCCCCGGACGAGGGAGTTCCACGGGCTCCACTTCTCTCACGGCTGCAGAAACAGGACTTTGCTCAGTGAGGAATAAATTCAAGCTCCAACAAAGTAGGACAAATCCAGCCTTCCTTGTCTCTTACAATCTTTTTCTTCCATTAGGATTTATTTTTCTATTTCCTACAGTGTGTAACAAAACAAATCTAAAATCAAAATAAATTTTAGAATGTTTGATGTGATTTATTTGTCACCACGTATTTTTCCCGCTGTAGCTCTTTTGAACAGTGAGATAATCAGTTTGTTTAAGGCTTTGGTTTTCCTGAACTAGTCCCCTAGACCATTATATCTGGACTCTTAATACTGCAGAGGGAGCATAAAATACATTTAAAATTAAAGTCAGTAAAATGCATAAGAAAAAAAATGAATTGGGAAAGTGTCTTTGTCATACTTTTGTCTTTAAGACTTTTTTCCCTGTTCGTATAATAAAGTTTGGTCTAATCAGTGACATTATTCTTCCCCTTACCTGCCAAAAGGGATTTCAGTTTTTAACTAAGGCTGAGTTTCCTTACTGTGTTTCAATTATTTTCAGAGAAACGTACATTTGGATAGGGGTTTTTTTCAGTTCACTATATTGTATTACAAAATGAAAGATCTGTCCATAAGAAAAGAATATATTTTTTACATTTGCAAAACACCTTTCCTCCCCAAGTGTTCAGGATAAAGGCGAGGTTGGTGCCATGGAAGTGCAGCCAGCAAAGTCTCACCGTGTATGGATTTACCACCATCCAGAGCATGGAAAGGCTGCTGTCCTTTTCCTGTGCTTCCCAAACCATGTGTGAACCAACCACGAGTGCATTGGGGTTTCTCTTTTACACCCATCACCTCCCCCTGCTCTGAACCTGCACTGGTGAAAAAGGGGCAGCACATTTGGTGAGGGTGTAGCAGCTGCTGTGAGAGCACAGCACTCACCCCTTTAGCATGAACAGAGAAGAAGAGATCCCATCAAACAGGAGCTGGGCTTGGCTAAGGAATCTGGGATTAGACCTCTGGAAACCCACCTGAGGAAGCAGGCTTGGGAAGGCAATGGGGCATTGAATTCCTTATCCTCCCTGCCTGGTGAACACTTCCAGCCATCTCAGCACAACCTCAGGCGTGTAGAGACACAACCTGCCCATGACAGAAGGAAGGGTGACAGCAGGAGAGATGGGGAGAGCAGGACAACGACATGAGGCAGACGAAGACCAGAAGCAGGTGACAGGTACAGCAGGGCCAGAAAGCAGAAGGTGCAATTTGGAATCCACAGAGCATCTCAAAGTAGTGCAGGAAGCCACATTCCACCCTGAACCAGAGAGCAAACCTGGGAGCCCAAAGTGTGGGTGCAGGGGTGTGGTAAGTCCTCAGCTGGGAAGGACTGGCTTGGCTGTACCAAGCAAGACAGTCTCTGGCTTCAGAGACCGAACACAGCCCCAGAACAGCTCTGCTAACTCAAGGAGAGTTTTAAACACTACCCCAACTGCCTAGGTTAGAAAAAACTTCCTGTTTGCAGTCTGGAGCTTTCCAGTTTCCTTGAGGACGAGCAGTGATGAGTCCAAAACACCGGTCTGATAACGAAACAGAAAACGAGAGAAAGCCTGTGGGCCTGGGGGTTCCCACGACTCCCTGAGCTGAGCAGTTCTTCCTGCCTGGAGCCAGGAAGAGTTGCCCAGGGAGATCAAACCTGCCTTGCAAAGTCCCAAATCCAAGTCATGCAAATTCCAGCCTTCCTCCAAGCACTGATACCGGCACAGGGACTCTGACTTCATCAGATGGATGAAGGAAATGGAAAAAGGAGGGGGGACCTTACTGCCTACACACACATACACACCCCACCTCAGGCAATGGAGGGGGTGTGAATAATGGAGCAGGTTCCACAGCCAACAGCATCCAGGGTCGAGTCAGTAATCCCCTTTTTCCATTTCCGTTTGCTATTTGATGTAATTATAGTTTTTGATTGAAATCCACCCGGAGTGTAACCCCTCTGCTTAATGCACTGTTTAAATCCTTGGGTACACAACCACGCTGCTCCCCAGACTCGCCTGGAATAGGAAACCATTCCAATGCCAAAAATAAGTCTTTGCTTTCTTTGGTAACGCCCTCAGTCTTGGCTCAGCCTCTGCTACACCCACCGAAGGAGCAGGGCAGGGAGTTTGAGAGGGTTGCCCGATACCACCCATGGGCTACTGACTTCGTGCTAGAACTGGAACCTGCAAGAGGGTTTAAAAACTTTTGAAGGCTTTCTTTAATGCCAGACACAAGGAGAGGTCACACAGTGGTACAGACAAAGGACCTGGAGCCTGGCCTCCACTTTCCCAGTGGATCTGCTGCTATCCACACCATAAATAGTAACAAGCCAAAGCTCCATCCTGCCTTCGCGTGGGGTAAACAGTGGTTTCTGTCCTGAAAGGCCTCCTGAGGATAAAACGAATAGACATTCACAGTCCAAAGGAGAGCTGGGAGATCTACCTCCCTGCAAAATCAGATCTCTGGAGCTGGTTTTTCCTCTCCAGTTCACTCTGTACCACTTGGCCAAGAATGCAGGGCAACAGCCAGACCAGGCAGCCAGACACCAAACGAGCACCTGAGCAATTACAGCCCACAGGAGGAGCAGCCACAGCAGAGTGACTGGGCTGGCAGCAAAGTCCCAATATTGCTGGAGAGAACTGCTTTGGAATAAGCAATGTTCAAGGTGCCCATCAGTCTGCTGGCTATCAGAAGGAACAGGGTTCTCTGAGCACTTCACACCCAGTCAGTACCTCTGTCACTGTACAAACACCTGGTGTGGTTGGGGAGGTACATAATACACAGACTTGCTTCAAACAAGCATCTCAGGACAATGAGAAAATGTACAATTTCACTAAAATCACAAAAAAAATCTTAATTCTCCGATTCAGGAGAGACTCAGCATGGCTCCCTTCATGCAAGTGTTGTGTGAAGACAGGTGTGAGCAAGGTGGACATCAACAGAAAACAGTAACTCAAAGCCTTCCCCGGCAGGGGAACGGGACCTCTGGGATTTGAAAAAAGGGGATTTACAACTCCTGTTCCACACCTCCCTTTCCACAGGGAGAACGAAGCCCTCACAGTTACCTCGTGAGATTTTCAGATCTGTGGCAAAAACTCAGAATAAGTCTAAGAAAGCTGCTGGGCTTTGGATGCTTCTACACCCTGAGACACCTCCCTCCAAGAGGCACATGACAAGCCCAGTGCAGGACCTTTGGAACCAAACATGGCTCTCTGGACCCGATTCTTGTGGCTCGGCCTTTATAGGATCATGAGAACAGCACTGTTATAAACAGCTTTACAAAGGTGAAAGGGACCAGGTAATCTGCCCATCCCTTTCCATTTGGTGCCCAAGAGGAGTCCTGGGTGAAGGAGGAGGTCACTGAACCAGCCTCCTGGGCTGGAGGCACCTTCCCTGGCAGTGCCGTGACTCAGCGGTGAATCAGAGCCCGGATGGGCCGGGCCACGGCAGGAAGGTGAAGACAGCACAGCGAGAGAAAGAGAGAAGTACAGGCAGCATGGGAAGTGTGGGTCCCCTGGGCCGGAAAGCAAAACCTGCCCAAGGCTCCCACACTTCTAGGAACTGTCTGTCACTGGCAGCATCTGTTAATCAGCTGAGCCCCAGCTCCTGCACCTCCTTCACGGGCAGCGCGGGCACGGCCGTGTCTGGGGGCACCCCCTGCCCTGTTCTGCCCCTTCCCGACACCCACGGCAGCTGGAGCTGCTCACCAGCACAAACCTGTGTCTCACCAGCTCTTCCCACTCTGCTCCAGCCCTTCTGCTCAGTGGGCACAGGCAGGCAGGTTTTTTTTCTCTCTCCTCATCAGATATCTCTGTCTCTCTGAAATATTCAGATGATTTGGTTTTGTTCTCTTCTCCCCCACATCAAATCCTCCCCCTGCTTGTGGAAGCAGTGGATTTCACCCAGGCACAGGAGGCTAATTTACACCCTTCAGGGTTTAAAATAGCAGTGGCGTAAATGAAAAGTCCAATTTCTTCAAATTTGCATTGTAAAACCATCCTTCAACTTCCTTGAAATAAATTTTACTATTTTATTAGTGCAAACAAAATGGTAATAAAACACTAATACAGCGCCTTGTATCCAGGGGAAGAGCTAAAATTAACATAGACCGAGCAGTGTTTGCTATTACATTCAATTACCTTTTTACTTGAGATTTACATTCTCATCCCCTTAATCTCCATAGTGGTGGCTTTGAAATCGTTCCCCACAGTCATTCCTGTGCTCGGAATGGACGGCAGGAAAGCCCCCACCACGGCTCCTGCTGCCAGCACCCCCTGCCAGCCCCTTCCCTCGAGACCCCTGGGCAAGTTTCCCCGGAGCGCCTCCGGAGAGGAAACGCAGCAAGTGTGTTCACCTGCCTCTCTGGGTCTCACTCGGGCCCTAATTTCCAAACTCCAGACAAATACACGAGCAGCAAAAATACAGCCCGTGTTCCGTAGCTGCCTTCAGTCTGGCTCTGGAAACTGCTCCTTAATTCTCAGCCACAAGCTGTGTTGGAGGCAAGTTTTATTATCTCCATTGTGCAGATACAAAAACTAAGGCAAAGACTGAGGACCAGCATCGGAACGTGGCAGCTCCTGGTGTAAATCTGGAGTAGCATATTTTGTAGTGGAAATGTTCCAGCTTTTGCCTGGGACTCACTGAATTCAGTCTCTGCTCTGGAGTTATTTAATTGGGATCATGTCCTGCAGCCCAGGGATCCCAGATCCCCAGGCTTAGCAGTACATTCAGGAAAAGAGCAGCTCCAGCGCTGTTTGATGAAACTCAGAGGGAACATGCACTGAAAAGAAAGGTTGCTAAGGATCCATGTCCCAGTTAATGCAATACAGGGAATCCACTTCCTCAGTATCAGGGGAAAAGTTTTCACTGGCAGCACCTTTGGATTACTTCAGTGTAGTAGGCATGGCAGTGACTTGGCCATTATCAGAAGAATCCCCAAGACACCACAGGAAAGTATCCCATCAGTTCAGCTCCACACAGTGACTGATACTCGGCTCTTTCTTCCTTTTCATGTACTGAACGTTGGACACCTCCCCTCCTCCCAGCCAAGTCAAAACATTTAACCTTTCTTTGGGGAGCATGGCCAGCACCTGCCCTACAGGTGATACCCACAATTTTGCTCACTAATTTTGACACAACACTTTGTGATACCTAAATGAGATAAAAGAGATTAATTAAGCGCTGTGTAATATAGTTCTAACCTGGCCAAGAAAAGCCTGAACAGCCTTTCATCCTGGACTCCTCGCTACCCAGCTATTCCAGCATTACAGGACCACTGCAGCACTGCACAGAGGCAACAGCTAAGAAGTAACAGGGCAATTTGGGAGGGCAGCAGGCAGCGTTCTCGGGAAGAGCATCTGAGAGGAACAGATCCCTTGAGTGTCACCCCAGCCCAGCTGTACTGAACACACAGCACGTGGCCTGCAGGCAGGTGCCTGGCAGAGAGAGCCTTCACCACCTGATTGGATGGGAAAACACTTGTAGCTGCTCCTGCCAAGTTCCAGGCAGCCCAGCAGCGCTGTGTGGCCCTGGCTGGACCCACGGTGAGCCCCAACAAACCGGCTGTAATGGCCCTGCTGAAACCCAACCCCACCAGGATCCATTTTGTCCCACACAGCAGAAGGTCACTCTGATTTCCAGCGCCCCTTGGGCAGCTATCCCACAACTCCCAATTCTTCTTTTGGAAGAAGAACGTTGCAGGCGATTCAGCAAGAGATTTTGTGCCAACCTGCAAAAAAGGGAGGTCTGTGTCCTAGCGCTTGGTGGTACTCAGGAGTCCCCCAGGCAGCATCCCTGACAGCTGCCTTCATGGCTTTCTTTGTTTTCTCATCAACAAAACCCTCTGGTTTCTGCATTTTAATCATGATTTGTCTGCCTAGCCCCTAAATTGCTCATCTGTCTCTCCTCCTGAGAAGCATGGTCCTTCATCCTTCCCCTCTAGCCATCTTGATCTTCATGGCTGGAGGAGAAGGATCATGCAAAGCATGTATAAATGATAGATAATGATAGATATATGATAGAATAAATGATAAATCCTGCCCATCCAAATAACAAATGTGTCCCCAGGAAACCTTTCATCTGTCCACCTTCTAGAAGGCAGCACATAAAGGCCCCTGCGCAAACAAAATTATCACAAGACACCTGAGCAAAACAAAAAACCCCAAACAATAAAGAGTAGGAAGAAGAAACCTGCCCAAGGGAACAGGGCTGAGGTTGGTTTCAGCTGGTCTACCCCTTTTTTCTGTTCTCTTTCCCCCGCTCCCCTGAACAAAGGAAGTTTGTTGTCAGGTTCAAACATTTCCTGGGCCTTGTCCGAGTTCCACCTTGTTTTCTTTTTCTCTTTTCCCCACCTTGTACAAATAAAGCAAAAACCAACTGGCACCACCTGTGATGAAAGGACAGCTAAATGCAGAATTTTATCTTTTCTTTCTTTTCTCCCTCCTCCTTTTTCCCTTTTCCTTGGCCAGAAGTTTTGGGCAAAGGACAAAAGGTATTGTTGGGTAAGCACAATTCCAGGGGCTGAGTCACGCTCAGACACTGAAGCTCTGGCTGCTGTTGGGGCACAATAAGCCAAGCCACTGCTTCACTAAATGCAACAAAATGCCAGCAGCACCACTGCAAGCTCTGCCAGCCCCAAAGCACAAGGGGCAACACAGAAATTCTCACAGCAAGAGGAGGCGCAAAGAAATCAAATAAAATCCTGGTACAACTATCTGCACCTAAGAGGTCTCAGGAGGAAAGAGTGTCACACAGCAGGGGCTGGATGGGCTCCTCCCTGAAGACAGTGAAGGTTGTGAAGGTCACAGTTACAGCAGTCACAGCCCTCACTTACAAGGAGGGAAGGCCCAGATGCTCCTGGAGCCCCGAGCACAACCCAAGGGGCAGGAGGGGCTTCCAGACACCCCCCCACGATGCAGAAAACCATCAACCCATTTCTGGCTGCAAATTAAACGGTGCCCCGAGCGGGCACTTGCTCAGAGCACGTTCTAAAGCACACTGTAGACCCTGCAACTCAATGGTGCATCTGGGGGAGCTGGAGCACGGGCTGTTTGTTTATTTTATGATGCACTTTGGTCTCTCTCAGTTGCACTGTTATCCTACACCTGTTCGCTCCCCTTTCTCCGGGCTGATAACAGGCAGCACGTTGTGCAGTGGGGGCCTGGCCCAGCTCTTTCCGTGTTTAATGAGACACGTGGATTTGGTTCCAGACTATCAATAGTCAGGGAGAGGGAAGAGGCAGAAAATTTCCCTCAATAGGCATAATCAGTTCAGCAGAATGATGTGGAGCAAGGTCCTCATATGGATCGAAAGAGGACAAACGCCTTTGTTGATCAACCCTCCCTTGGGCAAATCCGGCTTCCCCAGAGCAGCCCATCTCCCTTGGGAATCCACACTCACACAGGGTGTTACACTGCTGCTCTGTTTCCTCAACACACACACAGGCCTGGCCTCTTTCAACAGTTCTGGCACCTTTTCATGGCAGACCCCATGACACACGGAGGCGGCTGAGAACAAGGAATCATGCTTTTCCAGGAACGGGGAATCCAGATTTTCTGGTTTATAAATTTTCCCATCTGGATTTGTTTTGCTGTTCATAGGGTAGATCACCAGAGATAAGGAGAGAAAAGTAAAGAAATATCAGAGCAGTGGCAGCCCCGACGGGCTCAGATGAATTTCGTGCATGTCACAATCTCCTGTTTGGGCAGAAATTTGAATGCATTTTCCAGCAGCAACACAGATAAACTGGCATCTCCCCCAGGGACTGTTTCAGTTTCTGCTGCTGCCTAAGGGTTCTGTGACGTAGGAACTGAGGAGCTTGGACATGCCCACTCTCAAGACTGACTCCATAAGGACATGGTAACTTCTGTGCCACTGGCATGGCAAAAACTAAAATCAGCTCGAGCTTCTTCGTGTGAAGCCCATTAGAAGGGCCTATAGATGAGCAGGTTATTACTTGAAACAGCTGCAATGAAAGACTGTGTTGGGAAAACCCTGCACAAGCTTCCAAGTGGCATAGGAAGGAATGAGTAGGTCATCTCCACGTAACAGAACCAATAGCTTCACTCCCCTCCATGGCACAGGGCCTGTTGGAGCCTGTTCTCTGCAGGAGAATCCCCCAGGATTGCAGCCAGATGGTGTGGGAACAGACCTCCCAAGCCCTACCAAGTCGTCCCTCTGCTCTCAGGTAAGACCAGGCCCTACCAGGACCTCTCTGCCCACCTCTGCAGCCTTGTCCCAAGGCGCTGAACTGGCTCCCAATGCCTCCGGCTGTCCAGGTACAGAAAGGCACCTGTGGACTAGAGCGGATATGGGCCTGGATCCTAAAGATTCCTGCAGGTAAGAGCATCCTGAGGAGCAGAACCAAGGGGCCAGGAGCTGTGCTGCTGTGCTGTTTGCCCTCCCCTGCCACCCCTCAGCTGAATTTACACAGCGAGGATGGCGCAGCCAGCGCGGCGCTGTCAGCTGGGAGCCTCTGCACACTAAGCTCCTGGTTAAATGTTTTCATCAAAACCAGAGCGAGAAAGTGCAGAGCAAACACCACCAATTAGTGGCTGGGATGAAGCGTTCCTGCCAGCAGATCTGGTGAGAGGGGCATGAGTCACCTTAACCCTTTGGGAGCCAGAGCCAGCACAGCTCCACAGGGGAGAGGAGGAAGATGGGAGAGGAAACCTCTCACAAACCTTTTATCTGCCACCACTCTTTTTCATGTATTTATAGGAAGTTGAATTCAGGAGCCAACACTCACTGTGCTTGAAGCCACATTATCCCCATAAACCTCTGCCCTCGCTGTTCCCATACCTGGAGGAGCCTGAAGCAGGCAGCCCATCTGCTCCAGTGACGATGGGCGTGAGGTGGTCAGAGAGCCGGGCAGCAGCCCAGGGAAGAGGCTGCCAGGAGCACACTGAGGAGCTCTGGGGTCAGCCATCCCTCAAGCCATCTCTACCTTCCAAGCCCATTCCAGCAAACAGAAAATATGACATCAGTTTTGCTGAAGCCAAGGGGTCAGTGATAGTAACATGGCAGTACTCGATGTCTCGTTCCAAGATAAAAGGATTTGTCTCGGACCAAATGCTTCCCCATCAGAAACACGATGAAATGGCTGTTAACTGTCCAAGTTCTGAACATGTAAGAGGTGATCAAAGTTAACTGTGTGTCTGGGCTAAATTCCCCTTCAAAGCAAGCAACATGCTGCTGTTTGCAGCAGGATTCAGTGCTGACAAGCCAAAAGTTCAGCTTTCTAGGAGTATCCAACATTGCAACATTAGAGGTGTTTAGAGAGAACCATCCCTTCCACAGCCACAGCAACAAACCCTGAAGTCAGAACTCTCCTTTTGCTCCCAGTCACTCAAGCAAACACCCACTGACTCCAGCTCAGCACAGGACTAAGCAGACACTGCAGGAAGGGCCCCGGACTGCACATGGACCAAATCCTGCCCAGCTGTGACACCATCCAGCAGAGACAGGCCCTCTGTGCCAGGCGGTGTTTGGGAAACTCTCAGCAAAGGAGCCTCCCCCACAAGCTCCCTGTCTCCAGGTAAGGGACAGGAAGAGGCACAGGGGCAGTGGACCTGCTGCTATGGAGATCAAGAGGCATTCCCCCCAAGGCAGGGAAGCTCAAAGCCAGGAAAGGATAAATTAACACCGCAGCTTATGTTGGGAAGATGTCTCTCAATCCAGGGTCCAGCAGGGCTGTGGGGGTGCAATCCAGGATCTGGCCCTGCCCAGTTCCACGTGTCCAGAGCTGGGGCCCCCGAAGTTGGGAATTTCGAGCATACCAGGACTACTGGAGCAGACGGCTTCAGATCCTGCTGAGCCAGCTTGTGGCTGTATTCAAAACTGACTAAATTTACAGCTGTAAGCTGGGAGTTTATACAACCCCTAACTTGTTAGGGATGGCTGACCAAGCCAGAACGATCGCTCCCCAGCCGACAGGGCTCTTATTGGTTAGACCTCTGAGTGCCTGGCAGATTTTAGTGTTTTTCTTTCTATTTTTCTTTTGCATAGGTGGGGGGATAGGAAAGGAAACATTTATTTTTGTTCCTTTCCTCACCAAAGACAAATTAAAATGAAATCTTGGGTGCTATCCACCACGGATTCCTCAGCATATCAGCTGGTACTGTAGCACACCCAGTGACCATCTCCTTGGATGAGGCTGCTGTGTTTTTCTCCCTCAGTGCAGTCTTGCACCATGAACAGCTCCCTGGGGTTCACTGTATTATCACCACAATTCACAAGGCTGTTCTCATCTGGCCCCTTTTGCGTGGACACTTCCCTCCCCATCCACCCCAGACCCCACAAATGCTACTCTCCTCCAGTCTGGGCTGCAGGAAAATGTGGTCTGAGTTGTCTGAGTTTAGTGCAGCAAATACAGTGCCCTGCAAAGACCTTCCTTCCATCTCCTTTGCAAGGAGAAACAGCTGGAGCAGTACCAGCTGATCTGAAGTGATCTGAACCTGGATTCACAAGCAGCAACACAAGGAGCTGCCAAGTAACGGGCAGGCAGCAGGCAGGAGTGTGAGCAGGACTCCAGGAGCCCTCTGATGGGAACAAAACCAGCATCATTCACTGTGCCTGCAAGTGTGAAAGAGATCCAGTCAAGGAAAGCGTGGGGCTTGCCTGCATGTAGCAGCCTCAACCTAAAATCCTCTATTTTCACTACAGCACGGTCCCAGTTCTTGTCTGAAAGGCATTTTCAGAAGGAAATTCGAGCATGATGCAACTGCAACAAGGCTGGATGAAGGACTAGGGGTTCTCCCGGGACTCCCTTTTCTGTGTGACCACAGACAAGCCAAGGACACACACATCCAGGAGCACGAGGTGCTCAGGCATGGTGAGAGGCACACATACCTACCTCAGCCATTATATGGTGCAGGCACCCTGTTCCCTGCCCTGGGAGGGCAGTTTTTCTAGGACATGGCTAAGGAGCATTAACAGGTCTTTCCTTTACCCTCCGCTCCATCCTGAACACGTAACAGCCCAGAGCATCAATACTTTACATGAGTTAA
>NW_016690302.1:284773-336863 GCF_001604755.1 Lepidothrix coronata | reverse complement strand
CTGAGGCTTTGGGGACTCAGGCAGGATAAAACACTCTTTAGCACCCAGCCACCATGTAAGAAAATTAAAGAAAATAGGGACCTTTGGTGAAGTCTTAAATAGGAGACTGGAAAAGGGGAAATTTCCTCTCTCCCTGCTCTGTGAGCAGGGATCACACCGCCTGCTGCCGCTCCCACAGTTTAAAATACTTAAGTCCTCCAAGGTGCAGCTTAATTTTCTTTTTTAAAAAAGAAAAGTGTCAGTCTAATTAGATAAATCCTCCAAGCACGTGGCCCGGAGTTCGTCATGGAAATTAACCTCCTTGAAAGATCACAGTGACTGAAATAAGAAACTGTGTGTTTTGGCATAGTGCAGTGAAATGGGAGATGCAGGCTGCATTTCATACACCTTCCCTTTCATAAACCTGCCGCGTTTCATATCTGCCCTACTGGCCCTGAGCTCGGCACCAAGACTTTATCTCTGAATGCCTGTTTGCAAATCGCTGCTGAGAGGTTACAATAACCCCTGGGAGAGATTTTGCTGGCTCACCAGTGTGAAAGGACACTGCTCCCCTGGTATAAAGCTGGGCCAGCCTGAGGCACTGGTGGAGGGAGGGGCTCGTCACCAGCAGCCCTATGGAGAGGATGTTCTGCAGACACAGCCACCAGGGAGGCAGCCACGCTGGGAGCTGTTTGCCAGGCTCCCAACTGCTCTGCCAGGCTCACCGTGCACCACGCAGACAAATGTGATTCTGTGCAGCCCCTCCTCTCCCTGGATGGGGATGGGCTGAGTGGGGCAGGAGGAGACACCTCAAAGCCACAGGCTGTGATCACATAGCTCAGTTTGCATTTATGCCAGTTATAATCCCATCTAATTTAGAAGGCTCTGCCTGGCCACACTGGGGAAGGTGTAGGGCTGGCAGTTCATACTGCTTAGGAATAAAAGTCCTGGTCACTTTGCTATTGGAAGGAGAAACAAAACCAGAAAGAAAAGAACTGGCTTTATAAGTGACAGTCAACTGCCAGGCCTACCTTCAAGTCCAAGCAGGGACCAGAATCAGACTATTTCGTACTTTTAGGAAATGTTGACCAGTCAACTTTTCTCCAAACCGAGCAGACAGACTCTCAGCACTTGCTCCACTGGCCCCTCCTGAGTGCTAAAATGCATTTTGTAGTGGCAGTTCCAAACAGCCCTTCCCCATCAAGGAGATGGAAGGATTCTCTTTCTAAGCTTTCCAGCTCCCACTGTTCTTTCAAAGGATAAAACTCAAAAGCCCCTAAAAAATCTGTTGAGTTCATCTACCTCCTTCATTGCCACGTCTGATGGATGCTGGTGTGTGCTGTGCTGCCCTCCCAGCACTGGGACCAGCCTTGCCAGTTGACTTCACATCCAGGAAGATGAGGACCAGCCTCAGAGACCAACTCTGAGGTGACTTGTTGTATTGTCATTGAAATGACAAGCCCTATGGCTCAGAATCTGGGAGCAACCTATGTTGTTTCAAAACAGCATCACTGGTGGCAGCACAAAACCAGGATACCTTCTGGAGAGAAAACCACCCCAAAATGCCACGGCGGGCAAGGAGCCAAAGGCCCCCAAAGGCCCAAACAACTGCCAGTCCTGCAGCACTGATTACACACGAGGCCTTGGCAGCTGGACGGCTCTAGAGCCGCCCCGGGAGCGCAGACTCCTGAACCTCCGGGTCCTATTCTAGAGCAGCTCAATCACGCGTGAAAGGGATTAGCTGACACCTCACCAGCCACTGCACACAGCGAGAGGGGGTGCAGGCACATCCCTCCCTACAAGGGCCTGTGTCTCCTTGCTACAACTCATTAACCGTCTAAGAAAATAGTTCAAAAGGCAGACAATGCACAAAAAGCACATTCGTGTTTCCTCCTCCCTCCAGCTCAGGGTGAGACATGCTGGAAGGACACCACCAGAGAAACCAGGATGAACTCAGCCCTAATACAGTTTCTTAGCGGTTCTCTGCCAAGTACAGGCAAGCCCCACAGTTCCATTACTAATAACTTAATACCTAATAATATTACCAATGTAACGCTTAACCTTGAAGCCAAGCACCTGGACCCAGAAAAATCAGCATTTAGCAAGACTTCCACCTCATTTTGTTTGGCTTCTGCCAACTGATCAAAACTCAGCATCCACAACTCCCTCCCACCTGCTCCAAGGTATTTGGAGTCATTTAAAAAAAGGTAAAGCTCCTACTTCAGCCAGAAGCTATGGGCTGAACCAGAGAGACAACACTGATTGCAGGAGGGGAAAAAAAATTCAAGTGCTCCACTCCCTTTCTTTAGGCTTTGGATGCATTAGGCAAATTCCCAATTACAGCAATCCCTTCTGCCTGCAACTGGACTTGAGATAAGAGACCAGAAAGAAGGGTCAGTGGGCATCGCTGAAGACTCAGCATCTTCCATTACACATCAGCACAGTAAGAAGGGCGCTGCCAACCCTGAAATGTTTTTTTCCAAGAGGAACACGCACACCCTTTAAAATGGGTATGGTGAAATCTCCTGGAGAGGGAAGGACTCGGCAATGCCGGCAGGTTCCTGACTCCTTATCATCAGAGCAGGCAGCCCAGCCCCTGAATTCATTTCATCAGTGTCCTCTTTCTTCCTGCTACACGGGCTCAAATCCCCCAACGCGACTGCAAACACGCTGCCAAGGAGGTCGTGCGATATCTGAATCCACAACGGATTCAAAGACATCTCCATGTTTTGCTGTCAGCCTGAAGTTTGAATAAAGGAGCCCACCAGAAAGAGTGAATGAACGTCGCTGGCAGCTGCCAGCAGAGCCTGTGCTTTAAGCCACCTAGTGTCCGAGCAGCGCAGGGAGAGGCTCCAGGAAATTCAGGCAAAGAGAAGGAGTTGAGGCATCCAACAGGAGTGACACGAAAGGAGCTACAGACAGGGTGCACAGGCTGAGAACCGAGCCCGAGCAGAGGAAGCAGGTGCCAAAGCAGAGCCATGGCAGAGCACCCACCCTGGGACGCTGCTCCCGCTGGGGGGTGAGACCCTCCAGCACCGGGCAAAGAAGGGTGGGCAGCAGACTCGTTCCTCACATCGCTGTCTGTCAGAGAACGTCACCATTGGAGGCCAATCTTTCAGCCCCAAGGTCCAGCTGGGCTGGTTACCATCTCTGGGATGCAAACTTGGAGACAACTTTCCCAGGCACAGGCCTGTGGAACGAACCCAAAGCGCCCGGAGCCACAAGCCCTACTAACCCATGCCCACTCCCTTCAAAACCACTTTCATCCACATCTCCTCTCCTGCCCCCGCAGTAGCCCCCTCCTCCTCACTCTCTTTCTCTGTGTCCTCGAGACTCCTCTCACCTTGAGGAGTGTTAGGATTACCCAGCATTTACACTCAATGCTCCTCTTTATTCCTTAAGACTTATTAAGAATGATAATGAGCTCCAAAGCAGTGACACGTCTCTCTCTCTCCCCCTCTGTCGCGCTCTCTCTCTCTCTCTCTCTACGTGCCTTTTCCGTCAAAGGCACACAGGACAAATCCGACCAAAAAAAAAAACCCTGACAATATGGATCAAGGACACATGAGGATTTATATTCTACAAATCCAGCCTTTTTTGTTTTTATTATTTCTACTCAAATTCCAACCCTTTCCTCTTCTTACTCATGTTCTCCCCCCTTTACCCCAACCCTCTTGGACTTTGAATAAGAAAGAAGAAGAAGAAGAAGAGGAGAAGAAAGCTGCTTGCCTGGAAAACCTCGTTAATGTGGAGCTCTTAAACGGTTGATTAATTTTAGCAAAATTTACGATGCGCCCTTGCTTTTCTTTGAAGCTGCAGCCTTATACACCAAAAGCAAGTTAACTTTGAGATCTCTGTGCGAGCCCACTGCCCCCTAATTCTTGGATGCCCTATTTAGGTACACAAACGTACAGGAGAGAAATGCTAGAGCAGAGCATGGAAACAGTCGCCCCGCCGGGTGCTCAGAGTGGTTCGATTCAAATCCCTTTAGCACAGCCTAATAATCACAACCTGAAAACTCCCAACTTCTCGCTGTTTAACTTCCCATAAAGATTTAAAAAAAAAAAAAAATTAAAAAAAAATCACCAGTCAGTCCTTCAAACCCAAAAGGAAACAGGGAAACATAAACACCAATTCCAGGAGAAGTGTCTCCAAGTTCCATCTGCGCACGCCACAGAAACGCCGGGCTCTCGGCTGCACTGAAACATCAGGTTCTCCCAAAGCCACCTTTAAACCAGCCACGTTTCACCAGAGGGAAAAACCGAGCCTAAGGAGACGTCACGTACTGATCCATACGTACCCTGAACGGTACCTCAGTATTTCAGTCATCTCCCCAGCTTCCTCCTGCCCAGTATTTGCTTGTATTCTTTGTCTCCCTCTGCTAGACTCTGTTTTTCTGATACAGACATCAGGAGGTTAAGGGCTCAATTATCAAGTCTGTTGAATCCTCAGCTTCACGTTACTTGGGGGGTTCTCTGTTGCTCTTTGGAACTACACTGCAAAATCTCTTCCCTTCTCGGCTTTTCTTTTTCCTCCTTGTAACGTCTATTTCCGACACACCCCTGTGCGTGAACCCACAGATCTATTTGGGGTAAACGGAGAGAAACCCTGGATTGCTTTGGGAGACAGGAGCATTAATAAAAATAACCGTGAGACTGCACAGCCACACTGAACCTGAAGCACTCGCGATCTTGAAACCTAAAGTAACATCCACATGGAATTTACAAAATATGATTCGAGTGGTTCTAATTAGCCCCAGTCTGTGGAAAAATTGGAAGGAAGCGGCTCTTTGATTAATGTTACAAACCAGAAAGGAAACAGATTTTAAAAGTTAAAGTAGCAGCATTGTGGAATACAGAATCATTACCAGCATACATTTATGATACCTGCTTCAATCAGATGGCTTGGGGTTTTGTTTTTAGGGTTTTTTCCTTTTTACTTTGAGAAAAAAAAAAAAAAGGAAGACAGGATGCAAGTAAAAGCTTTTGTTTATGGAAGTGTGCGGTGCTTTTATCTCCCAAGGAATTTATATAGCTGGACTGTGTATAAATCCTTCTGAAAATGAAATTAGCAAAAACAAAACAGGGGTGAAGGTGCTGGGGGGGCTGGGGGGGAATCACCACCTCAGTAAATCATAGTGGATAACCAGCCCCTGGCTTGGCCAGATAGCAAATTCAGCTGTAATAGGAAGGAACAGAGTTGGGAAGGGAAAGGACAAGATTCATACCTGCAGCAAACTCCTGGCAAAAATGGGGGGCTATTTTCAATAAGCTTTTCAAAGTTACTGAGCAAGTTTGCTTGGGCTTGAAAAGAAAAAGGAAATAAGGGTTTTTTTCCAGCTAGCTTGATTGTTTTGGGTGGAGCTCAAGCATGTGTGTATATATGCTGTATATAAAAATGAATTACTAATTCTTTCCTGGAAACTGTTTGAATTACAATCTGCAAGATACAAAAACACACCTTTATTTTAACACTGATTTTAATACAGATAGAATGGGGGGCGTGGGGGATAGTGAGGGAAAGGTTTTTTTCCCAGTACACAGCAAACCCCTTAAGCAAGAATAACACCCCCCACATGCAGCCAGAGACACACTTTGCTCAGCTGTACAACACCAACTCAACTCCAGCCCTCAGTGGCTTTTCCCTGTACCAAGGCTTCGCTCTGAAACTGCGAGAATGACAATGTCATGTGTGTGGAAAGCTGACACTTGGAGCTTTTAAAAAGAAATGAGGAAAAATAAGCTGTTGACTTCTTGGTTAAAGTATTTTCTTGTTCTAACTCATGTTCTTATGTCACTGGGCTAAAAAAAAAAAAAGAGAGAGAGGGAGAGAGAGATATGACTTTCCTTGAATGATCTGTTTAACCTAAGCCAGAGGAAAAAAAAAGAAGTCATTAATTACTTATGTGAGCTATTGCTTCTGAAAGACAATAAACCTGCCTGGTCGCCATGGATATGACATATTTGCTCTGAAAACAACACAATAATTAGCAAAGGGGAAAGATACAAGGAGAATATGCAAACTCCTGAGTTTAAAGCCATAGTGTTTCCTTTTTTCCCCCCTCCTCTTTTTACTTGTCAGAGTCAATTCTGTTTGCAATTCAAATCAAACAAATAAACAGAATACCTACAAAAAAATTTTAAATGATCTACAGCACGACAAATCACACACAAAAAAAAAGGGGAGAAAAATTATCAAGGAAAAAAGATAAAGTCTGGTATGGACAGATCATAAACCACCTGGGTGTTTTCCATATACGTGTATGTGTGCACATGTATATGTGAACTATAAATGTATATACACACACAAACATATATGAGTTATAAGGGTTACAGGCACTATTTCCTCTAGGATTATTCTTTTATTCGAAAGATCAGTATAGAAGCATATCAAGAGGAAAAAGATCTCTGTTTTAGGGAGGGGAAACATTTTGAAGATACACTAAAAGAAAGTACAACAAGGGGTTTTTTACTGTGTTCAACGTGCATTTTGTGCTGGTGTAGGATTTTCTTTGCAAACCTTTTAACTTTTCTCCAGGAGATGAGCAAAAAACCCACAATTGGTGTGCACTGTGCGTCAGCCTCATCGACACAGCAGCTTACCAGGAGTTCTCAAATTTTAAGCACAAAAAAAAAAAATTCTTCTCTCACCTCAATTACTTTTTCTGAAGTGATATTACCCTGATTCGCATGTAATAATGCAATGGATAAGTTAAGAAATAATGAAAACTGAGTTATATGCAGAGACACTTCTTTGAAATAATTTATAAATGTTGCGGGGAAAATGTTTTTTAGATTGCTCTCTCATTAAGATGAGACAAAGACTATTAAAACCTTCTCTAATGCGGTAGCTTTCTGGATTCTGACCTTCCACATTTAGAAACCAAGTAATAAAAACACCCTAACAAGCACTTTATCTTTGGAGATATTTGACTTTGAACTTATTTTAACATTAAAAAGACTTAGGAGGTATAAAAATAACAATATAGTTGCCACAAGTTTCTGTTGTTGTTGTTTTCACTGCTAAAAAAAATAAAAAATCTTTAGAACAAAATAAGCAGATTAAGGAAACATCCCCCTAATTTAACTGGCTCTTTTTCTATTTTTTTTAAACAATAGTTTTTAGCTGGACGCTTTGATCTTGAAAGGGTTCTGCTATCTTGTGTGATGAGGGGGGAAAAATGATCTGTTTTAAATGATGATGCAAAAAAAAGGATCAAAGCCCTGACTTTCTGTTAGCCATAATAAGCTCTGTCTTGCACAAAGCTTCAACTTCAGGCTTTAATATATAAAATATACAGGAGCCCAATAAAAGCACTGAAAAGGTACAAAGTCTGAAAACAAAAGGGGACGCTGCTCCTTTAAACGTTTTAGTGCATATGGAGTTTGATTTCTGAAAGAGATCAGTTTAACATCTCCATAGAAACCAGCAACAGATTATCATCAACAGAATAAATAACTAGTCTAATAAATTAAACAGGAGGCATAAGATCTGGAAACTTGATTACTGAAGTTCAACAATATTCCCCCATAAACTCTTCCAAACCACCTTTAGGGTAGCTAACAAGGTGGCAGCGACGCACAAGATAAAGGGTAGGTGGGAAGCAGGCAGGGCTTCTGAAATGAGAAGTCCGAAACCTTCGCAAGAAATTATTCCACGCTGAGAGTCAGCAAATCAATAGAGGAAATAAATTCATCAATGAAGTTTTGGGAGAGACAGCTCCTGTTCCAGGCAGCGGGCTGCCAGGACCCGCTGTGCAGCGCGGCGCGGACAGGAGGGGGCACACAGAAGGTGGACGTGCCGCTCCTGAAAAGTTTCACCTTCCCGGCCCGAAAGGGCAGGAGGGCTCGGGCCGATCGATCAGCCCCGCCGTGGTTCGGGGCAGCCCCCGCCCGCAGCCCACCCCTCAAACTTTGCCGCACAAGTTGCCCGCGGCGCAGCCGGGCGGCCCCGGCGCCGGCCCCGAGGCGAGCGGCGGCGACAGCCCGAGCCTCTTGACAGCTCCGCCGGCGCCCCGGGCCGCCCCCAGCCCCGCTCCAGCCCCGCTCCAGCCCCGCTCCAGCCCCGCTCCAGCCCCGCTCCAGCCCCGCTCCCCGGAGCAGCGCTCCGCGGCCGGCGGCGCTCGGGTCCCGGCCCCGCAGCGCTCCTCGCCTCGTCCGCCCGCGCCCCGCGCCCCCCCCGCCCGGCTCTGAGTGACGGCTCGGACACCTGTTCCCCGTGCCCGGAGCCCGCAGCGCGGGCAGCGGCTCCCCCGGGAGCCCCGCTCCGCGCCCCCCGCCCGCCGCCGCCCCGCGCGGCCGCCCCCCGCCCGCCGCTGCCCCGCCGCGCTCGGGGGAAAGGGGGAAAGGGGGCGACGAGGGGAAGGAGGCGGAGGGGGGAAACTTCCTGGCTCCGGATGGCAAATCAGCTGCGCATTCTGCAAATGCCACCGGGTAAAAATAACCTGCCGCTTCGCCCGGGGGCCGGGCACCGGCTGCCCCGAGCGGCGCTCCCGCCGCCGCGGCCCCTGCCCGGGGGGCTGCGGCCGTCCCGCCGCGGGCACCGGGGGAAGCGCTGCCGGCCCCGGCCCGGCCACTTTGCAGAAAGTTCCCTGGCACGGCTCGCCCCGCCGCACCCGGCCCTGCCCGCCGAGCGCTCCCGCCGCCGCTCGCCCAACTTTGCTGCCGCCTGTCCCCCCCAAGCCCGCGGTGCCGCGCCGGGACCCCCGGGCTGTGCGGCGCGGCGGGGCCGCGTTACCTGCGCCCGGCGCGGAGCGGGAACACGTGTTCCCCCGGCCCCTGCCCGCGCTCCTGCCAAAGTCTGGGAAAATTGACGGGCGCCGGCGCGGCCGCGGCTCCGCCGCCGAGAGCGGGCACGGCGCTGCCCCGCCGGCCCCGCCGCCGCCGCTCCCCCCGCCTCCCGCGGGGCCGCCGCTGCCGCCCTGTGCCCGCCGAGCCTGCCCGGCGCCCGGGGAGCCCTGCCCGGTGCCCGCGGAGCTGGGCGCTGCCCCGGGGAGCCGCGGCGGAGCGCGGAGCGCTGCCCACCTGCCGGGCAGCGCCGCCCGCCCGCGCAGCGCCCCGGCCCCGGGGCTGCCGGCGGCGGGGCCGGGGCCGGGCGGGAGCGGACGGGCTTACCTGCACTTGGGGCTGCTTTGGGTGACTTTCCAAGTCAAGGGAAATGTGTGTGTGTTTGGGATGGAGGCAGCAGCGCGCATGCGCCATCAAACTTGCCCTGATCCCGGATTTTTCCTCCTCGCGCTCCCCTTTGCTTTGATTATTGAATTTTCCTATTTCTAACAGGAGGGCGGGCGCCGCGCAAAACCCGGCCTGGAGCCCGCGGGGCGCCTACCCCGGCCCGCCCGGGGAGGGGAAGGGGGGAGCGGCGGGAGGGAGCGGGCACGGAGCGGACTCGGTCTCCAGGCGGGCAGGGCAGGCAGGCAAGGCAGGGGCGCCTGCAAAACCCGGACCGGATCGCCCTCCCCTGGCAAGGGAAAAGGCGACAAAGTGTTCCCATTTCCCAGCCCGCGCGGGCAGCTGCCCCGTCCCCTACACTGTCCATGCACCAGCGGTTCCTCTCTCCCATCCCTCTTCCCTCCCAGAGGGCCACTGGAAGTTTTGTAAAATTTTCTATTTTGCAGCCTGGTGACCCCTGTTCACCTTAGTTCCCTGAGACTAAACTCCATGGAGATGATCAATAACTGGGCTGTGAGTATTGCTTTATTCTCCAGCTGGTTTTCCTAGGCATGATGTTCAGTTTCTATTTTACAAAAACTTCTCAACTTCGATACTTTTCTTTTGCTTGTGTTCTTAGTCTGGATTTCACTCAAGTTTAGAGCTAAACACTGTCTCGTTGCACCTACAGTTGTACTATTTCTCAGTTTGGGGGTGCTGGCTTTGCTGGCAGTTACGCACAGGACTAACTTTTGCGGGTCTGGATCCTAGAGAAAACACCAAGGAACAGACGTGCAAGCCACCGGCAGCCTTGTGGACTGGGCTGGGTTTGGGGGCTGTCTCTGCAGGATGAGAGCCAAGAGTTCCCCTACATTTGCATGCACCTGAATTTCCAACAGGCAGGCATCACATTTCTGTGTTAAGAAACTGCTTTCTTCAGCTCTGCCTTTTCTTTCTCAGCTCTACCTTTCACCTCACTGAGACAGCGAGTGTACATTACAGTGATGTGCACATTTTGTGGTGGTGATTGCACAGAACCATCCACAGAGACCCTCTCCTTCATCCCTTATGCCCTCTAGGGCTCCCCAGCACCGTTCCCTCTGGGGTTTGGAGGTGCTGCCCATGCACTGAGTCTGAGGGGCGGATCTGCCTCCATGGCAGGGCTTGCAGGATTTGGGCCCTCGGCCCAAGCTGTGCAGACCTGTAAACCCTTGGATCGCTTTTCTCACTGGGAGCTCTGCGTCAGCACACCCACACAGAACCCCTTGCAGGAGCGTCTCGCTCTTCCCGTGTGCTTCCCTGTCCGTGTCTGTCTCCACCTGTTGCCTCTTGTCCGATGCTCACACCGGCAGCTCTTTGGGGCAGAAACCATGGTTTTGCTCTGGATTTGTCAGTGCCTTGCACAATGTGGCCCTGCTCCATAATCACAGCTCCTGTGTGCTATTGCCACACACATAAATAATAACAATAATTAATAATAATAGGCTAATTCCTCTGATTTCGATGTGACTACTCATGTGAGTAAAAGTGACTCACGTACGTGTTTGTGGGACCACTGCCAGCTCTTGGGCTTTTATGGTGAGTCTCCCAATATTTGGTGCTCTCCTTTGATCCCCAGCTCCTGGAATGACACGTTTCTAGCACTTGTGTTTACACAAGGAAGCTTGGATATGTGGCCTAGTGCTCCCAAAAGCCTCGGAAGCCAGAGGACAAACAAGAAACTTCCAAAGAAATGGATTTTTAATGGCTTTTGAGAAAATCCTGTGATTTGGCAGCTCGGGGAGAGGCGGAGTCTGACTCATGAATTTTGAGCAGACAAGTTTAGCAATGTGCATCAATTGAGTTAAATATTTAAGTCCCTGTAAAGACTAGACTTTTGCTAACCAGGCTGAATTTACAGTGAAGAGATATATTTCTGTGGAAATACTCAGTGTTTAAAGTGCCCGTGTCTTTGCGGAATCTGGGGTTTTGTGTATTTGCATATTGTTTGGGATTTGTCACTCTGTAGTTATTTATTTTTACCTGCTCACAGTAAGAAAGCAGGAAAATGGGGATGAAAATGGCATAATTAAACTAAATAGGACTGTGTGAGACTGTTATAATAATTGTGGCAAGTATTTATAAATTGCTGAAAATAAAAACACCAAACTTATTGAACTTGTATGCTGGAGAGACACTGCCAGGTTAAAACCCATGTGTTTCTGAAAGTAAATGTCTCAGCTTCTGGTACAAAAGCATAAAAGAGCAGGTCCCAAGCTATGAATTCTTGCTTATGAGGCATCCCTGAAGAATGAAGGGCTGGGAGAATAGGGCCCTTTAATTAAACCTGCATCGTTACTTTTAATTGCATTTACTTATTATTTTCTCTTGTTCACTTTTTTGCATTTCTCTCATCTGGGGTGTTGAACACAGACTGAATGGCCTTCCTTCTGCTTGGAAGTTGGCTAATTTTGGAGTGCTGAGGAGCTGTCCTAGTTAGAAGGAGAACTTGGGGATGGCCAAGTGTTTTTGGGGTGGCCCTGTTTACCCCCAAAGGTCTCTCCTGCCTGTGCTCCCCTGCACGCTGCAGGAGGGTCAGACACCCTACAAGCTGTGCCTCTGACAGCTCCAAGTCTCCTTCCAAACACAACCTCACCCCAAGCCCATTCAGCCCATCTGATGTTCACCACACGAGCTCCAGCAAAGGCTCCTCAGCCAGATAGATCAGGAGGTAATGACACCTTACACAGCCCGTTCGAGATAGAAAGAAAATAATTTAGCAAATTGCAAATGATGCATACTTAACTATTTATGCAGCATCTTCCTGTCATCAACCCAAAGCAATTTTACTTCCGTGTTGAACAGTGGATGAAAATGTTCTATAGATTTAACCATTGCGGGAGTTCCTTTTAAGTGGTGCAGTAATCTCTCTCCAGCTAATTTAGTGTTGTAATAAGGCACCACCCTCACAAGTCCTTTGTGTTCTTGTGTCAATACTGCCCCCAAACCAAAAGTGCTGGCATCTGCATCTGTCAGAAAAGTGGGTCTGAAGCACAAAAAGACTAAGAAAGAAGCAATATGGCCATCGGCGGAGCAGCCTCAAGAGCCTTTTACCAATTCTGGACCTACTGGATTTCATTCAGAATTCCACTAAAACACGATTTGCTTTCTCAACAAATCCATGCTATGGTTTAACAGCACTGGAAAATTCAACAACAAACCTTCTTGAACAGAAGCTGAGTGAGAAGTACCTGGGGAGCCAGGATGCTTCAGTACAGATTCAGTTTTCTTGCCAGCGAGGATTCCTTGCCCACTGCTCAGGATTCAGCTTGAACCAGATCACCTCTTTCATTGGGACCGAAGACCCCTAACCAAAGACCTCTAAGGAAAATGCCTCTCAGTTTGGCTCTTTGCTCTTTCAAGTATTCAACACAACAGTGGGAAAAAACCAAAAGGAATCTTGGACATCACTATCATCCCCTTCCCTCTTATGGCTTTCTTTGCCTGCGTTTACTAAACCCATGAGTTTACATTTACTAAACCTGTGACACGGTCATGGTTCCCATCTTTGCTATTTCCTGCTTGCCTGAACATTGAACAAACAGTTCAGTTGCACAAGACCATTGGCAGCTCAGATTCCACGTGCTCCTCCATCTCCAAACAGGTTTGATGTATTCCCAGCCTTTCTTTAGCTGCCATAGCATGTAGTGATGCCATTAGTCGCTGCCCTTGGGGAGAGGACACCCTGCTCACTGCAAGCTTAGTGCCCATAAGACATTGCTTGTATTGAGCTACATATTTCAAATAAATTTCCATGGACTGAAATTGTAGGACACCTTTCATGCTATTTATCATTTGGCAATTAGCAATAATAGCATCCAAACTCATTATTAGGTCGTCCTCTGTGCCTGCTGTCCACAACTCTTGGTTAAACCCAGGAATTTCTCTCTGAAACCCAACTTGGTGAAGGGTTCCCCCTTTTGCTCGGGGTCCTCATTTGCACCCTGGGGTGGGGTGGGTGCAGCTGTGTGGACAAGCTGCACTTACCTCCGGGGTGCAAGGACACCCCGAGTACCTGTCACGTTCCCTCCCGCACTGCTGGGCAGCAGTGAGGTATGAGCACGAGGAGGTTGTACAAGCCATACAGAACAGAAGTGAACAGAATATTTAGACTGATGACAGGACAGCTGCTGGTAAAAGGCTGTGTCTTTCCTGCAGACTGGAGGTTAATGTACTTTATTCCCACCCAGCACATACCCCAGAACACTCCATCTGGCTACGCTGTGCAAGTGCAGTCCGAGAAAACTTTACGTCCCCTTAAAAAATTACTCACAGAAGAAAAATGGTGCTAAAACAACATGAGAAGAGCCTGGATTAAAATGCCAAAAGCAGAGAAATACATGCTGAGGGCTCTAACTCTGTCCTCAGCTCACCCTGCTTTTAGTAGAGGGGGAGAGGAAGGACTGCAGAGGTGGTTCCTGTAGCTCTGAGCACACGGGCGATAATCAGGCCGAGATGTCTCGTTCCCGATGCCCAGCACAGGGGATGTGGTTTCCATAGGCCTACATGTCACACTGATTCCTCAAAGAGGCAAATCATCTCTGGTACGTGAGGAGCAGGCTGAGGTCTGGGCTGACCACTCTACCAGACTGGACTGGAACAGTCCCCTACTCCATGTGGACTATCCAACAGCCATCAGGCATCAGGGGGGACATTTTCCAAACCCAGCACAGACCAAGGTGCTGTCCAGAACCTCTCATCCTGCTTCACAACTCCCTGGAAGAATGAAGAAACCACTCAGACATGCACTAGAAAAATCCCATGGATTTACTTAGTTTCGTAATGGAAAATTAAAAGCAATTGCAGAGGAGGAGGAGGAGGCACTTTTTCAGTTGCAAGTGCAATATTATCCGCTTTCGTTTTTTGTCACTGGAGTGGCACAAGCAATCAGGGAATGTCATGTGGTCATTGTTTGTCAAGTGGCATTTTCTCACAGGCAACTATTTCTTTGCATGTGCCCAGTTCGGGAGAAGGAATTGGTTGGATCCCCATCGTCCCCTGCCCCAAATCCTCCCCGCAGAGGTGGCATTGCTTCACACTGACAGCAGTGGGGCAACACTTATTTATGTTGAAGAGGATCAGGCCCCGCGTTTTGAAACTTCAACCTTTTGTTTAGAAATATATATAATTAATATCGGTATGCAAGTGTATAATAAAAATATTGAAACTGTGTGAGGCAAACTAAAGGCCTACAGACTGATACTGACTTTTGGCTGGTATAAGTGAGCGTGTACAACAATTTACTCAGCTCGGAATCTGTTCTTATCTGTTTTATTTGCCTTAAATCTATATAAAGGTTCAAGCAAAAGACTTAGCAAGAAACATCTCTGATTTAACCCCAAAATTTGTCCCAATCTGTCCCAAAATTTCCCAGTGACTTCACTATTCTGTGTCTTTGGGTAATATCCACTGCTTTAGGGCTTAATCCTAAGGGAGGTTACTAAAGGTAATAAATAAATACAGAAGAAAATAATAATAAATAAGTAACACCAATAATAAAACTGGAATTCAAGTGTGAAGTTGTATGTTTGTAATAGCCTGCCTGTGTTAGAAAATAATCAACTAAATAGCAATAAATAATAAAAATTTATATTAACAATTCATTTGTGCTGATACAGACCTTCAAGTTAGAGTTCATTATATTAATTTACTAATTAATTAAGCACTACATCACCTGGCACCTACATAGATTTTATTACACTTTAGAGATGGAAAACTTAAGAGTCTTGCCTAGGGACACAGTGAATCAGTGGCAGAGCCGGACACAGAACTGGAATATCCTCCACAGCTCTGTCTGTTTACAGCATAAAGCTGCCCTGATTTTCTGACTAATTTAGTTCAACAGATGCAATTCTCAGTGTGGAGACTCCAATTTGGGTGCAAGAGGGAGTTATTTTGTTTGAGCTTAAATCAGTTCTTAATTATATCAAGCTAGTTATATAAAGGCAGTTTTAAAAATATCCTTGCAGGCATCTACATTTCGGGCCATTGACTTAAAAACACACCTTTAGTTTAAATGCTGCAATTTTCCTGATAGGTCCCAAGTCCCAGCAGTTCTTCAGGTCCCTCCCAGTCCGCATTTCCCCAGCAAACCTCACCTGCACAACCGAGATGTGCAATCTTGAGTGTCTCCAGCTAAACGGCGCAAATATTGAGAGTGCCCCGAATTTGGTTAAAGACAGAGTTACTGCAATTTAGTTTGGCCTTTTAATAAATGGTTTTGACTTCTTTTAAGTCAGGCTTTGCAACCAAGTCTCAGTTGCTTGAGGAGCTGGGTTAACTCCACACTGATGACCCTTCCACACTCCCTCTCCCAGGTGTCACAGGACGCTTCCATCAGGGCACATTTCTCTGTGGACTTTCCAAAATGGAACCCCTTCCATTTGGTCACCCTGTCCTGGGAAAGAGGAAGTGACTTCATTGTGTCTGCCTTGCCCAGTGCTGTCTCCCTTTCCCAGCAGTGTGTGCCAGCCTGGTGGGATGGCACGGGGGCTTCCCAGCCTGGCCAAGGGAGATGGAGGCAAACCAAGGGCTGCGTGAGGAATGCAGGAGAACTGCACGGGATAATGGGAAACATTATTTATGGCCTGAATGCAGAAAACCTCCCCTTCCTCCCCCCTCGCCGACAGACAAACCCATGTCCAGTAATGACAAAGTCATTACCTTTTTATTATTTTTCAATAGGGTTCAGATGTAGCGTGTCTGTTCCTTACAGCCTGTCCTGATGGCTCCGGGCTCCCGTCTCGCTGGGAACACTCAGCTAAACGCGCCGAGTGGGTGTGGAGTCACCAGCCCTGCTTTAGAAAATTTGGGCCTTACCCTCCCAGCAGCCTGTTATCTCACTTATTAAGGGAGAATTATAATGTTTCCCTTCCTCCCAAGAGGCATTTGGGACTACAATAAAGGCCTTGTGAGAACTGCTGCAAGATCAAAGCGGGGATCCCATTGGAGAAGTTCAGCATAGTGCTGTTCCTGATAAGACATGGTTTTTGGGGATCTTAATAGAAACTGTGGGCTTTTCAATATTTTTTTTTTCCTAGCATGAATGCTATCCTTGAAAAAAATAATTTTTTCATGTGGAAATCCTAAAATAACGTGATCCTCAGATACTGCAAAGGCTGAAATTCTTTTGGATTTGGTGACTTTTCAAGCTTTCCACCCCAGTGTCCTGTGTCCCATGAGAAGCCTCTGTTCTGACATGCTTTTGCTCACTGATTATTTCACCAGTGATCATTCTCTGAAAGGCTTCTTCCTCCTTCACCTGCTGCCCCTCTGTAACTCCAGTCCTCCTTTTTTCCTGCATTTAATGTCCTATCCATGCTTTGTCTTTGTCTTTGTCTCCTGCTTTGTAAATGTCCTTCCCCCACTTTGTATCTCCAACAAGACCCCTGTGTGCAGGTCTGATAACCCACGTAGCACCCATGTCTCTGGGATTTATTTTGAGATCTGCTGCTTGTTTATTTATTTCCCTTTTAGCACACCCAGCGAGGCCTGTGTGGCAGGAGATGTGAAGGGAGGTGATTATGGGAGACTATTTCCCCTCGCCGCTCATTCATGACAAACAAAGAGCAATGATTGATGATTAAAAATGCATTCTCTGGGCTTGTTTTCTTTTGTTTTACCATTATGGAGATATTATAAATACTGAATACTAATCAATCCAGACCTGGCGGGACCTCACAGACCTTCTGCAATCCCAGGGCTTTGCTCTTCCTTACAACCTCTGCAGCTTTCTCTTCCCTCCTTTGTTCCTAAATGAAACACCTCCATCCCAACCAGAAAGGATTAGGACAACTTTGGGTGAATTCACAATGTCTTTTTGGGCTGGCTGGGCTCTTGCCTCTCCCTGAAGGGACAGTCTCTGTGTTCTGGCACCCTGGCGTTCCCCTGCCCTTTTTAGCCCTGCAGTGGGGTGAAAATAGAAATTAATTCCTCAGATCAAAGGAAAATTTCTCTTATTTAGGAAGCCCGGAGTGCCACGAATTTGCTTGCAAAGTGGATACCTGGTGGGGAGGAGAAGAGATCTGGAAGTCCCCTGTAAAACACTCTGGTTATCGGGAGCAGTAAGGCTGGATTGCTCCCTGGGCATTTCTGTGTAAAAGCCAGAGTGCCACATCTGATTCCGCAACATTACACAATGTCCAGATAAACAGCAAACTCGGTGGCTTGCGTTCTTTTATCTTTATTCAGTCAAATTAACTGCTTTCTCTTTCTCTTCCCGCACCCCCGCCCTCGCCTCATTCTCCCTCACTCGTGTAAAACACAGACACGTCGCACTGGCCACTGCAAACAAACCGATCCAAGTCACCCATCCCAACTGAATGAGAAGATTCCTCTTCACTTTGGCCTAAAATTACTACTTTCCTCTAATCAGCTCTTTCCTGTGAGATTTTTCCAGTGTTCTGCTCCCTGCTGAAGTCGACATTAAATCTCCCACACAGCAAAGCTCTCCCTGACTCCAGTGTGAGCGCAGTTAGGCTGAGGCTCAGCTTTTGCTGAAGTCCCCCCGGAGAGCAGACTGAGGTCCCTTTTCTGCTCCTGACTGCACGTGGAGGCACTGACAGGGACCCCAGGGTGCCATCAGAGTATAACGGCAGCACGAGGGGTTGCCTGTGTAGCTCAGATTAAGGGAAATAAACTACACACATTTTTCTTAATATGCTTAGAACCAGCCCAGGAATAGCTGAGCTCAGCTGGAACGTATCAGGAAGGAGAAGGAAGAGAATATGAGCTGGGCTAGCAAGAAATTTTAGTCTGAACCATATGGCAAGAAACTGCAGTATGTTCTTATCTTGAAGCCCGAGGATTTATTTTATGCACATAATTCCCTGATCATCTTGATGTAGCATCTCTTAGGAGGATGGTGTTACACTATCTAACCACCACTGCTGGAAGTTGACAATCTCTCTATCATCTTAACTTTCTTAAATAATTTTAAATATATATCTGTGTTTATGAAATATCAAGGGCCTGATCCCATTGAAGTCTGGGGAAGGACTCTAATCAGTTTGAGTAGGCATTTGGATCAAGCCCATAGACGCTCACTACCCTTCTCTTTAAATATTGTATCTCTGCATCACATCTTTGCATGCTCCTCTTCCCTAGCACGCACAGGATCTTCTCCCTTTGAAATCTGTGATTTTTTTCCTATGAGAACACCATTTCTCTGTAATCTGTGTTAAAAAATGGAAGCCACTGCTCCCAAGTAATGAGAGAGCCTAAAATTGTGATTTTTTAGTCAGCTTTACCCCTCTGTGTCACCAAATTTGCCTCTTCCCCCCCTTCCCAGAGCAGTGTGAAACCAACTCCTAGTGAAAGGGGCTTTGCAGCAGTGATGATAAGTAATGTGCTTCAGACTTTTGAGTTTAGCTTGATCAGTTGGAACGTAATTACCACCAGTTCACCAACAAATTCTGTTTGTAGACTTGTTCCACCAGAGCCAGCAGGCAGATTGATCCAAGCCACTCTTTGGTGAGCCTCTGCAACGCAGCGGTATCTTTCCACGGTGGGGTGTTCAAAGGAAATATTGTTATTGCTGTATTTTCAAACATATACACTTTCACCCAAAGATCCTAAACTCTCCTGGCAGTTTGTTTCAACGATACCACTTAGAATAAGCTTGGCAGAGACAGAGGTGCGTGTGGATGCATGTCTGTATGTATATGTATGCACATGTCCTACACCCACCCACACCAGTTACTAATCCATTGGCTGATGTATTTATGGCTACTTTGCTTACAAACCACTGCCCTCTGTGGAGCTCACAGACGCCTCCTGCAACCACTTGCTTGCCTCAACAGCAAAACCTGCACTTCAGAAAGAGGAAGACTGTAACCTGGCTGAGGACAGTGCCCTTCATGCACACATGAAGTCCAGACCAGACCTGCCTCTTGGCAGCATCACCTTCGAGGTGTGCTTTCCTTGCTGCCTGGTTCATGCACCCCCCAGCCCATTTCTCTGCAGTCACAGTGACCCCCAGAGGCCCAAGGGACAGGAGGACCCCCCCCTCTCTCTGCCTGCAGCTGATGGCCACTCTTGTCACTCTCCTTCAGAAGTTTTTCCTCACATTCCTAACTCTCATGCAAATCAGACCACGTTTGGGGTTACGTAGCCTGGCAAAGCCAAAACGCATCAGTCTGAAGCTGGATTAGAGAACGAGTCTGGAATGTTCTCTCTAGAAACAGGAATCTAGAACCTAAAATTGAAGATATGGAAAATACTGCCAAGGCCCACCTGGATTCATTTGCTCAAACCAGGACAGAGGCTGGGGCAGCTCCTCAGTCCATGATATGAAGGAGGTCAGAGAGAGAATCACTCTGGTCCTGGGAATATATGACTCGGATTACAAAGTATGACGCCACTGAGCAGGACAATGCTGCTCAGAGACACCCAAGCTGCTGCTGAATAAGTACAGCAAGCAGTGGAAAATTATCCCAGCCAGATCACTGTACTAATAGAGCCACACACTTCTGATATCAAGCGAGCTCAGGTGTCTCTAAAAGGCCCTGCACCGTGTACGTTTGTACTAAACACTGCAACTGGTGCTTGGCTGTTCTGTCACTCTGTAGCTCAGCATCCTCCTCTGTAAAATGGGGGAAAAGATCACTACCACATTCAGAAGGAGCTATGAGACTTATTTGATGTTTTTTAAGAGCCCTGAAACCTCAGAGAAGGGCAATTTATTGTTCTTATTTTCCTGTGATCACACTATTCCCACTGGGATTGTTTATTTCTCAGCTCTGGGTTTCAATTTATTTATTTCTCATTGTGTTCTGGGTTTCCACACAGAGCAATTTCCACTAGCAAAGACTGAAGGGACTATTTTCCCTTTCTGGCTTCAACTTAACAAACGTACAGGCTGATAAATCCTCTTGTGAAAATCCTACAGGGTGAAGCAGGCTACAGATCAAAGGGAAGGAACATTTGTCCTCTAGTATGATACCAATACCAGCAGAGCCTCCTCACCTTCAGAAAATGATCCTTCATAAAAGCTCATGTCCCACCCTCCCACTCTCAGCTCCCAGACCCAGACTTCTGACTTTGCCACACATTTCTGCCACCCAGATCCGAGAGTGGAATCCGGCTCTGTTGGCATTAAAAATTCGACTTCCTTGTGAAAGACACCTCTGACAGCAGCAGGAAACAAGGAAGCAGAGAGAACAGCACAGGGTCCCAGGCTGACTGGTACTGGGAGCTACAGGTCCTTTGTGGGCTCAGGGAGAAAACCCACCCAGCTCTATGTAAGCAGTCCTAGCTCCACCTGGGAATGCTGTGCAGGGAGAGCCGGCTCAGTGCACTCCCAGGGTGCTCAGATGTGGGCAGACTGCCCTTGTCTCTGCTTTGGTCAGGTTCCAGGGAGCTCTCCTTCCTGCTCCAACAGCACAAACATGCTGTACCTGAGACACCTATGGAAATACAAAGGTCACTGCACCGCTGTGTGTGAGTGTTTGCAGAGCTTGTTCCAAGCAGCAGAGACGCTCAGCACACCCCAGGACCTGCTTCCCTATGATCTCCGTGCGGTGCACTCAGTCCTGGGAGAAGGTGAAAGCAGAGTCCCAGGTAAGCCCAGCTCAGTCCTGCTCCTTCCATGTGCTGGATCTGCCACTATAAACACCTCAAGAATGGTCTCAGGCCCAGTCCCAAAGTCCTTGCTCCAATTCAGGTATCAGGGAGGGTGTTCAAGTTGAATTTGTACAAAACTCGACTGAAGGAACCAGGCAATAGCCCTTGGATGTGAAAAGACTGGGCCATTTATACAGCCAAAGTCAGCAGGGTATTTAAGGTGGGAAGTGTCTGACATCTTTATATGTCACTTGACTCTCATGCACATGGCAGCACAGACCAGAGGTTGAGCACTTGCTCAACCAGAAGTACTGGAAAGGTCCCAAGTGGTATCAAAGAGTTTTGAGTAACTGTTGAACCATCTGCTTTCGGGGGCGTATCTCGCATTCCTGAGATCTGGATCATGATTCACAAACCCAGTTAATCCCTCCAGTGGATTCAGGGGAAAACTAAGAGTTTTGGTTCTATTCAAACCAAACCTCTCCTCTGTTATTAAACTGCTCCTCTCTGGGACCGTTATGAAGTAATTTGGGTGTCCCCAACTGGCTCATGTACTTGAAAAAGTAGATATTCTAGTTATGTCCTGAAAATGTGTAGAATAAGTATGGAGATTGCCAGTACACTAAAGGTATGTACAGATTATCTCAAGTGGCTGGATTATTACAGTTCATTGTTCCTCTCTCCCCAGCTGAGATGCAGGACCTGACCATACTCTTGAGCAGTTGAAATGGTAAAGTAAAATATATTTCTTTGAACCAACCTAAGTGCCAACATGGTTCAACAGGCAAATTTCACTCTGGAACTGCACTGATAATTACTGTAGCAACTTTACTGGTTACCTATTAAGCTGAGGTTTGACTTGAATCATACCCTAATACCAATAAATTTGGTTTGGTGCAATTGGAGACACTGCCTTTCCATGGACTGAAATAGTTTATCTGTTTCAATGTTTATAATGATAAACCAGGTTATATAATGGGACAGATCAAACTGTGCCCAGCGGACTTGCACCGGTTTTTAAAATCCTGACTTTAGTTGAAGAGCTCTAAATGTTAAACCTCAGCCTCCCTAAGACTTAAAGCATGGTTAGTCAATGAATGTGCAAACCAGAGCAAACTGGGGTAACTTCCCATAGGTGACAGGAAATCTAGTGCAAACTTTGCCTCCTGTTATTAAAATTAAACTCTGTGATAATCAGCACTCAGGGCAAGTGTCTCAAAACTGGCTCTGTAATTTCAGGGGCTCAGTTTGGGAACAACGGTCAGAAATCCTTGTTCCCACTTTTATAAAAACACCCCCTATGAGTGCAGCTAAAATAGAGCAAACAATTCAGGTGAAAAACTAAAAGGAAAACTCTGGAAAGCTTAGGTGAGACGCAGCTGCTAATCAGTCCAGAAGGGTGGGGAAGATAATTTATTGCAATAAAGTGGACTTATGTTCCTTTACTTGTGAATGTTATCATCTTTGATAAGCCATATGCATGCATATTTTGTGTTTCCATGTTAAAAAGCAAAGTACAATCTTACAATAAAAAAAAGCCCAGTAAGTGCAAGGCCAGGTTGCCCACGGAGGCAGGTGCGTGCGTTAATGAAACGCTCCTTCCTCCTGCCCAAAGAGCTGCCTTTATAGCCTGGTCACGAGCTGCAGTTACTGTAAACATGGCCTTCTAAAGTCACCAAAAAAGTTCAGCACCCCTTGCAGGAAGGATCAGTTTACACCATCTAATTTTTCTGTCTGACTAAGACATTAAGTCAGATATCGTTTCCTGCTCACAGACCGTTTATCCATCCAACCAAGCTTTCTCCCTGTCCTCTCCGGGATTATTTCTTGAATCTTTCCATCCCCTTTCTGTCCCCCATGTTTCCAGTGTGCTCACTATTTTTCCCACAAGCCATTTTCCCTGAGCTTTTTCCAGTATGAAGCTGAACACCTTGGTGGGTATCTCCAATTCCCTCTGGCCCAAACCCTGAGAGACCCCTTCAGTTTATATTCCAGAAAATTCCTGTCATAGCCACTGGGCACACTGATCTTCCAGCACACCTCAGGATCTGACCAGGAGAAAAATCTCAGTTATCCCAGATTCCAGAGACGGGGATGAGCCCACTGCCCATGGGTGATGACACACAGAGTCTCCACCACAGCGTGAGGAGCGGGAGTGCTCTGCCGTGTGCACGAGGTGTCCATCCCTGGGCAAAGCACTAAATCCTGTTCCTGCCACACTCCTGTGTTCACCCAGCACTGAGCAGCTGCTGGGCACAGGATGCCAAAACACTCAGGAAGAAGGGAAGGCAAAGGGAAGGGGGGATAGTTTTAGAAGAGCAATGGTTGCCTCTATGGTGAGAGAACAGTACCAAGTGCCTGCAGTGCTGTACCAGTGTGCTGGGAAGCCTCCTGGGAATCGGGCTCCTTGCACCTCTCCGGGAAGTGAACACTGTGTGTGCTGCCCACACATCCACACTGCCCACAGAGGGCAACAGTGCCCGAAATATTTGAAGATGGGCAAAATTTAATCAACCCCAGCCCCTAAAAAGGGGTGGCTCCGATCCAGACACCTGTCCACTCCCCAAGTCTGAATTCAGCTTGTTCTCAACGGGCCAGCTTGGGGAGGCTTCCTCCAGGAAATCCACCCCTGATTTCAGCTGGATTTTACACCCTCCATGGCCCAGACCTGCACAGCTTGCAGTGGTCTGTGGTGGGTGTCTGCTTCTCTCTCACTGTGTCGCGGGGCTTGAAGGAGAGGGTGTCCTATTAGCTCATATGCTGTGAGTTTGCAGCCCCTTGGATGATCCTGGCTGGAATTTCACTAGTCCCAGTAAAGCTCCCTGCAGACAGAAAGGGGAAATAGCTCTGTGCTCTGCTCCCCTCCTGCACCCAAACATGGTATCTGCGTCCAGGGAACAATGACTTAAAAAGGACTTCAAAAACAGGCATTATTTGTCATCTGGAAGAGCTATAAAAAGAAACACTTCTCAAGTAGTGAGTGTGAATACCATTACTTTACAGATTCGAGGGAAAAAAAGCAGATAACCTTGGGGAGACCCGACCTTCAAACAGGTTCAAATAACTTTACCATGCTTTCCCTTCCTCTCTCCCACACAAGCACAAAATTACATACGTGCACATGTTCCCACACGTATACACTCCCACATAAACACGAGTTTGTAGACATGCACATGTCCTCTCTCTCACACACACGCACACAAAACCTCTGCTACATGTTCTCAGGCACAGGCACTCGCCCCCATTCACGTTTCCACACGTTTTTCTCCACTTGCAGTGGCACTCTCATGTGTGCACACACACGAAGCATAAAATGCTAATGCAGTGTGATAACTGCAGGAGGAAGATCAGACCTCTCAATGCTGTCTGTGTTGGGATTTATTTTGGAAAGGAATTCAAGTGTTGGTTTCATACCCACAGTGTTTGGATCATCAGAATATAATCATGTGAATTTACATAGTTAAAAATCAGACTACCTAAAAAATAAAAGCCCTGACTTTTGCAGTTTCCTGTCCCTTCAAATCCAGCCTTCTTGGCAGTGTGGATCAGCAGCAGATCCTAACAATGCTCCCAGAGCGAGGTGCACGCCTGTCTGAGGAGATTTGCTAACTGTGCACAGAGTCCCACCTAAAGCAGGACTTTGCAGGGTGTTCCTGTTGCAATCAAGCCCCTGATGTGACACCAGGGCACATCCCGTGGTGTTCTCTCAGGTTCTCCTGATTTTGTGTCCTCTGCGTGTGCTGGGGGCAGGATCCTCTGTCAGCTACACCACACATCCCCCTTGTGACCATGCAAAGTGCAGAGCCAGGGAGGAGATTCAGAATAACTCAGTTAAATTCTCTAAGCTGGGCTGCCCACTGTGCCCTTTTTTGCCAGAACCAGCCAAGGCAAACATTCTTCTCTGTGACTTCCAACATCAGCTGAACATCCTGCTCAGGTGGGACCTGCTTATGTCCCTGGCAATGCTGACAGTGGTGCTGCCTGCTCCTCTCCTTCCTTCTGTGCACGAGCTCAAAGTTCAATGCACAAAATCAGTGCCCTTATTCCCTGGTGTATTTGGCCCCGTGATTGTGCAGTGATCTCAGCCTGAGGTAGAGGTGTTCAGCAGCTCAGACACCCAGATCCTCCCAGCTCACCTCACACACACAGAGGCAGTGGGAAGGTTCCTACCCCGGCCTCTGATCTCACACAAAGTAACTGGACAGTGGCACGTGGACATGGTTTATGTTTTGAAAAGAAAATCTCATATGAAGCACAGTATTATCTCCTGAGTATATTAACTGAGAAAAAGAATGGGAAAACACTTTCCTTTGGATTGTGTAGTAAAGCAGTGGCACAGCAGGGTGAGGAACTCAGAAATCCTGTTTCCTAGATCCTGCTATAATCTTTAGATCATATACAGCGTCCTTCCTTTCTAGGGAAAACAATGATTTCATCTTTTCCACAGAGGGTGAGTTTGGTGGAAGGTAGGGCTATAGCTGGTTTTGCATCTGCTTCTGCTGCAGAACCAGGTACACCACTGTGTATCTCATCTGGAACTTGCTCAGCTCAATATCAAAAGACTGGATAACACCCATGCTGAACTCTTCATTTCTGTGGTTTAACTCTGATTTGCATCATCCTCTGGGAAAATGCAATGAAATCAGTACAATTACTCTATATTTTACCCATTGCCACAAGGCCCAAAATTCAGTGTTTTGGTGCCATTTGGTGCCAGCAAAAATAGTCTCTTTTGGGCAAAAGAAATCTAGGAAAGAAATTTAGTGTGTGGCCATAGTTCTCAAACTGCAGCAAGGAGGACAAACGTTGGGTTGATGTCCTGCTGGGATCCTCTCTGAGGTGGGAGTGAGCCTGGGCAGTGAAGTGCTGGCCAACAGCAACTCACGTGTCTGTTCAAGGTTTGTGTGGAGACTGGCAAAAGTAAAAGGCACTTGTGAGTGTGAGAGCTACCTGCAGTCACTGATGTCTGGGAAAGACCATGCTTGAATTTGAAAGGTGTGAGGGGCTACTGTGGCCATGGCAAAGCTGCTTTTTCACTGCACTTGCCACAGGGGACACACCAGCACCCATTGCATGCTCTGTATGAGGGAAAGGTTGCAAGGCACAGAGATCAGGTGCTCAACAGCTTGTTTCTGTGTCTCCTGCAGGGAGAGAGGAAAGGCCTGTGCAGGCTCAGACAGCAACTGCAACGCTCAGGATGCAAACCCAGAGCCCGGTTCCAGCCGCCTCCCTACACGCCCAGAGACCTCAGCAGCTGGGTCCCTGCAGCTGCTGCCGAGGAGTCACAGAGGAAAAATCCACTTCTGGAGCGCCCAGAGCTCAAGGAGTGTTTGGACAATGCTTTCAGGGACAAGGGGGGATTGTTGGGGTGTCTGTGCAGGGACGGGAGTTAAACTTGACCATCCTTCTGAGTCACTTCCAACTTGGGATGTTCTGTGATTCTCAGGCTGGCTCAGGGCTGGGGTGGCAGGCATTGCAGTGACAGCCACTGGAGTGGTCCTGCTCTGGCTCACAGGGCTCTCCAAAGCCCCAGGGGCTCTTAGGCCCAGAGTTTAACCTGCACTTGGTGTCCTGGAGAGCTGAGATGACAGCACCCAGCACCAGTGCTCTTTCTGGCAGTCACAGTGCAGCGTTTCCTCCAGGTCACAACTGAAACCAGCCAAGCCATCCAAAACCTGGTACTGACTTTCTCACTCCTGCTTCCTGTGGCAGCAGTACAGCTGTCCTTACAGAACAGACTGAACTGCTCTCCAGTGATCATACTGTTGTATTTTTATTGCCCACCGTAAGGGAGGTGTAAGGAAAATCAGGAGGTTGGAAGGGAAGAGAAGACAAACTTCAAGCCCAGTCTACTGGTACCAGAGTTTATACTGATGGTCTAAAAGGTCTTATCTTACCATAAGCTTTGATCAGAGAAAAGTGAGGGGCTGTGAAAACAAGAAGCAATGTCAACTGTCACATGAAATGAGTCAATGAGAAGAGTTGCTTGGTCATTTCAGTCAAAAAACAGTGCCTGGCTACTGAAAATGTTCCTGCTGACCCAGACATCATTAGAAATGTCTTTACTGACTTCTAGAGAAAGCAAGAACATCCCATGGCCTGGATGACTCCTAGAAACACCTGTCTTGGTAAACTACTACAAAGGTTCTTTCAGCTTGTAAAACAATCATAGAATCATAGAATCAGCCAGGTTGGAAAAGACCTCTGAGATCATAAAGTCCAACCCTTGATCCACTACCACCACCCTGGTTACCAGACCATGGCACTGATGCCACACCCAGTCTCATGTTAAAAAACTCCAGAGACAGAGAATCCAGCACTTCCCTGGGCAGTCCATTCCAATGCCTGACTACCCTCTCTGTAAAGGATTTCTTCCTAATATCCAACCCAAACCTCCCCTGGTAGAGCTTAAGACCATGCCCTCTCATCTTACTGATAGTTGCCTCTCAGTAGGTCTGGTTGAGAGCCCTTTTTGGTTGGACAGTTAGGCCTGTGCCTTGCTCAGTCTCAGAGTATTTCCAGCCTTAGAACAGAAATCACGTTGAGACCTTCACAGTTCGCTCCAGAGGATGTGACAAAAGGTCTCCAGAAATCTTGTGAATGGCCAGTTGTGTCACTGAGCTCTGCCTGCCTCTGCTGGCATCACGGATGTGATAAAAATCTTGCAGCGGAATGGCAGTGAAGCAGAAATTAAAAAAAAAAAAAACTTCTCTCTAGTGCCTGACATTCTTTTTAGGATGCCAATAAAAGATAATGTTACCTGTAAAATGTGCAAGCTGCTTCCAGCACTGCGCCTCCCTCATCTCCTACGCCCTTCTTCTGAATTTGTGCTGCCCCTGCAGTGGACTCGGGGAAAAAAGAGCACCAGGGCAAGAATGTCACAGACAGACCCTCACGACTAAAGCAACAGTTAAACAGTCAGACAGGGGCTGAGAATCCAACTGCTTTGCCTGCTGCACCATTTACAGCCTTGGTGGTTCCTGGGAAAATTTTGCACTCTCTGGTTGAGTTTAGGATCAAGCTTTATCTCACTGGATTTTCGAACATCCATGTCCAATATGGGACAGGTATGAGAAAGAGATGAGGGTGGGAGAAACAAAACACGGTCAGCACAGCAGAGCAGATCCAGTGTGTCAGACTGAGCTCTGAGAGTGCTCCAGTGGGTTGTGTGTGTCCCAGGGTGAGCTCTTTCAACTGGCTCACACTTGCATGGTGAGAAGTTCAAGGACAAATGCTTCGATTTGGAAAAATGTTCCTGTTTTCCAGAGGCACAAACTATTCAGCAAAGTGCTCAGAAAGTTTGGCTGCTCCTCTTTTTGGTTCCGTTTTCCCGTGCATTTGGGATGCTCCTGCTATTGGGATCTCAGTATGTAATACAGATTAAATATGACTTTGTGCTGATGCAGTGAATTTCATCAGAAGATCTCACAGCGTTTGCAAATTAATTAATTAAACTCTCATGGCACCCTACTGCTCGTATCACCATCTTATTTAGATGGCAACGGAGGCACGGAGAAAGAGCTGCCTTATTCTGGACCACCCAGAATGTCTGCAGAAAAGCTGGAAAAAGAGCTCTGCAGACCTGATGTTAAGTCCCTTCTTCAACTGACTCGGCCAATTCCCTCCCTGCCCCTTATCACACAGGCTGAGGATCTGTGGTGCAGCCTCACACGACATGAAATGGTTCAGCAGAGGAGATTTTTGTGGGAGGATACAGAATTGCTTTGGGGAAGCAAAGTATGATAATTAGGAGGGGTCCAGTGGGGAAAAGCAGAGGTTTATTCCTTGGTCTGAATTGAATTGTACAGATAATGCCTACAAGACTTTTCTAACTCTGGCAGAGGACACCTTGGACTTGAGCTTTGCTGCTTTCATCTGCCTTGCAGCGCCTCCAGTGAACAGGATTTATCTGAATGAGGCATTTTCCCTATGGGAAGCTGCTGTGGTGCCTTTAAGATTTGGAGTGATGCCCTCTGAAAGGGGAGCAAGAATATTTCAGAGGGACTCTACCCTTCAGGAAAAAAGCCCAAACCATGTCTTTCCAAGATGGGGTCAACTCCTCAGCCCTTTATCTGGAAGCACTTACTCCACAATTAATGGAAGGAACTCTCATCAAATGAGGGACAAATCATAAAATTAGGGAGATGGAAATTAGGCATGGACAAATGATCCAGGTGCAGGGGAGATTTATGGGGGAGGTTGTATTATAGCTAATGATTTCTGCTAATGATCCTCCAAAGTATAAAGTGGCACAGAGCCCACTCTCAATGGGACGAGAGAAAATCCTGTGTGCAGATGAAGGGCATTCCTCTTGGGAGGGGAAGCTGGACCCACAGGATGACACAACATCAGACCACTCCCTCCATCTCCTCACCCAGAGATGCTGGTTGTGGAACTTCCTGGCCAGAAGGCTGTGAGAACAGTGGGAACCCCTCTGCTGTGATGAAAGTCACCCAGAAAGCAGCACTTTTTCCTGTGCCTCTCCCTCAGCAGCTTCCAAGAACATCCTACCCCAACTCTTAACATGGCCTTCTTTCTCCTGAACGTAGCTCCTGACACAGCACTCAACCATGTGGAGATTTCCCTGCCATCACCACCAAACCGAGCTGGAATCTCACTGCTAAAAACTTGGAGAGGGGACCTGGTCATTCCCAGCTCTCCTCTTCCCTGCAACCTCCCTATCCCAGTCACATAAATCATGGTAACAAAACAAGGCGGGTCAACTTAAGGTCTGGTGTTCACCAGAAAGGGTCTGCCTCAAGGAGACATTCCATTGACTCTGATTTTCTGTTTGGGAATCTCTCCTAAGGATGCCTATTTTGCCTTCCCCCTGTGGAGTGGCAGAGCTCCATCACAACTCTGAGAGCCGCTGCCTTGGCTCCAGCAGAGAGGAGGTGAGCTGTGCTCTTCACCAAGACTCACAGCTGGCACAGAGCAGATCTTTGTTTCCTGGCATTACACCTCTCCTTACTGCATTTCCCATCTGGAAGAGGCTGAGTCTCAGCCTGCAGCAGCTCCAAGCTCTCCACACCACCAGAGCTCCTGGTGGCAACTGTACCAGGGTGGGCTTGCTTAAAGCAGCATTTCTCTGTTCCTTGTACCACTTGTATCACTGGTGCCCTCTGCCAGCTCTAAATCCTGGTAAAATCTGGCTCTAGAAGGGTTGGGAATACCCTTTGCCATCTTTGTGAGGAGGGTGGAGTCCCAAAAAATGAGACTAGAAACCCAGGCTCAATGCTTGACTCTACCCCTAGACACAACATCCCACCTCTTAGTGCCTCTGTGAAAATAATACCATTTTGAAATCAAAATAATGATCCTGACCTGCTTCACACAAAGGTTTGAGATCTAATCCAAGTGGAGGATGCTATTAATGATTTGTATCCATCAGACTCTCAGCGAGCAGTTCAACAATATTTTTCAGCCACGAAGACAGCAGTATTCCAAAACTTCAGAATGCTTTTCACAGGAAATAGAAATTACAGGATCCGAGTTGTTGGAAGAGAATATAGGATGGGAGAGTTGTAAGTAAGTTGGGGTTCCTTTCCTGCTCTCAGGGAAAGGGGGGGGAAGGACAATTACAGCTGTGCTGCCCAGCGCTCCCCTGGGAGTCCCGTCCTGCCAGTGATTGGTAGCTCAGGCTGTTACTTCCCTGTTCTTGGAGCAATAAAAATTCCCAGTGAGTTTCATTTGGAGCTCTGGTCAGGAGTGGCACAGTGACTCACAGGAGTATGGCCAGGACTGCATGCCAAAACAGTACCAAGTAAAATCTGCTGAGCTGGTGGGTTCAGGCACTGTGGGTTGTGTTTGCCCCCTGCCCCCAGAGGGATTGGATCTATCTGTGACAGGGAGGAGATGAAAGAAATGATGGAATAGGGAGAAATCTGTGAGAGAGAAAAGTATTCAGGACTGAAAGACAGAGGATATGGAGGCAATGGGAGTAGAGCACTGAACACTGCAGGAGGAAATTACAGTGGCTTAAATCAGTAGGTCAGTAGATATCTGGGCCAGTGATGGATGTTAGCAACTGATATTGTGAAGTGATACATGTAGAAAAGACATAAAGGAGATATTCTGGGTTGTAAGGCACACAGCCTGTGCAATCCCCCAAAGAGCCCCTCCAACCTCAACCAACACAGGGTTTGTTTCTGTTTATATCCTGCTGGATGTATCCTAAACTTGGACCATATAACGAGAAGTATCTCCTTCCCTCAGCATTGTCATTAATTACAGCCAGGGTCCTACTCTAGTCTCTAATTTGGTACAAAGACTTGCTTCAAAAGCCCTTTTGTACCCACAGCCTTTGAAGGAACAGCATTTTTATAGAGACCAAAGAGAGCTTCAAGTTTTCCCCTCCTCCTGCTGGGAAGAGTTTCGATTAGCTGGAATGCAGTCAGGAGCCATACACCTCAGAGAAGTGACTCCAAGAAAGGAAAAGATTGCAGGATTAATGAACGAGGAGAGAAGGGTGGTTAAAAATTAAGAATGTGGAAAATAAAATGTTCCCTGGTATTATCTTTGTGTCTTGTTTTCTTTCTCCTGTGTATCTTTGCCCTGTCTTTAAGCCTGCTAGGATGAGGACTTTCTCAGAGGGTTTTGGTTTTGGTTTGGTTTTTTTACTGTAGGAATTCTTGTTCCCTACCTCCTCTGTTTCCCTTTCTCCCTCTAATGGAGGTGAGGTTGAGCAGTTTTCCCCTAACTAAATGACCTTCATCATACTCATCTCCCAGATCTGCTCTGACCCAACGCAACAAACCCCTCAGCAAGTGGAGCTCTCTCCACCTGGGGCAGGGAAATGACCCTTCATGAGGCTCCACACAAACACTGCCAGTCTGTTTAAGATTCAACACCAATGGGCAGCAGTACAAAACATTTCAGATGGACAGACAAACATGTTGGTTTGTGATTAAATGGAAAACTGAATGAATAGACAAAAATGTTGTCTTTTTATCTTTGTTCTTTTTATCAACCTGGGGGTGATTTTGTCCTCTGATCAAGCAGAATGAGCAGTACAGTCTGAACAAGATTGACCTGATGGGGGAAAAGGGTCAGGGTGAAAAGGGTCACCAGAAATCTATAAATTAAAACCTACAGTCTCAATACATTCTCTCCAATTCTCTCTCTCTTTAAAAAAAAAAAAAAAAAAAAAAAAAAAAGAAGAAGGGAAAAAAACCAAACTCAAAGTTAAATAACCTCTCATTTATTGTTATCACATGGCACGTCCAGGAAAGTATTTTCGAATAAAACTGTAAATTTGGAAGCCAAAATGGATCAATGAGATCATCTAACCAACTGAGTTGGCTGTGCACAGATCACCATGCTGTGGGCAGAGTGTTGCTTCACAGTGCAGTGGGATCTCGCCCTAAATTCCTGTCACTGCTGACCCATCCTCTCGTGGGGCAGCTCCTTTAACATGTTCAGGGGAAGTTCATGTTTCAATCATCACTTGATTTTGCTTTTGGGTAGAGGATGGAGTACACACTTTCCTCCCTCCCAGGAGATTGCTCTGCCCATGTCTGTGATTATCACACTGGAAAGGATCCCTTTAGGTCAAGCTCACAACCACCTTGGGTTTCTTTCAGAGGAGAAGAGCATATGCATTAGCCCACTCATTATGTATTTCTCCTGCTGCATCTCCATGTTTTATTCCCTCAAGGGTATTACAAGTTTTGACCATGGCAGCCTTACTGCTGCAGCCCTTACCCACATAGAGACCCTCTGAAATAAAGAGCCTGCTGGATGCTAAGGCCTCCCAGCCCTGGGCTACAGGACTATATATATTGTGCAATTTGTATGTCCATAGTGGTATTGATCAGAGCATTTCTAATGTTTCTGCATATACAAAGAGCAAACGGATGCTGTCAGTCAGAATAACATTCATTTTAGATTATATGGACAACCTAACTAGAAGCAAAATGTCCATGAGACAGCTCTGTGTGTGAGCATGTATCTCTTTTGCTCCTCTCTCCTCTGGCACACTGCAGTGACCCAACACCAAAGAGTCCTGAAGAGCTGACAAAGTGCCAATGACACGGAGCCCTCATGCAGCCCTTTTCCTTGGGATCTCATGGCAAACTTCATTCCCCACATTGCCCAGCCCGAGGACCTGGGGCTCAAGGACAAGGTGGTGTGCCCAGGGCTGCAGGAGAAGTGAGTGGCAGAGCTCCCCATGACCCTGATGGCCCACCAGTCCCCCAGCAATGCCCCCAGCAGGCAGACCCGCAGGGCTGATGGCCCTTCTCCTTGCAGGCCTGCTCTTTAACGTCTTTGTCCTCCTGTCAGATTTTATTCCTGAGCCCAGATGGACCCGATTATTGTGATTACTCACACATCACTGTAAGGTGAAATACACAGCTTCACCCCACTGACTAAGAAAAATAAATAGGACTCTCTCCCCACCACCCACACCCACTCCCACACTTCCCTCCGAACTTGAAATAAAAAACCTGCAGAAAGATTCCCGATGGCTTTGTCAGGGAGGGGGGATGGTGAGGATTGGTACAGTATATAGCATCTCAGCTCTCCTGGATCAGTCACGCTTCCTAATTCAATAAGGTGAGAAGGAGCATAATTTGATCATATTTGTTTTGCATCACTGCAAAAACAGAAAATGAGGGGCTGCAGAGCCGCACCAATTTACTTCATCCGACCTTGATTAAAAGAAAATTAATTGCCGCATCTCTCAGGATATCTCAGGCAGCAGCCAATGGCTCTCCTGAATGGCACAAAAAAAAAAAAATGAAAAAAGGAAAGGAAAAAAAGAAGGGAAAAAAACAGGGAGCAAGGCACAGAGAATCTTTGCCCTTTCATCTCGTTGCACAACTGTCTTATTGGAAGTGTTGGCAGGCTGAGGGAAAAAAGCGAGTGCTCTGGAAATCACGGGGAAGTCAACACAGGACTGCCAAGGTTTTCAGCCTGACTTTCCCTCTGTGGTCACCACTGCATTCCCAACTGCTGGGGTTGTACCAGTCTCACAAGGACCGTCTTGAGAAGCTGCAGGAGCAAAGCTGGGAGGATCTTGAGGCAAGACTTGGCTTAGGGCAGCTGGTAATAGGACAGAAAGGCTTTTCCTGCTGTACTTCCCCATTCACTCAGAGCCAGGCCTATGCTAGAAATTATTTATGGTAATGTCAATTAGGGCCATGATTTTTTAACTGTATTTCTGCACTGCAAAAAGCTGTACTGTAGCTGCAGTGATACAGGAACCAAAGTGCTTTTACCAAGATAGCTGATTTCCCTCAAGAAACTAATTTAAGCCATGCCAAGCCAACAAAAGCATTCTTTGGCTGATCCAAGCTCTGCCTCACTAGTAGGATGCACTGACAGCAATACCAGCCAACATGTTCTAGTGTCAATTAGGAAAGACACTGAGATGGTGTAATGAGTCAGGGATAGTCTTAAAGGAAACAAGGGGAATAACATTTCAAGTGTTATTCCGATACCCTTTCAAGGGGTATTCCAAACTTTTGCCCAGGGAACTTTAGCCAGAACCTTTCAAAGCCAAGGAAGAACACGAGGCTGCTCCAGAGGGTGAATCAGTGGCCAGATTATCTTCTCCCTGACAGAGGCAAGTGTGCCTCTGTCTGTGTTTGCACTAGAACAGAGAGATTGACTTCCACAGGCTGCAATAACATCTGTGGACAGCCCATAAAGACTCCACTGAGAGGGAAGAACCTTCCAAGATTCACTTGCACTGTAAAGTCAGCGGCTGCTCAAACAGCAGCTCCTACAGTCCTCCCCTCTGGACAGCGAGGGACAGGGGCAGAGAAGTGTCTGTGTTCAACACAACAGTCATTTGCCTCTTTTCCTCTCAGTCCCTTGGGTTCAGCACCTGAGTCACTATTTAGCAGAGAGGGGTGGGACATCAGTTCCCATTAGGTGGCTTTGCTCTGTGCTGTAGGTGCCACTCTGAGTTTTTGGGAATTTTCAGGACAGACCACGGATTAAATAAACAGTGAGGCTTTCTCTGGACCTTCCTACTACTGACTGGGGGCAAAGGGCTGAGAACAGGCAGCTGGGGGCTGCCCATGCCCTTGCCCAGCCTGTCCAGGCTGCTGCCCAGGCTCCCAATCTCCAGCTACCTGGTGAGGTTGTCTGCCCTCAGCCTGGGAACTTTCCCCAGCACTAAGCTCTCACACAAAATTTCTGATGGGAAAAAAAGATGACGACTGTGGCTGATCCAGTGCAATTATCAGATCAGAAGCGCCTGCTGCAATCCCACTCAAATCTGTATTAAAAATTCATTTCAAGTGTTCTTTTTTTTTCCCCTTTAGCTGCAAGTGGAAGAATTTACCCAGCTGTTTTATTAGGAAATTAAAGGGCACATTTTTCTAAGCAATGCACTGGAATTTAGATGGACCATAACCATGACTAGTGTTAATGTGAGAAAGGATATATCTGTCCTCAACATCCAGCTATCCATCCCACTGCACACATCACTGTATTAGCTATAACCCAAGCAATGCTAAATTTGAGACCCTTAATATCATAGGAATACAGGATTAGAAGGGAGCTCTAGAGGTCACTTACTCTGGCCACTTACTTCTATGCAGGGCCAGCCACAGCCACATCATTCTTGTTTGCCCAGCCTGTTCTCAAAATCTTCTTTTGATGGAGGTTGTACAGCCTACCTAGACAATCTATTCCAATGTTTAACTATCCTTATCGTGAGAAAGTTTTTCCTAATGGCTAACCTAAATCTTTCTTGCTGCAATTTAAGGCCATTATTTTTTGCAATTGAATTCCTACTTTCTGGGTCTTATCCTTGACATAAGAACATTTCTGCAAAAGTCTCAAAGTTTTCATAAGTTAATGTTTCCAAATTCCATCCTGCTAAAGGTTGGAAATAGAAGAGATGCCCAGTTCCTTCTGGGGTGAAAAGAAACCAAACAGAACATTCCACAGACAGAAAACTTTTGTGCCAGAGAAGACTTCCATTTAAGAAACTTGTTTTAAATTAGTATTTTTACAAATAAATTAAAGGCCAGGTGTTTCTACTTTCCATGTTATCCCTATTGGAAATCTATAGATTATTGTATCACAAATATTTTATCACTGGGATAGGTGGTAAATGGGGAGGGGGAACACCAAACCAAAAATATTTACTAAGGAGTCCTGATTTAAACCCAAATAGTTTGGGCAGTTCACAGGCCTGTCCTGGTCCCTGAAATCAAAGGAATAATCCCCACTTGCAGCTTGATCCACACACAAATTACTCACAGATTTTCCCCCAGTTCCCAGCTGCAGAGTAGAATATGGGTCATAACTAGGATGGATGGGTGCAAAGAGCAAGACTGGAGTCAGATCTGTTTGTCTCAGTGCTCCAGGATGCAGAGAGAGAAACCTTTGATTTGGGCTGTTACAGAGTTTTGCATTCCTGACTGCATTCCCAAAGGCAAGAGAAGGGGCCATTCCCAAAGTGCCAGTTTCCCATCAGCTCCCCCAGTAGCAGCACACCAGTGAAAGCCCCAGTGCCAAAAACGAATGCTTCCCATTTGGACTCCTGCAGTTCCACTTACGTTTCCCAAACTGCAGCAAATTTTTATTTCACTTAGGAAATGGTGAGAATCTGCTTGTTTAAATTAACTGCTCCTTCGAGTGCTTTTGCTGGGCAATCTGGCAGAGGAAAGAGCAGGTTTAAGCTCCGATTCCTCAAATTTGAGGTAACCCTGAGTAATGAGCAATGCTGTGCAAATCCATCAAGTCATGCTGAGGCCACAGAGGTCTCCCTGCACCAGAACCTGAGTCTGTCTACAAGAATGTGGAGAATCAGAGACCAACAGAGCAGTTTGGGAAACAAACACACTTTATACATGAAATCAAATTAACACTCTCATGGTCACGCAGACAGTAGAGTCAACCAACCATGAGAGTTACAGTGGAATCAACTTAATTAGCACTCCTGTTTTGAACTGAGCAGTCCATCTCCTCCAGGAAAGCCCTGTAGATTTTCATGGAAATGGAGTTCCGTGGAAATTTCCTAAAATCCTCCAGTGAAATAGAGAATGAGGTACAATTCAGCATTTGAATCATTTCACAGATTGCTAAAGGAAAGACAGAATTCTGCACTGGGTGGACATGGCCCATCACTAGAACATGAGCAAACACACAGTGCACCAGGTCTGTGCAGACACACAGGCAAAGTTTCTAAGCTCAGAATTCCAAGTTACCATAGATCTCAACGTGGGGTCATATGGGAACTTTCACAGGACTTTTTCTCAGTACGTATCATTGGCACAAATATTTGTGTAAAAATAGGATGAATTTTTGATTACAATTTGGGGATGCATATGAAACCTAAGATTACTTTAATAAAATATCTGTGTATCTATAAATGAGTCTGCAGAGGTATTTCGAGTGGTGTAAGCACGGTGGGAACAGGCTATATTTATCACATGTCATTCTATGTGCAACATTTAAGTAGACTATTCCAACTATTTTTGTGACACATACCAGGTCTGACTGCTTCTACTCTGAGTGTGTGGGGAGCTTTGCATATAAAAGATAACAAGCACACAAATGCATATATGTACTGTGCACATGTAGCAGGAATATTTGCAGGCTCTGCTGGGGGTGTGTGCACAAAGGCACATATGTGCACATCAACATGTGTCTGCAGTGTATGAGATGCAGTGGGAGACCTAATATTGCAACCACATGTGCTCTTACACAGAACATGTCTCCCAGAAAAAAACCATCCTGATGTTCTTTCTCTGCTCTCCAAGGTTAACTTAAATAAAACAAAGAAAGCAGTTTCCCTTCTCAATAATTCATGACTTGCTTTAATAGCCCATCTTAAAAACATACATAATTTCCCCCAATTTTCTGATACACTAATTACCTCGCTTTAAAGCCAATGGTGTTCTGTATTTGACCTAAGTGATACATTATCTGGAAACCCCTTCTAGCCCAGACACAGAACCATTTGCTTTCATCATCCATCACTTTTGATTTCCTTGGTGTTTGTCACTATCTATCACTTGAACTCCCAGGTCCTGGTCCTGCTTAGATAGGAGTCAACAGTACAATTCCAGTGGGAGAAGGACTGGAGGAGCACCCAACTTTCCCTTCCTTCAACTCTATTCCTTTTCTTTGCTGCCTAAAGTAGCTGGTAACAGCAATATATTGCACTGATACACTCAGGAGTCCTTCAAAGATCTCAAAGCACTCTAATAGACCGCTCAGACAAGTATCTGCTAGCTCAGTAAATCTCAAATCACTTTCCAAAAGAAGTTCATATTACTGGCCTCATTTTACAGATGATGAAACTGAGGCAACTGGCATAAAATGACCTGGCTTCTTCCAGTGGCGAGGGACAGATCCGAGGAAAAGCTGTTATCTGCCGAGCCTTCCGAGGCTCCACCGACTTGGCCATGCTCCTACCAGTGCCCTTTGTGCCACGCAGCTGTCCCTGTGGTGGAGCACAACTGCTGCTCCACAGCCCACAGCAACAGCCTGAACAGGGAGTGAACGACCGGCCTGTTTGTGGCTGGAAGTGCCAGGGAAGTTTAAACAGGTTGAGTGCAGCTTTTCACACTGAAATTTGCCCACAACTTCCAGTCTGAGACTATTATTGCTGTGAAAAGTGCTCTGGAGTTCCCTGTCAAATAGCAGGGAAGCCTTTGGAAGACAAGATGACATCCCCAAAGCCGTGATCCAGATACCACCGGATCCAGCTTCACTTGCCCACCTCACTGTGTGGTGTCTACACGGGAGCTCTCAGAAACACTCTCAATTAGGGGTGCAAAGTATCTGAAAATCTGGCCTTGTAAGAACAGAACAGAAGCTGTAAAGGTTGTGGTTCAGGCCTTTGTACACTTCTTGTTTCAGAGCAAAGTGTGTAACAGAAACCATTAATAGAATAAATAAATCACATGTGTGTGAGCATGTAATGTGCTCACTGCAGGTGGGGGACTATATGGTGACATTCAGCACAAGAAGGAAATAAAATTGTATTTGCTGGCAGGCAGCTGGGACAAATTCTTATTCTTTTGGAGCCTGGCCACAAGCAGGGCACAAACAAGCCACTTCTGTCTTTCACACATTTCTCTAACTGGGTGTGTGGCTCCAGAGGAGGAATATCTACTATAGCACACATGTACCTTCCACCTTCCATGGCCAAAAAACATCAGTGCAGTGCAGTGTGAATCCTCTGCCTCCAAAACACTCTCTGTGTGCAGTGTGGATTCACTCAGAGTGTGTGGCAGAGTGCAGTAGGTGTGACTGTGTGCATGAGTATTATATGTGCTTGTGAGTACAGTAGGTGTGGTGTATATGTACAGTACAGCATGTGTTTGGATTCTGGGAGTAGGGGATGTTTAGTAATTAAATCCCTTTTCATCCTTCTGCACCTGTCTCCTTCTGAAAACTGAGAGAACAGACGTCAACCGGGACAAGGGCTGGATTGAATACAGCCAATTCTGAAATATTTATTAGCTTGTGACACCACTCAATGGAGGAGAAGGAATGCTGGTTAATCCGCCCAGCAAGTGCTCGCTTGGTGGAGGGGCATTTTTCTACAGTGCCTCATTATATTTCAACTACTGTCTACTTTGTCAAAAATGGTATCATTTTAATTTGTGTCTATATTTATTTTCAAATGCTTTTGCTGGTAACCAGAGATTTCCGAGCACTGGGCCCTGACTCCAGGCTTGCCTGGACACCCATGGCTTCGTGGCCATCACAGAGCTGCTTTAGAGCTCCTGTTCTGGGGGGGTATTTTCTTCACCCTGCACTCTTCCAACTGCCCTCCACACCGGCGTTGGACCTCCCTGTGCTCAGGGAACTTCAGCAGTTTATTAAAGCCTGTCTTAACCAGTGAGACTCCTCCACCAGGGTGTGATTGAACTACCACTGGCTGAGTTTGTATTTATGCCTTTTCCTTCCTATAAGTGTACAGATAATGTATGGCTGTGCATTCCTGCATATGTATGTGTACACACGTGTACAGGCAGGAATCCATCTTACAGCCATGCGTACCTTTGTTTGCTCTAAGTGTCCACACACTAATCCCTGAGAAATTAGAATTTCCAAAGGTAAAACTTCACTGAGGGAAACACAACCAGGGCTTATAGTGTCAGAGGAAGGGTTCAGATAGATCAAAGGTTACAGTCAGCTCTTTTAGCAGCAAACAGAAACATTAGTTTGCTTTTAAATGGGAGCTCATATACCTGGTTGGATGCCTTCTCAAAGACATTATCACTGGAGAGAGCTTGTCCCTTCCTGTTAAAGGGTATTCAGAGCCCTTAGAGATAACTTCAGTCCAGAGGGTGACTTTAGTTGAAAGGGAGGAATGGACTTTGATTTATAGTGGAGAACAAAATCTGCCCACACCAAAAGCCTCTGTGTGCTGAGACTTCCTGGGAAGGAACTTTCTCTTCACCAAAATAGAAAATACTCAGTGATCCTCATGGAGCTCAGAAGTAACCTTCTCTTTAGGATCTCTTAGGAATTTGACAGATGCCAACAAGATGCAGATGCTGTAGATCCCTGAATAGGGATGGGGGTTAAAAAGTTTTCTTACCAGCACTGCGCAAAAAAAAAAAGAAAAATAAAAAAAAAAGTCAAGACTGACAACAAATCCCACTGTGTGAGGCTTATTCTGGATGGTTTTGGCATGATGCATCGTTGCAACTATTGTGTTTGAGCAGTAATTAGACATGGCCCAGGGGGACTGCAAGTGCATTAGAAGGGACGAGGCTCACCATGAGCCAAATGGCTGCTCTTATTGTTCTCCGCAGGGTACTCAGGATGTTCTTAGAACCAAATCCTCCCATAATGCTGCAGAAAAGGGACTGCAGCATGAGACCTGCAGCACCACCACCAGTTCCCTACACCTGATAACACTCACTCACTGTAGCACTTGCACATGCACCCACTTACCTGCCCACATGGACAAGGGCAAACCATTGTGGTGGAACAACCTGACACTGGTCCTGCACCACATCAATGTGCTCACACTCTTGCAAACTACATGGTTTATAGGTAATAACAAATATTTTTAAAAGCAATTTTCAGTGTCAAGAATGGGCAACACGAGGTTTGGAAGCCAGAAGACCTGATGTCCCATTGGTTATATCCTTACTGTCTCCACAGCCACCGCTAACATTCACTCCCTTTTCCAATTGATTACAGTGGGTTCCTCCGAGCTGCTGACCATACTAAACCTCTTGGTTGTGGAATTATTCTGTTTGTCCCAAGGTACCCCATCACACCAGCTTCAAAACACTATCACATTGATTTCACCAGGTATTCCCTGTCACACCAATTGTACTGATTCCTTTCACTGCACTGAGCAGGTTGAGTGTTCCTGTCTCCTTTGCCCCAGTGGCTTCCTCAGCTGTACTAATTAGATGGGCATTTTCCTGTCAATCTCTGTCACAATGATACTGAGATCCACTCAGCACGGATTATATAGAGACCAAAACTCCCCCTGTGTCCTGCTGTCTCAATGGCTTCATGGCTTTCACTGAACACCACACATCTGTTTTATATGACACAGTGGTCTATACCAAAAAACCCAGTTGGACACTTCAGGCAACACCATCCAGTTTTGTAGGAGACAGAGAGAGAAAAGTAGTATTTCCCAGTGGGGAATTCCTCCCTCAACCCTGTTTCACAATTTCTGCTCAGATTATGTTGCACCTAAATGGAGGGAGAGAGAGACGGTAGGACCCTTCTACCAAGATGGAAGCTTTATTCTTGTCTCAGTCTCAGCTTTTGAGGTGATCACCCACAGAAAGAGACTGCAATCTTAGATTTCAGTTTTCCCTCCTCAAGACCCAGGAGGAGCAGACAGATTGCATGCAGTATGCCAGAAATTAGGAGAACAGTCTGCCTACTTTACAGCTCACAACAGAACCTGTCCCTTCCTGCTCCACTCAGTGTTCCCAACGTGCCATCGACACACTGGCAGGAACCCCAAAGAAAGGGAAGAGATTCTGGTTGTACATCTTCTGCTTCTGACAAAAATCTCGGAAATCCCATGTCTCAGCCAGGCAGACACAGAGCTCAGAACCTACCAGAATCCATCCCGTGAGACAGCCCGGGAATGTCATGCTGGTGTAGGTCATGGTGAGCACTGTTCCACTCTGTCTCTCACTCTTGCTTAAAGGGCCACCTAAGAGGCACAGTTGTGCCCAAACTATGGCCACACAATCCCTTCTTGCAATGGGCCAGTCCTTCTGTTGAGATGACCAGGGCCTATGTACTGCTCTCCAGAGTGCTTCCCCTTTAAGACGGGACTGTGCAGTCTTTATTTGCTTGTTGAAACTGTTCAGTTTTAGGACAGGGGGGGAGGTCACACCTGTTGTGGAACTTGATAGAAGGCTTATTTATAAACTTTCAGAGCTTGGGATTCTTGCAGAGCTGAATGCGCTGATGTCCGGAGGGGAAGGTCACCGAAATGCTTGTTTATAAAAGCAGCAGCAACTGGAAAAACCATAAAAGTCTGAAATGATGAAATTACCGAGCTATTTGATCAGGCACATGGGTTATGTGCTCTGTGGTCAGCCAGAAAAACCTCGCACGTAAGAGTCTACCCTGCTGGCTGCTGCCCTGAATTCTCCTGCAGAGCCGAATGCACTGTGCCCGAAGAGGGCAGAAAATAATCAGCTGCTTACTATGGTCTACTTTTGGGTCGCTGGCTGGTCCACTCTTAATTTGACCTTGCATGGAAAGGGGAAAGCCTACTCTGCACTTGGTATCACAGCTAATCCACTCTTTAGTTTCGCAACTTCAAAGAGTTACACCACTTGTTAACATGCAGAGTGTTCTTTTAGCAAGGACTCAGTCACACCCCAAAAATCTGCCACTATTTGGGGGGGGAAAGAAAGATGGCAACTTCAGAAACACTTCTGGATTTCTGCAAAAATGTTGCGTGAAAGGTGTTGGATTTTTGGATTGTTTGTTTGTACTGCTGTCTGAAAAAGCACTTTTAATGTTTCAGCTGGGGGAGAAGGGGAAATAAAAACCTTCCCTTGGGTTTCAGCTTGAGTTTCTATTCTCACTTCACAGTAGAGGAAATTCAAAAGAATTTCCTTTTCTCCTCTTTTTTTTTTTTTCTCTTTTTGGTTTTCTCTATATGTCAGAATCTTGGTTTAAGGAAAGCTTCATTTTCACTTGGTGACTGATGGCTGAACAGGTGGCTTCTGAGTTTGCAAGTGTCAGATGAACGAGCAGTTTAGAAATGGACAATTTGCAGCTCACTTTCTCTTGCTGACGGCCCTTTTTCTGCTGACAGATTCTTGCTCCTACCAGCCAAATCATGCACACAGTATCTGCCCTCCACCCCTGGTGAAAAAAAAACCTCCAAGAGAAAAAAAAACCTAAGATGAAAGAAGATGGTCTCTGGGGAGCTCCTAGCCATAAAATGGAAAGAACTTCACACTTGAAGGCATTCTTGCCAGCTCAGCCTACTTGGACATAATTTATAAGAGGGGCAGGATTTTCTGCTTCATTTTCTTTCCTGGAAAGCTTTTTTGTTTTCTGGGATTTTTCTGAAGAATCCTATATTAAGTGGTGAGATAGAACCAGCACCAGTGACTGTCTGCTGAACATGATGAGTTTGCCCAAATACCAGAGCCACCAACCCCTCTCCACAAAACCTTTCCTTGACCACAGCTAGAAAAGATCTGCCTGGAAACACTGTAGACCAGGAGATTCTGGCAGGTGAATGCCTTTCTGCCTGTTAGTGATGAAGACTTTCAATGACTGTAACAAATAAGGCTGTATAAACCTTGCTGTTGAGGCTTGTGTATGGCACAGGCATCCCATCCCTGGGAAGGTGGGCAGCACCACACGGGGCTGGTCCTGCTGCCCCAGCTGCCAAGGGATTGCCATGCTGTACCTTTACAGGGGCATGGGATCACCAAATGCTGTATGTCAGTAATTAAAGCAGGTACCAGAGTAACCTTTTTTGGGGAACTGCACAGTTAAAATATGGATTTACCTGAGGTAGCAGTCACTCTTCTGATGTTTGGCTATGGGCGAGTAACTTAAGAGCTGTTTTTTACAGGATCTTAGAGGCTCTTGGTACCAATTTTTCAAGAGGATTTAGATGCCTTTGAAAGATAAGTGCCCAGAGGGGTCTTAAAATTTTCAAGGCAGGCTACATTAAAATCATTTGGATTTATGTGCCTATCTTAAACAGTTTTGATAATCTACAAGGTGCCTATCTGAATCTTTAGATAAAGAGAGCACTTTGAAAACATGACACTTACAGATGTGAGGAATTGTAATCTGGAGAACACATCTCACTGACTTTCAGGGACATTTAAACTCCTAAGCCTCTCTCAGAAATGAAACTCAGGATCCTAAGTCACTTAAGTGCTTAAAAAATGTTGCTATGTGTCTGAAGGAGCTGGATGAGGACAGATGAGCGGGGAAGGATTAGATGCATGCATCTGTCTTTCCGTGTAGCTCTCATAACACTTGAGTGTCTCTGCATATGGATAAAGGTGGATTGATGAGTGCATGACCATATGCATGAGCATATAATATGGCCGATTGGATGGGACAGGGAGGAACAAAAATTGGGTGGAAGTGACAGGCGATTACATGGATAAATAACATCATCTTGCTGAACATTTATTTAGTGCTTTTCATCCAAAGGTACCCTTAAGTGCTTTACAAACTATTATGGATATAAGAATGACTCCACCAGCCCCAGCAGCTCTTTAAGAGTACACAGCCAAATTATATGATCAAGTTATGACCAGAAATGAAGAGTACCAAGTCCCACTGAAATTACCTAGAAATTTTTGGCCATCAGCCATTTAGGAGTCAGTCAATACACCCAGGTTAAAGCTGCTATGCAGGGAGAAAGTGCTATGGAGATCTAACAATGACAAATGGGAAGGACTTAGTTTTCAACGCCATTCAAAAATGAGCACTGCCAACAACACATGAGCTGCAGAAACTGGTTCAGCATTAATGCAGAGAGGGAACTACTGGCTTTCCAAGGGTGGCAAAAGGGAAGATGGGGAGGGAGATGAGTAAATGGTATTTTAATGGAGAACAAAGTTACAGGAGTTTGTTTCAAATAAACCTGAATAAAGAGAAAAGAAGTAGAAGGGTGAGAAATCCAAGGAGCAGAGGGGCTGTTCAGACCTGAGAGATTTTCAGTTCTGCCTGTCTGAAGCTCCAAGCCCATGTTCTCCCTGGGAAGAGATCCCATCTCTTCCCACATTAGCTAACCTGGGCTGTCTCTCTCCAGGCAGCACATGCACTCCAAAGAAGGCAAGTGGTGCCAGCTGCTCTCTTGCCAAACGGTGGAGTTAAAAGCTGTACAAAGTCATAGACAGTAAACAATGAAACAGAAACGACAACACCAGTTTCTGCTCCTGCCTCCACCTCTGTGCCTGCTGCTTCCCCCTTTCACACTCCTTCTCCTCCTCTATCTGCCAAAAGGATGAAAACACGATCGAATTCGTACTCTGTGACACAGCCTGGGGAAAAGCAGCTGCCCAGTATATATATTTATCTCAGTACAGTAGATGAATCAAGACTACCATTATAATACAACCTAAAAACTGCGAGGCACTGAACAAACAGGGGAAAATGTGTTCATGGGCTCTTCTGCTCTCCTACCTGCACTTTCTCTATGCATCACAACAGCCGGTGTCTCTGGTAAGTTCAGTGCTGTGAGGCAGGGTCAGGAAAGGATGTACACCTCACCTGCATGGAAGTCTTTTCCCACCATGAGGAGGATTTTGGGAAATGCTGCCATTGCCACTTATAGTTTCCTCATCACCCTGAGGAGACAGTGATCCAGCGAGCAGAGCATGCAAGGGGCCCGCTGTGTCCTGCAGCTGTAATAAGGAACATCCTCCTGTCATGGTGAGTGAGTGCTGGATCTTTGCTGTAGGGAGATCTGTCCTTGAGTGCAGGCCAGGGTGTACAACTCACACACAGCACTCCTGACTTTGGGGGATTCAGGGGATGGATGATGAGTGACTCACAGGACCAGTCTCCAGTAACACACATTGCTCAGTATCAAAGTCCACTGACACCTCTGTGCTGTTCCATTCCCTTTACCACTCCTGCATCTTCCCTGCTCCGTCGTTTCCCAGATGCTCCCCACAGAGCCCTGCTCCTGGCAGGCTGTCCCCTCCCCACCCTCAGCTGTCACCAGCAGTGCCTGCACAGCCGTGCTCGCTGCCACCCCTGCCCACACCAACAGGCTCTCACCAGCCGGGCTATATTTGGAAGAACTGCCTGTGTAGCCATGGCTGGTGCTGGCACTGGGACCCTGCCCAGGGAACTGTGCCCCCAGAGCCCAAGCACAGGGGGGTTATGCTGACAAAATAACGCTCCTGGTGGTAGAGGTGGTTTCCTCCGAGGAAGTGGTTCAAGCTGTGAGGGCCAACGTGTTCCCAGGCCAGGTGAGCGAGGTGAGGGCTGAGAGGCTCTCACAGCACAGGGACACTGATCCACCCCAACCAGCCCTTCCTATCCACAAGTTCATGCTCTGTACTGTCTTCACTGGGTCTCATGACTGGATCATACAAATACTAACTGACTAGGAGCCCACGCTAAGGGATATTTAAACGAGGAAAGGAGGATGATCTCATTTCTGTAGCAATGACCTGTGAATCAGGAGATGCAGCTCCAGCTCCAGACTGTGCCAAGTCTCTCTGGCTAGCCTGGGCAAGTCACTTCCTCAGGGCTTCATTGGTAAATGAGAAGTACTCCTGCTTCCTTTTCCTGCTCCTCCACCTGCAGTACAAGCTCTTCAGGACAAGGACTGTTTCTAGCAAGGCAATTTTATGGTACAAAGCATGGTGGGCCTCAGAGTTGGTTAAGCCTTTTATAGTAAAATATGAATCTTAACATACTAGGGAAAATAAACAAAGCAACAAAAATTAAATATGGTTATATTTTTGATGAGTGTTCAGGTTGCCGTTTTGTACACCAAAAGGAATTTTTTTTTTTTAATAAGATTTTTAACTTTTGCTTTACTCAAAAAAGCTGTGTTTGGGGGAAAACAGATCACAAAAATATAAATATCAACGCTTTTGTTTTGCACCACCAAATTTTGCCCACTTACAAGTGCTCCTTACTTTCTGGCATGTGTGCAGCCACAGAAGCAGAGCCTAAGTGCAAAGGGGCTACGCTGGCCATCAGCTGCCAGACTGCACGGGATATAGTCTTGGAAATAGCTTAGAAACCATCTTTTACCCTGCTTGCCTATCTGAGAATTTGCTGAGTCTGCCTGGGAAGTACCAAGTTTCTTTTTCTTACGTTCCCCAGGGTGCTGGTGAGCAGCCCATGGTGCCCAACAGAGCTGCTGTGGGGTTGTGTTTTAGACTAATGGTTACAGAGGTTTTCCTCTGTCTCTGGGATGACTCCATGATCAGGAACGGGGCCTTCTGCTCTTTGAGTTTGCTTTCATTTCTCACTAGATACATCCTTTGAGCACAAATGACACTTATGTTCAGGCAGGAGTGTTTCTGCTATAGCCTGCACTGTTAATGCCTGTGAGTAGACTTCACTCTCCTTGTGAGTAAACAGATCCCCGGTGCCTTTGAATGTCCGTCAGGGAGGGAAATTGCTGTGCTGCTCTTATCAGCACTCTGCCCTGAATTTCTGCACGGGGCTGCCTGAGTGGAGGACTTTGGCAAGCATGTTTTACTCGTACCTGGCTACGTTTCTTTCTCTGTCATTTCACTAACTTCGTGTTGCACTCACCGAGGAGGGAGATCCACGATGCCTCGTGCAAGTGTCTGCATTTGTGTGTGTGCCGTGACATGTTTACAACTGTGTATCCCTGTGTTTGTCAGCACAGATCAGTATGTGCACCTGTTTAACTGCATTTGTGCTCGCTCCTTGCTCTTGGCTTTGTGTGAGAATGTATGAACACATTCTTCTCCTTTCCTTTTCACCACAGGAGTGCACCTTTTTTCCTGGTATGTGTGTGTGAATATATATCTATAAGAAGTGTCCTTTCTATATTTGTTTTGCTGCCTTGCACTTGTGTTGAGGTGCTCATGCAGGCAGGTTTCAGTACAGTTGTGCATTGATATTTGTTCCGAGTCGTGTGTCTTTTCCCGGGTGTGTAATTCCCTGGCTCTGTCTCTGTGCTTCCCTGTGTTTCCTTCCCGTTTCCCTGCCTATGCCGTGTGCAGTTACCTGGATTTGTGCATGTATGTATCTCCCTGGTTTTATTGTCTGAGGGTTGTTTCTTTGATGGGGTGGGTGCTGGTGAAATTGTTTGTCATTTTGCTTTGTATTTATCTTTCGATGTTTTCCCTATGTTTGCATAAAGTAGATGCAGAGTACAATTTGGTGATGAATTCTATGAATACTAATCTTAGGCTACCCTTGACCCCAAGGTCAGCTAAAGATCAAAACCAAACCATTTAATATTTTCCTTTTGCAGATCAATAGAAGCATAAATTCACTCTCAATGACAACTATAATTTCAAACAGATCTATAGGAGGCATGCATGCATTTCCAGGATGAGCCGCTCACGCGCCTGTTGGGGAGCACAAGAAAAAGAGTTTCTCTGTTGTTGTGGGTTTTGGTTTTTTTTTTTACCATTGAATCTCTTTTGCCTTTTTTTTTTATTGCTCCGAAATGCTATTTTCAGCAGCTGCTGTCATATAAATATCTCTTGTTTTTCTTCTCCTCTTTCCCTCCTGGTGAAAAGGGCAGGGGACCTATTGAAAATTCTGCTTTATCTCTTTCAGGAGAGTTCAAGTGCGGGTCGAACAATCGATTCCTCCTCCTTTTCTTTTTTAAGTTTCCTGTCGTTCTTTTGCCCAGATCAGCATTGAAGGAAAATAGGAAGGGCAGCCTGGAGTATGTGCATCTCTACACCCGGAGACAGAGAGGGAGAGCACGCGAGTGCTCGTGTGTAAGCCAATATAAGATGTTTACATATATATATATATATATATAATGTACACACACACACACGTGCACACACACACACACAGGTTTTTTCCCGTGGCTGCCTGTATGTCACAAGCCTGTGACGTGTTCTTACAGTAAAACTATTGCAGAGACAGGAAAAAAGCTGGGAAGTGGGAAAAGTTTGGAAGTATTGCTCAGTTCTAAACCGGAATATTAACCCTTCCAAAAATTCTCCTCTAGGAATTGCAAGAGCTTTTAAGGAAATGCTGTAAGATCCCAGACAGTTCCTACAATTTTCCAAGTGGGGGGAAAGGAGGGTTGTTCTGCAAGCAGCATTGTTTCACCAAAATAAATTCAGCTGATAATCCACAAATCTTTAAAGCTGCATTTAGTCTAAAAAAGGTACTTTTCAAACACTTTCACCAAACCCAAGTGGTGGGAGGGGGGCAGGGGGGGAAAGACAGAAATATAAAAAAAGCAAAACAAATGACACCATTAATCTGCCTGGATTTTCCACCTCATAGAACAATCTGTTTAGGAATGACTGAAATAAAGTGGAATGTGGTTTAGATTTTTTTCCTCTCCAATCTCTCACTGCAAATTCCTTGTTTATGGAGAAACATTGAAAACAGGAGTTAGTCCCACCACCCCCTTAGCAAAATAAAAAAAAAAAAATTAAAAAAAGGCACCATAAGCACAGGGAAAGAAGGAGGGGGGGTTTGCTTTGTGTAGGAAATAAAGACCGTAAAGTGAGGACTTTTATTGCTGGCAATCAGAGTATTGCTGCTGGCAGTGGCTAAAGGTGGAAAGCAAAGATGATTTAATTTATAGAAAGGACAAAGATGTCATGTAGCAGATTTAATCACTGAAAAGAAAAAAAAAGAAAAAAACCCAGCTAACGTCATAATTTACATTTTGGGATAATAAAGAAGAGTGAAAGAAAGAAACAACTGAAAAACCCTGAATGGGTGAAAAAAAATGAAGGAAGATAAATAGATTTGCCTGTAAAACTAATAAATTTAAAAACAAAACCAGAAAGCAAAACACAGCCCCTTGAAAGTGCTGGTAAAATGGACCATCGATTTTGGAATTCATCTGCATTTTGTATTTTAATAATGCTTACTCTCTCTCTCTCCCTCTCTCTCTTTTGCAAAATATAAAAGCTGATCTGATAAATATTAATTTGAACCATCATAATGTATTTGAAAATTCCAGCTAAAATGTCACCACATGGAACATTAATGTAATATTTCAAGGCCCTGAGAGCAATACTCATATTGATTGCATTTATTTCACTCTAGGGAGGAGAAATAATTCTTCAATGTGGGACACATCTGGTAGCCAAAGATGCAAAAGGCTGAGGGTAGAAATGCAAAATTATATGGAAAAAATCCCATAACCTAACCCCCCAAAAACAAAACAGAAGTGCAAGTGAAGCTGACAAATGCAACCCACTCAATCTCGAGTTTCAGTTGCAGCAATCTTTTTTTTTTTTTTCAGAATAATTCTCTTTGAATTTTTAGTTTTGGGGGAAAAAAATATCTCCAACGGACAAAGATTCCCATTGTGTTACTATGAATCTTTTGGCACGAAAATCAACAGTATCATCACTACTCTAAAGAAAGAATGTGTGTAATTGGATTGCTTATTGGAAACACAGAAGCCAGGCTGAGAAGGCAGCACAGCACTTAATTCTGTGAAACTTTGACAGAGGTTCCCAAGAAAGATGCTCTTATCTGGAGAGCTTCCTCTGAGGTTGGGGTTTGAACTTTGCAGTGCTGGCAACCCAAAGGCGTGCGAGATCGGGGCTATTTTCCTGTGATTCTGCAGAAGGAGCACGGAGACGCTGCCTGTCTGGAGTCCCATAAAACAGATCTTTTCCTTGTCATTAAGAATATTGATGTTCATTAGGCCCGGGCGTCAATGAGTCTTTGTGCAAATGAAACGAAATCTGAGTCAAATTGTGACCCTGAGTCCAACACGGAACCGCAGATCGGCGGCAACCGGGGGGAGCTGGGGATGAGAGGTTCCCCCAGCACCAAAAATTCACCATCCCTACTCCGAGACCAAAAAAAATCTCTGCAAACCCAGTCAAAGAGCCTAAGGAAATGCTCCTGCCCCTCCACCCCCTAAAACACTTTCATGTAAGGTGGTTTCTGGTAAAGACAGAACAGATCAGGGCTACTTTCAGCAGTCTGTTGAGGCAAGGTCTGCCCAGGTAAGATAAAGGTGCTCTCTGCCCCAGCTCCTGGCAGGGCAGTATCACTTTTGCAGGCAACACTCTTTCCTTTTAATTTGCTACCAGGGTTTTTCTCCTCGCCGTGGGGTTGGCGTTCCTGCTGTACAAACTCCAGGCTAGTAAAGCTGGAGCTGGAGCCCCGTAATTCACGGCAAAGCCGCTTTGACGGAGCACTTTCAGTGTTAACAGTGTGACGGGTGCTGTTCGGAGCTAATGTCTCGCTGATATTAACAGCCATGCCCACAGAGCAAAATCTGCAATGTAAAAGCGAGTGGCTTGCTAAATATTTACAGGCTTGCACATCTCGCTGTCCCATTCATTTCCTTGACCTTTCGTGGAGGGGGATGGGGAAGGAGATGCCAGGGAATGGTCCCTTCTGAGGTACAAATGCACTACAGCCAAATTGGCTCCAGAGCTGCTGATAGTGAGACCTTGAGCTGAGGTCCCGCTCCTTCCTCCCTGGCAGTTCATAAAATTAAGTCAAAAAAAGCCACTGCATGCAGTGGGCAGGCTTGGGCCCAAACTTTCTGAGTAGGGATGGGGGAACAGCTCCCAAAAGGAGAACAACCCTGCTGTGAACTGTGTGTAGGTCACTGAGGCATTTCACTGCAGATCAGCACAGAGACCAGTCAGATCCCAAAACCCAGCTGATTCCAGGCACAGCTGCTCCCAGAGGAAGGCAGCATTCCCAGGGAATTAAAGATGGGAATGAGTCAAGGAGACACCTCAGTTCTGCATCCAGCTCTGCCACTGACCTGCTGGATGATCTTGGGCAAGCCTTTTCCCATCTCTGCACCTTAGTTTCTCCTGACAGCATTTAAAATAAATAAAGAAAGGGTGTAGCAAACCCTCCCACATGAAGACGGGAGAGGGCATTGTGAGGCTTGTTTAATGCTTAGAAAGCACTTTGAGATCTGCAGATAGAAAGCGTTACACGAGAGCCAAGTATTATAATTAAACTTTATATAACCGGGCTTTGCAGAAACCTCGGGGGCAGGAGCAGCAGCTCCGGTCCCTGCAGCACCGTGCAGCGGGGCGAGCCGGGGGCCGGGGCTGCGGCCGGGCACGGCGGGAGGCGGCCGGGCGGCGTGTGCCGGAGGAGCCGGGAGCGACAAAACCCGGCTTTGTGCGGCGCTGAGCCTCGCTCAGCCCTTGCGCGGCTGAGCAGCCTCCGCGCTCGCTCACACTGCCAAAATATTGTGACGCCGGGTGCCGGCGCTGCCTGGCAGCCCAGGGGCCCGACGGCCGAGCCGAGCCGAGCCGAGC
>NW_016690302.1:263561-284552 GCF_001604755.1 Lepidothrix coronata | reverse complement strand
AGCCGAGCCCAGCCGAGCCGAGCCGAGCCGAGCCGAGCCCAGCCGAGCCCGCGGCTCCGGCGTGCCCCGCGCGCCCCCTGCTGCCCGCCGGCCCGGCCGGGCCCCGCAGCCTGGGGGGCTCTGCGAGGGGTCTCCGGGAGCACAGGAGAGATCCCCATCCCAAGTCCTTGTATAGAGGAAAGTACTCGGACAAGTCAGCCCCACACACGCATGTGAAAAGTTACAACGGCCAAACAAAAGTTTTGTACAGAATTTACTACCTGTTAAAGGACTGAACACGCACTGTACAGGTTTTTCCACAGATAATCCCACAGGTCTGTGGATCTCCAGCTACATCAGCCTCAGAGCTTTCTCCAAAAATGCACCCTCCCCAGCCTGACTTTTATTCGCAGATTCAGAGTTTGGAGAGCGCCTGGAACAGGAGAAATTAATTCCCTGCAGCTGGTCTGCCTTGCTGCACCTTGCAAATCCCAGTGCTCAGGGCAGGCGACCACGGTGCTTCCTCCAGGCATAAAAAGCCAGGAATTAGTTCTTTTCCTGCTGTTCTCCCAATACACCAACGCAATACATAAGACTGCTGGGAGGTCTTCTCTGTGGGGACCACACCCTCAGGAGGACAGTCCATGGTGCCATAACCCCCCCCAGCTGCACAGCAGCACTGAGAGCACAGGCCTTCGGGGGGCCTGCAGTGCACTCGGGGGGACTCTGCCCACTCACAGGACAAACTGACGTGACCCTTGGAGCGCCAGGGCCTCAAGAGTCACGCTCAGGGATGTGATGATCGTGTCCCCAGTCCTTCAAGTACTGCACAAGGAAACACCCTCCTCACTGTCTGTCCTCTGCCTACAATTTCCTCTCTTGCCATTTACATGGGCGTCAGTTCCAAGTACCGGGACAGAGCTACAGCTGGTGAATGAACCCAGACACTCCTTCAAGCTTTCCCTGAGTGTCTGTCACCAGAAGCAAGGGATTAGACAGGGTAGTGGTGGAAAGTCTTTCACATGAGTGAAATTGGGTCTGGGCCACAGAGGAAGATAACATTGGAATGGCCTATGCTCCAGAAAAGCAGCGCCCTGTCTGGCAACCTGGGCTCAGGAAAGAGCCAGGACAGGAAGAGCAGGTCAGGAAGGAGATGCAGTGGCAGAGCAGCATGTCTGTGGGAGCTTAGGTGGTGCATGCCCACTTTTCTGGGATGCGTCAGGCCCACACAGAGGGCGATAAGCAGCAATGCCTGGGGCAGCATGAAGGGATCGGGATTTCTTTCTCAGGATTCTTGCCAGGCACAGGAATGGGCCCTGAACACTCAGTCCAGGTATTTCAAATTTGCTTTTGAATTATCCTAGTGTTTCATAATCCATGGATGAGAAGGAGAGAAGAAAGGCAAGACTGAACACTGCAGAGGACGTTTTACAAAGGCCTTGTGTCTCCATATCTTGAGATCCAAGGGCTACAAGATGTTGGCAAAAAGTGGCCTATAGTAACAAAAAAAGCCATTGGTCTGGAAGCTTTTCTGCAGCCCTATCCTCGCCCCTGCAGACCACACAGCTGACCATGCAGACCCTCAGCAAGGCACCCTCCCATCCACAGCCAGGGCACCCACGGTGCAGGGTGAGGCAGGAGGTGGTTCCCAGGCAGCTGCCCTCGCTCGCTGCAGGCACGGCCCCACAGCCTGTGGAGGTGCTGCCATCAAAGGCAGCCCCACCTCGGGGCTAAGCTTCAGAGGGCCTCATCAGGGCCCACATCTCCGAGAGTAATGACTGCCTACACTAGGACTTCTCCTTTATCCCAAGATGATCCCAGTGCATATTTCACATCCACATGCTGCTGAGCTCCATTCCTGCCTACATCTATGAGCTCATGCCTTTCTCACCCGTCTCTATTCCCTGCACCCCACCCAAGCCAATTTTTCTCTTTTTTCTTCTTCTGCCACACCTACCATATACTTGTCGCTCTACCAAGGGTGGCACTGCAAGCCAGAGTCCCCAAGCATCTATGCCATTTCCTAATTGTTCCTGGAACTCCACCTCTCCCAGGAGGCCTGTGTACATGCCATTCTAATAGCAAACTTTCCCACAATTAGTGGAGGTGTCGGCATCAGGAGCACAGAACAAACCACAAAGTGTGGACAAGCCATCCCTGGAGACGGGAGTAGCGCAGCTGAGCCACTGTGGGATCAGGCAAGGTCTTCACATCCCTCTCCTTACCCTCCTTTTTGTGATTTTAGAAGGAAACTGATTGTGCCCTGCCTATCCTTCTTGTACCTCACACCAAAGAGAAGTGCTTCTTCTGGAGTGAGAACCTACACTTGGTAGAGTTTTCCACACACTTTACAATGAGGGAACAACACTGCAGGATGAACTGTGAATGTCCCACGTTATACAATTCCAAACATGTAGAGGAGAACATGGAGACAGAGAGATTTGCCCACTAAGCACTTGTGTCAGAACTGAAAAGCACCCTGTGCTCTTGGGGCAGGCACACAGAGCATCAGGCTGGTTGGTTTTGAGTCTAGAGCTGATCTGAGAGAGCCAAGCTTGCAGAAAGCATTACAAACCCCTCAACATCATTTCAGACAATTAACGTGTTTGCCTTCTCCTCCTCCAGCATCACTGCCCATCTCTGGGGTCCCTCCCAGGCACTGAGACATCTCCCCTTGGTGTGCACAGGGAGAGCCACAGGTCTGTGGTGTCCCAGTGCTTCAGTGCTGAGGCTGCAGCAGAGCAAGGCAGAGTGATGCATGGGGACAGTGCTCGGTGCATTAATAAATAATCACCTCTCCCATGCTCCGCAGGAGAGCGTGACTTCACAGTGATGTGTGTGAATGTCACACAGGCCCCAGGAGAGCTGCTGCTCTGGCTGCCAGCTTGGTTCCCAAGGGCCCTGCTTATCCTTTGCCTTCCCTCCTGAGCCAGGGGTCAGGGTAAGAGGCTGTACCAGTTGTTGCACATAGACACAGTAGTACTTCACCAGCTAAGAAATGCCCACACCGTTGATGATTCTCTGCCATCATGCTGCGAAGGATTCTCCACATACACCTCTAGACTACAGAAAACCACATTCTTCCCCTCTGTCCCAGACCTAGTGACAGATGAAGTCACTGAAGTCACCTGGCACTGCAGCCTCTTGTTTGACTAGATCCCTGGAGTCCTGATGTCCCAGTCTCCTCTGAACCACTGCCCACACTAATGAAGCAGAATGGAAAAAAGACTGTACCACATTCTTCTGAGAAGCTTTTCAAGGACAGATGAGGCACAGAAACATTGCCCCCAGATTGGGAATGCCTAAATTACAGCATATGCTGGAGGGCCCTGCAGACTGGTGGGTCAGTGAGCGACAGAGGACGAGTCCCAGTTTGGGTTAGCCCCCAAGACTCAAAGCAGTGACAGATGCACATGAAGCCTGGGACACCTGGCTGGGTCTGACCCCTGTGAACCTCACAGCAGTTTATCTCATGCTGTGCCAGACCTTTGCTTAATGTGGTCATTCTTCTCAGCTGAGCCCACACTGACACTGCTGCACTGCCTCCCTTCCTGAGCCTGTGCTGAGACATCACCTCCTGCTCTGTCTGCCACAGACTGAGGGTCCCTCTGAGGCAAAACCCCCCAAGTGCCCTGGAGACACCAAGCTGGACACTCTGTGGTCACATCAGGAAATGCTGTGAGTCTCCTTTATTGCTTTCTATGGATGTGAGTAAACATTTCCAGGCATTTGCCCTGCACTGGCCTTGCTGTTACCTTTCAGCTCCAAGCACTGGTTCTCCTTCACTCCCCTCCACTGACTCATTCAGCCTCTTGTCAGGGCAAAGAGAAGGCAGGCAGAAAAGCTGTGCTTAATTTCCTGTGGAAGTATTGTAGCAGGACAGGGAAAGGGCTAATGTGTGAGTGTGAGAGGTACTGTAAGATAGAAAAGGCCTTGCCCCCATTCACTATTGCCCCCCATTCTTTCTTTGAAGGGGTATTTGGGGAGTGAGAGTTCCCCTGTATCCTCTATGGGCATCACATGCCTGGCTCACCTCATTTACTCAGCTAGAGCATGTTTTATTAATCTGGAGTCTCAACAAGGTTCTTTACTTCTATTAATTTATTAATATTGCTAATTAAATATCATATTCGCAAATGTAAATTTCCTAATAGTGTCCCTTCCATTTTCAAATTTAGAAAAAAAGAAAAAGCAGCAGCAGCTTGTTATGTTAGTCAATTGAAAGCAATTCAGGCTAATCAGGAGAGCGGGGCTGTCTCGTGTCTGCAGAGGGAGGGCCACTGTCAGTTTGCTTTGGGGCAAATATCCACCTTTACCACCAGCTTTAACAATTAGATTTCAGAGCAGGAACAAAATGGGGTGAGTGGAGTAAATGGAAGGGGGTGGGAGAAGGGGAAAGCAAAGAGTTTGGTGTATGTGGGAATAGGCACCAGGAAAATACCCCAGCAATTGGCACAGCAGGATTGATGAGGGTGGGGGGCACACACATAGACAGACCCCAGGGACAGCACTGGGTGTAAGGGAAGGAATAACTCAATAGGCAGCCAGCAAGCCTGGGGAGTGGCTGGCCCTGTGTGCAAAGGGTCGTGGGAGGGGACTGGCCCCTCTGGAGGGGACTGGTCCCTCTGGAGAAATGCAGCTGATGGGGAGATTCAGCATCTGAATTGTATTTTGCATGTTCCCCCTGCTGACACTTTCAGCTGTGTATTTATATACATATTTGGGAAGATGTGATAATCTGTGTGTTGGGATGACTGGGCTGGTGTTGCATTAAGGAAAGTTTTAAAAATACATTATATCATTTTTATTATTAATGGTAATGATAGGGCCCTGCTCGTCATCTTTCCTTTTGTTATGAGTGCTGTAATCTGAGGATGCTGTGGCAATGTGAAAGGGATAATGCAATGGTACTGCTCCATTTGGTTCTGTTTTAAAATTCCATCCTTCTTGATGATTATTATCAGAACCCAGAAAAATTACATTTACTTCCCTTTTTCAAAGAGTTTATCAAAAGTGTAGAAACCTTTTTTACCTCCATTATGCAAAACAGACCCCAATAAAAAACCCCTTATATTCATTGTACGGATGGAGAAACAGAGGCACAGAAGACAAAATAAAAATCCAAAGGTTATTGGTGAATGTCTCTTCAGATTCCAGCCCTTTCCCGAGGTTAAATCCTAAGCTATTTGTGGGAAGGCACAAACCAATACATTATGAGATATTTGGGTGCAGAACATGGGCCACCTGATATTTCACATCTTATTTTAAATGCTGAAGACTATCCTAGTCCAAAGTAAGAGAGTAGGGGGCACACACTGAACCAAGAGAAAGTACAGCTCACTGTCTCCAGGCTGGTAATTTCTTTCTTTACACAGTAAAGAATTCCCAAATGTTAATCCACTGATGGCTCCAAGACCCATAAATGAAGAACAGCACTTCCAGGTCAAAAGCAGATCCTCTCCAGCCGAGAGCTGGAGGGTGGCAGAGCCCCATTCCCCCAAATGCAGTCAGACCTGTACCTTCTGGGACAAACAGGGAAACAAGGAGCCCCTCTGGACACCTGCAGTGCATCCCAGCAGCTGCCCAGCTTGTGCTGCTGTGCTGCATGTCCACACACCAGGGCTGCTGAAGGGTCAGTGCTTTGCAACCTGGTCAGAGGGGGCTGTTTTACCAGAGGGCTGTGTCAGGTGCAGGGGTGTGACTAAAGGGGCAGAGAAGGAGGGAGCAAACAGCCGCAACAAAGCCCCTTTTCAGTCTCCCACAGTGAACAGAGAAAGCCCTGGCTGAACTGGAAGGAACTGGTTCTTGTCACCTCACACACACTGGTCTCCAGCTGTTAATGATCTCTGTTGATGTGAACATCATTTCCTCTGCATCCTGGCGTGTGTAATTGAGTGGGTCTGCGATGGGGAGGCAGCACTGCAGCTTCCCAGTCAGCACTTACTGACAGCCTAATCTCAGCTCAAGAAATGTTGCCGAGGTATTGGCTTCTGATGCCATGTTATCTCCCCAGTTTGAGAAAGTATAGAGCTCACCTCCTCGTGCAGATATAATAGGAGAGGACATCACCTTAATTCCACCTCCATTAGACCTCAGAGAGTCGACTGCGACCCCACTGACCTCATCAATATTCAAAAGCTTAACAAAAAAAGGCTATAACTGGGGAAGTCAGAAATAATGTAATGCAGTATTGATTATTTTATGGTACGATTAGGTGTAATTACATCTCTCAAATTTTATTTTAATGTTACTTTCTACTACTTTTAGCCTTTTAAAATTATCCAAAACATCTCTGTTTAATGGAACGAACATGCCTTCAATTTAAATGTGAAACACTCTTTTTCTGCTAAAGTGTGACCTCAATATATTTGAAAACATAAATTACTGCTATGTATAAACCATAAAAAATGAATGATGAATTTAATTCTGGTGAAGCGTGAGGGACTGGGAATGCAATGGGGAAATACTGTTTATCCAGAGGAGAGCGGACAGCCCAGGTGGAGAGGAGGAGGCAAAATATGACCTTCTCTAACACTGAATGGGACATGTCACGTGAAGGACTTGACTTTGGGACTTACAGACTAAGGGCAAAAATCATTTATTCCCTGGATCAAGTCCTCAGCTGGCCTTGATCAGCATAGCTTCACTGCAATCAAAGGTGTGATACTGATTTACACCGGTGGAGATTTTAGTCCACTGCATTTGCTCGGTATTTGATCCCCTCCAGCTCTGTCAGATGAGCAGAGATGGATGTTCCAGCCAGAGACCCACAGGGTAACCTCCTAACTCTTCACTTCATCTTTCAGACCTCTTTGCACTGCCAGGCTGGTGTAAAAGGACCTTTGCATAAACAAGAACAGGGCCCTAAGAACCCGACAGAGCCCTCCCGTCTCTCATTTGCCAGTATCACCTCACCCATTATTAGAACTAATTACATTCATTACTGGGATCTTGGAGCCTTAGTCTCGAACCAGGGCTCCATTACTGCAGAGATGAGACAGCTGAGTGTCCCTGTTCAACCCTGCTCAGAGCCTTCTCTCACACACCAGTGCTTGGGTCCCTGGGCGTTATCACAAGAGAAATATTAATAAATAATGAAAGGCCAGAACTGCTTCCTCGGTGGCCACTAACACAGATGATTTTTTCCTCTGGGACTCCTGTTTTAAATGGAAACTATGCCTGGACTTCACCAGTGCTATCAAGTCCTCTCAACACTTACTGTGCAAGTATAAGTTCAAACTTCATATGGATAGCATTCCTGATTTCCAACACCAAACGTTTCCTTATTTTACCTCTTATCATGCAGGTAGGGAAGAAAGTGTGCTGTCACCTATAAGTGTGTATAACAGTTCGAGTTTATGTTTGAGGAAAGGAGAGCAGGGTGGCTAGAAGGGTCACTGATAATGGTCTTAGAGCTCCTTTGGGTGAGTGTGAGTGACAGACTGTTAAATTAAGGTAATTTTCATATTAGTTCCTTCCCCACCTCCTGCCTCTCATCCACTGAAATCATTTAAGTCTAAGCTTTCTGTATCACTGGGGGTTATAAAGAAGGTGCGTAGGAAGAGAAATTAGAAAGACAGACAGACAGTTGAAATGTAACTGCTGGAGAATCTCAGCTTCCGTGCTAATGTATTCCATACATTATTTGCAGATGGAAAGGTCTCTACACAATCAGGTATCAAATACCTGGGGGGAGTTATCCTGCACTGCATCTCTCAGCTATAGGCTCTGAAGGACACTGCACGCCGGGGGCTGTCCCTGCCCGTGTCAGAGCTGGCAGAGGGGAGGATGCAGTTAGCAAGTCGTGCTGCCTGGGCATTCATCGATCCCGGGGGTCAGTGACCAGCAGCTCCTAACAAGCTCCAGGCTGCAGCTGCACTCTTAGATACATCTTGCCTGAGCAAGGGCTATCTCAGAATTCTGTAAAACCAGATACCTGCCTGGGAAGAGTCCCTTTGGAGGAGAATTAGAAAGGGAACAGGTCTTACCACAGGATAAAATCCAGCTCTGTTCTTTTAACCTGCAAAGATAACTTAAGGCAAAAGCCTGTAAACTACTTCAATTGTTAAGAAAATGTGAGAAACAAATTTATTCACCTGAAACAATATCATCTGGGGAAGCTCTGTATTGCTGAATGGTTTATTCAGTAAACTTCAAGGAAAGGCATTAATAAGACCTTAAGTACATTATTCGTCTGTGTAAGCGTTTCATAATCTGCTTCATAGTTCTTTCTGTTGATAAAGAAAGCACCGAGGTAGTTCTAGGCTGAGGAGAGCACCAGTAAGATTTTCCATCCTGAGAAGTGCCTGAGCACTGCCTGTCCTTTTGACAGTCTAGAATGTGCCCTGATCTGCTCAGCCTGTGCTATTGTACTTCACCTCAAAGGAGCAACTTTAGCAGCGGGTACAAAAGACTAAGGTCAGCCTCAGCAGCAGCACAAGGCTGGTTCAAATACATTAAAAAAATCATTTGTAGGAAAAATCAAAGCAGATTGAAGTCAGCAAAAAGCTGACAGCAACTGAGGATCCATCTGGTCGGCTGTTCTGAAGGAAAATTTCTTAGGTGGGTTTTCCCTGGCACAATTGGATCAGCTCCAGTCAAATCGTGCAAGTTTACTAAGACAAAAGTGGTAATTTTACTGATGTGAAGCAAAGGAGCTACGTAGTCTGATTGTCAGTCTGGCCAATTTGTGAACTGAAGCTTCTTGAAACTCATGTACCCCATCTTAGCACCTCTTCAAACTGAGAATACAACCGCTGTGTAAAGTGGTAATAGCAGGAATCAAGTGCAGGAGTAGCTTTGTAAGGCTAGTCTCTGTTCCAGAGCTATTGATATGGACTTACCATGAAGGACCTGCCTGTTTAATCCACAACTTTTCAAAACACCTGCCAGCAGTTCAGTGAATTCAGCAGCCAAACATCCCAGGATGCTCATCAGCTGGACTTGCTGATTTGTTGCTATCCATTCTTTCAAGTGTTCCCTTATCTGCTTTACATCAACAGCCAGGGTGCCAAGATGCTCATTACTTCCTAATGGTCCATATTCCATTTCTATATTTTTCTTCTTAAAGACCAATTAAAAAAAAAGTTAAGTAGCTCAGCCATTTTAGAATCACCATTGATTCCAGCTCTCTCCTAATTTATTAATGGGCTTACCTTCTCTCTCGTATTTCTTTCCCCCGATATACTTGGAAGAGCTCTCATTATTTATTGTGGCCCTTTGGGCCAACATTAACTCATTCTGCTTCCTACCTACACTGAAAGCTGGAAAGGTTTCTCCATTTGCCTGCTGGCTTCCTCCCCGTTGCTGGATGAGTTCAGGCATCTAAAGGTTTTCGAATTTGAAACCCAAAGAAGTTCAGTATCATTGCTATTCAAGTCACACCAACTCCAACAAGCTTTGGAGATTAGAAATTGCAAAAGTGAGCATGTTCTAGTATCTCAAGAGCACAGAATTATACAGAGTTCCAGGAGCAGTCTATCTAATCCAGATTCTGTTGCTGTTACTTGAGAAACAAGTGCTTTGGAGAAAAAGCACAAGAAATCTGACAAAATTGGAGTAAAAATAATTAGAGTCCACGGAAGGCTCCATCGGCTCCAACCAGAACAAATCAAATACACAGGTTCAGCATTACAAAGTGTTCCAAGGGAGTAAGGCACATCATTTCCTTGTTTTTTCTCTGTGTTCTGGGGGAGTCTCAACCTGTGAGGGAAATCGTGTTGGCTGCCAGGATTTACAGGATTTTCTCTCTTTTCAGATGAGCAAATTATTCGTAAGACTGAAGTAGGGAAATCCACTCCTCCCTGGCCACAATCAAGTTCCCCATCAATTAGGCAAATTGACATGATGTTTAACATTTTCTCATTTATGTTTCCAAAAGTACTATAAAAACAATCCTTCAAACTGATATCCAAACTAACCTTGCCCTGTAAAGCAACCTCAGGAAAAGGCAAAATTGCTAACCAGGAGTCCTACCAGCAGTAGAAAGTCTGCCAAATACAGAAGAAGTTTGTAAGAATAAGGAGGGACTGTCTTCAAAGAAAGCATTTCACACAGATATGCACTAAGAGAACTCACAGGTCAGATGTGAGTTCACAAGCCCATTCTAGAGAAAAATTATTTCTACAAAGATTTCAGGTCTCTGTGTTGTAAAGGAAATGAAGAAGACAAGGACACCTATAGAGGCACAAATGAAAGGTACAGGTGTGCATGTGTGCACACCTGTGTGCAGCAGAAGGTTTCCCCTGTGGAGCTTGTGCTTACACACAAACAGATCCTCTGCCTTTCCCACTGCTCCTCCTGCCCCCGGGTGTGCAGCAGTGACAGAAAAGGTTCTCAGATGCACTCTGCCACCCCACAACCAGTCATGCCGGCCTATGTACAGACTCTGCTCTCATCCTGACTCAGGTTTAGAGCAAGATGACTAAATACTAGTTTGCAATTGTGTTTACTCCCAGATTCATCCATCATTTTTCACGTTTCATCAGCAGAAGCAGGAGTGTAATCCAGTGAGCAGCAACATTAATCCCAAGGGAATGCCAATCCCTGGGGATAGCCAAGGCCCTGCTTCCTGTTTAACGAATATGCAGTGACTGGTTAGGCAAATTGTGTGTCTGCATTTCCTATGAATATCCCTGACCATCTATTCCCAGCTCTGTTTTCTATTTAAAGTTGGCATGATGGATGCTCAGAGAGATCCTGGATGCTCATCCCTAACAGAGAGTACAAGTATCAATTCTCCTGAGATAATTCAATTTATCCATTATCATCATCTGCAGCAGAGTAGCACCTAGATGCCATACAGTGCCGAATGGACACATGCTGAGAGGCAGCTCCCATCCAGAAAAAGGGAAGTCTGAACAAATAAACATGCAGGGTGGGAAAACAAGCTCAGGGATGGAAAGCTTCCCTCTCCTTGACCAGGCTCACACAGCATGCCAATGGCAGAGCTAGGAAGGCAGAATTCCTGGTCCCCAGTCCAAATCAACAAGCTAAAAGCTTGAGCAGCACTCTTTGGGTATGCACTCAAAACTCATTACCAAACAGGACAGATCACCAGCTCTCCTTCCCTCATCCTTCAGTTCTTTATTGTATCAGCACTGGATGGCACAGAAACTCCAGAGATAGCAGCTCAGGAATCTCTTGCCTATTGCCTACTTGCCGGTAAAAAAGCTTGTTTTGATATTTGCAGGAGTGAATTAATTTGGTATTCCCGATAAGATCTCAGACACACCCCAATGACACTTACACCCACAGCCACAGAGCCTGATAACATCATCAGCTGACTTCTCAGCTCAGCAGCAGTCTTTTTCACCCGTTTCTAGGATTATGAAATACATATTTTGTGTGGCTGGCTAATGCCAAAGTTACAAAATCCATGTAATTAAGATTAATTTAAGAGCTGGATTGGATCAACTTGTGGCATCCACCCATTAATTAAAAGAAACACTTTGAATTTCAAGCGGCTGCCTTAATATTTCACTCTGTGCTGGCACTCTTAACCTCAAATTGGCAGGCGAGCTGCGAGTGCCCAGGTGCGAGAGGCTGGGGGCCATTGGATCGGGAGCGCTGCCTGCGCCGGGAGACAGGTGCCCTCTTCTGGAAGGTGTGGACACACTGCCTGCCTGCGCGGGCTGCGGCATTCCCGTGAATCCCTAACACGCTCCTGGCTGAAGGCACGCAGGAATGACGCCGTGTCCGTCGGGCTGTGTAAATGTGTGTGTGACACGCGGCTCTGCAGTGACCCACATACGCTGGGCACGGATCGGGACACGTTTGGTGCGTTACGTGGATGTTGATGAAAGTTTGTGCTTTTCACTACATATGTACACGAGCTCTACAGACGAGTCTGTGAAACCCACATGGGCTGGATTTTATGAGCTACAAGAAGACAACACTGAAATGGGTACGTGTTCAAAGTTGTAGGGAATGTATTGCAACCATGTGGAAAAACCAGTGACAAATCGTTGAGAGTTCATATGGATGGCTTTGTATGTTCTTTAAGGGCCCTGCCTGCCCAGCTCATCTCATCTCATCTCCCCATAGAATCTGACCATTGTTATTAACTATTTGCACTGTCCTAGCACCTAAAGTCTTAAACAATCTGACATTGCCTTTGTTGCATAAACACGGAAGGGAATCTACAAACTGCCCTGAAGAGTTTACACTTGATGGTACAGAGTGTTAAAACCACATTATATGCTGAAACGTAAAACTTCAGGTCCCAAGATTACCTTTCATTTGGAACGGGTCCATTTACCCCCCGGGAACAAAATGAGAAATAACACAGATTTGGAATAACTTAATTTTTCAATTTGACTATGTTGATCACCTCATGCATACAGGGGAATATGAACAAAGATGCATATATGCACCTTGGGACATGCTGATGTATATGCATGTAAGCACATTAATTCAAAGAGGAAGTTAATTTTGATAAGATGATGTACATGCACATAAAGTATGTCAAATGTACAAGAATGTGGAGATATGTGCATATATATATAGAGAGAGAAATTGCATTTATATGACCATATGAACACGTCTGTGAAGTTCCTTAAGCAAACTTGTCAGAGAAGACACAGATTATGTGTAAACAGCTGGAAAGATGCATAAGACCAAATGTTTTTTCTTACTGTCATGTCACAAAAAACTTAAGAATCTCTTCCAAATCCAGATTTTCTCTTGGATTCTACAGCTGCCGAGTCTATTTGTTTTATGTATTTTTTATAATCTGAATTGCTCTCATGCAAAGACATCGTTTTAATTAATTTAGAACAAAATCTCTCCCTCTTCCCTTTATGACAGGGTCATATCTTCTCTGGGGGGAAAAAAGTCCACCCCAGCACAGCACACTGTTCTCTCCAGCACCTCCTGTTGGGTGCAGTTAGACTGGTCTCTTCAAATATATCCCATCATTTAACCCACGGCCTGAGCTGAATCAGAGATCAATAAGTCCCTCATAACAGCTTCTGCTGGATGAGATGTAAACCAGCCCTTGTCTTTCTGCCTTATTCTCTCTCTATCATTCCATCAGCACTCAGTGCTGTCTGAGTACAAGGCTTTGATCAAACCAGTAGTTTCCCTTCCAGACATCACCATGATCCATATCCAACTATCCTTCAGCAGGGCAGGCTCCAACACCCCTCATTAGCGGCTTTGTATTTGCAGAATTGTGGCAAGTACAGGCTGGATGAAAACTTGCCTATGTTTAATATAATCTAAATAACCGAGCAAGTCCTGGATTTCGTTCAGTTCACAGATTGGCTATGCCCAGTTCTATTACCCCTCCTCATTGCCTCTCCTGACAGCCTGATCAGCAGAGGTGATTCAGTCATTTACATTTCTGATACTAAATCAAGTTACAAGCAAATAAACCAATCAGATATAAAGGCAGGTATAACCTTACCTGTCTGTGAGAGGCAGCCACATCTGGAGTGCAGCACAGCAAATGTTCAGAGCGTGGCCAAGCTGCGGCCCAGTGCATCTGCAAGGGACAGGAAGAAGTGGGTTAACATGCCATCCTGTACCAACTCTAAATCAATTAATACATTTTATTTTTAAATAGGCATATCTGTATTTTTACAGCTTATGAACGAAAGGAAGGTAGGGTGAGAGGACTTGTTTGAGGTTTTCAGCAAGTGATCCAATAGCAGTTAGAAGTAGAATCTAGAATTAAGGAGCAGCATGGCATTGTCTATATTTCCAGCACCTCTGCTCAGTTATGCTTAGGAGCACCCCAAGATCTTTAACAACCAGAGATGACCAGAAGGTCACCCAAACGAGCCTGCAGAAGCTGCTGTAACTAATAACCAACACAAGTTTCCATGGTGAGGATTATAACAGAGCCACCTCCTCTGATACTGGCAGATCCCTGCCCTGCTGAGACACACGAAGCCCACCTGCACCTGAGGCCGGGGCACAGCAGCAGATTTTGAGGTGTCAGTGTACTCCACATGTGTTCTCATTCTTGGGGAAAATGTTCATGATTATTTCATTTTGTGGCAGTAATGGAAAATACATTTTAGTGCTTGTGTTCTGCATTTGCAATTCATGTTCCCATACATGATTACATTAAGTCTGTGTTCTGTCATTTTTGATGAATGTAGCTTGTTTTCTGTAAAAAACAGACTCTGGGATGGAAAGTGACAGAAGTGAAGCTGTAACAAAGGATGATCAATTTTTTATGGCCAGCACCAAATGCAGGGGAAGGCCCTGAATGTCTCTCTGAAGCTGGGGACCCTTCAGTCATGGGCTGAAGTATGACCCATTCCTGTCACCGTGCTGCTTCTGGCAGTCACAGGGCAGCAGTGGCCAATACCGCTTTCTTCTTTTGCCAAAGTTGATAAACTAGCTTTTCATTAACAGGTCAGTGGCTGAGAGCAATTTGGCCTCTGCAAACAAGTGTACTCAGGTAAAAAGCAAGCAGCACAGCAGGCAGCAGCAGGTGGGTTTGATTCACTTATTAGCACAGTAACATCTCTGAGCCTCTGATACAGTGCTGAACAAGGAACAGACACCCTGGAGCAGGGGCCCTCTCTTCCGAAGTCAGAACACCAAAAAAACAGGAGGAGAAGAAAGGCATGAGGAAGAGAAGGGATTTACTCAGAGATAAGTGTTGGAGGCTTCATTGGAGAGAATCAGGAGAGCTGCACTAGAGGTGACAACCCAAAGGACTTGCTCAACTTCACAGTGACTTCAGACTGGAAAACCAGAGGAATGCACAGGCTGGAGCTTTTAGCTGATCTTGTTCGGACTGAGACCTCAAGTAAGAAAAATTGACCCCACGTACTTGTGGGAACACAGAGTTCTGCTGATGACAGTTCCAAACCCAGGCTTGCGTGTTGTTTTTGCTCGGGTGGTCGTGAATCAGATCTCAATTTGAGACTCATCAGTAACCACCCTGAACTTGGGGAACTGACACGGGAGTTTTCCTGCTTCATAAAAGCTGAGAATGAGGTCTCTTGACACACAACTCAATCTTGCTTTGCTTTCAAAATTCTCACTCAGGCTACAGAGGAAGAAGTTGCGGGGCTGCTGGATTTGCTCCTGCCCCCCTCCCCCGGGACATGTGCTCACCATAAGCAGATGGTTTCAGAGATTAAGTTCTAAGGAGGCATTAGCAGGAATATCTGCACACAGCACCCTGGCAGCTGCCTGTGCTCACACCTGTTCTAAGTTTCACAGCTTTCAAAGAATCAGTGTTCAACGCTTTTTTGCCCTTTCCTTTTTTGGAAAATATAAGCTTTGAGGGCAAATGCAGAGCCAGCTTCTACAGGCACTCAAGGTTTCTCCCCTTTGCAAGCAGATTCCCTGGAGCTGCACTCAAGTCCAGATTTTCAGCTATCATAGTCAGGCTCTGAAAGAGAATCAAGCTATTTCCCTAGTCCAGAAATCACAATTACAAAGAGAGCTGCAGTTTAGGTGGAAGTCAAAAGCCCTTATCATAGGAAAGGGAACTCACAACTGTTCTTGACCGTTAAGTACTGAAATAAAAATTATTGGATCACCACTGAAAGACTGAGAGACCAACCCTTCACACTTCAGTGTGTTTCTTTGGTCACGTTTCCTCTAATCATCAAATTTAATTCAGAGACATCAATAAGAAGAATGGCACTGGGTAGCACTGGGGGCTCTAACAGTGGCCTCCAGCTGCTGGGCTGGTTAAAGAACTCAACTCCAGGTACTGAGGATGGTGTCTTGTGATGTGTGACACCACTAAATGAAGCTGGAGATGCTGAGCTTGGGACACTTTCTGCAGGAAATGGGAGAGGGATCTCCCTTCATGTGAGAAATTTAGGCACAATGTAATCTGGCAGCCAGTCCATAGAAATAATAAAAATATCAGCAGCAAAGCAACCATGTTGGAATGTCTCCTTGGCTTAGCTATACCCTCCGGGGGTTTGCCATCAAAAAAATGGGTATTTCACAGCCTAATGTGGCATCCAAGTTGCCACATAACAGATAGTAGAAAAACCTTATATACATACAATAATGACCACTTCATTCATCCGGGTGTGCCTGACTGTGGGAAGTTAGGAGATGAGGAACCCTTCCTGAGTATTCCTGATGTATAAGTAGAATTCCTAGTGCACAGAGGCACCTAGAGATGTACCAGCACTCCTCAGAGCTCAAGTGTTTATGTGCTTGGGTGCACGTGCTCCCTGCTCTTGCTGTCCATGCGTCAGCCCGTGTGTGGTGGTGCTGCATGTTCTGTCTCCTCTGCTGATAACAAGCAACAGTCTGATAACAGCCAAAACCTCAATCTGCTGAGCAGTGATGAGTCTCTGTCACCACATTTGGAATCAAAGATGCTTATCCAAAGTGATCCATAGACCTTTTTTCAGGCCTGGTGTAATACCCACTCTCTTCTATAACAGCCAGATGGAATGTCCTCAGTCTTCAGTCTCTCTCCTGCCCAACATGATGCAGTGAGGTATAAACATGAAAGGGATGCTACTGGTAATAAAAAAACATTCCAGGCAAACGCATGAGCATCAGATAAGAAAAAAAAAGGGGTAGAAATAGGAGAAAAGAGAGTGGGATTATTGCAGAAAACCAGAAGAAAAGCAAAGGTTCAGACAGGGTGAAGAACTTTAGACTTCACAGAGCCAGAAAAAGGAATGAACGCAGAGAGGACAAAGATGGTCAAAGACGCCCCTCACTTGCCTATGGCACTGTGCCACTGTGCTATCCCACTGATCCAACCTCTCCTCACTGCTCTGCCAGCAGCACTCAGTGCTTATTAGCAACGTGCCATCTGCCTCCACCACTGCCAAGGGCCCAACCTCGGAATCAATACGGATCTGTTGGTGACATCTGTTGGGACGGGCCGCGGATACCAGTGGCTTTTCACCGAGCACACTTGTTTTAAACAATGCTCAGCTGGTACCCGCGAGCACTGGGCTGACCCCTCACGGAGGGGATGTGCCAGGCGGCTCCCCACCCCAGCGCACATGGAGGGGATGCCAGCCAGACACCCGTGCCCCCCGCCCCAGCCGGGACACCCCGCTCGGAGGGGGTTCCGGAGGGGGTTCCAGAGCGGATTCCAGCCGGGACCCCCCGCACATCGGGGGCTCCAGCGGCTCCCCGCGCCCCCAGAGCGCCACCTGCAGCCCGCGGGCGCTCCATTGCGGGCCGGTCCTTCAGAACGACAAAGACTTGGGGGTTACACCCGCCCCCTCCATCTACTGGGACAGGACCATGGTCCTGGAAACACAGCCGGGGTGGTTACAACCTGAGCGGCATCGGGTATCTCGTGGACACCGAAAAATTAATGGAAAGGGACAAGCACGTTAGGCAGGACAGGAAATTCCTGCTGCCGTGTCACGTGTGGCTATGCAGAGCCTGTGAGTGAGCAATTGTGAAAGAGCTTCAGTACTTTTTGCTGCCAGCTTTTTCTGGGTACCTGAGCACCTCCTCTCATGCCTCTCAGAGAGCTGCTGGGGCTCTTTGAGAATTTGCTCCTCCGTCTGCAAGTCCATATCTGCCACTCATGGAGGCATTCCCAACAGCTTCCACCAAGCTGAAGTGATGTGTACCAGTGGTTCTCCAACAGAGCCAATACTCCACTCCCAAAACAGTCCCTCTGTATACTTGAAGAAGGAATCCACTTAAAAACTGGTGAAATCCATGTGAAGAACTGCATTTGCCATACACATCATTCCCTTCAGATAAGATTTTTCTACTCTCTGACACTTTGGAGAAGCTCAGAAACAATCTAAAAAAAAAAAATCCTTAAAACTCCAGAATAGTCACAATACTCAGAATAGTCACAATAGTCTTCCCTCCCTGTTTCTTAAAGAGAAATCTGCTACCCCTTCATCCTCACTTGAGCAAATGCAAGGTGGACAATATTTGGTATCAGGATTACAAACATATTTTGCAGACCAACACCAGAGCTAGACAAGGGAGCTCTAGAACTGTTAGAGGTGACAGTGGTTCCTACCCAGCGCAGAAAGGAATGCCTGTCTTCCCCTCCCACAGAAATGAATGAACAGACCTTCAAATTCCACTGGCCTGGCACACAGAATGGCTACATCTCATCTTGGTGAGAGTTTTCTACAGTTGATCATGTCTGTTTTATCCACTCGTTGGACTTCACAGCTTTGCTTGTGACCCTGAGGCAGCAGAAGCTGACGCTTTGCCAGATGTATGAAATAAAAAACTAGTTCGGATGCAAGACAGTAAACTTCTTTAGGAAACAGTTCTACTGAATTTAGGTGAAATATAGAATATAAGCAAAAACTCAGCCAGATACAGTGCAGCCTGGAGGAGTTCTGGATATTTGGTGAGCAGCCCCTGTGCATCTCAGCAACCCTCTGCGCTCCCTCCGCCATCAAGGGTGTGCCAGGCCATGCTTTGATCCCTTGCCAATTGTGACAGCCAGCCCCACATGGCCATTTATAGAGCGTTGCACGGGCACTGTGTGACACTGCCAGCGTCACCCAGTGACATGGCCATGTCCATCAGGCACCACACCTCCACTCCTCTCTTGTCTATTGACCATTTCCTCACATCTGATAGCAACATGCTCAGCAGAACTGGTGAGCCACTCTCAGCACCAGCAGAGCCAATCCCACACCCACGCCATCGGGATCTGCTGCTCTCCTGAGATGTTAGCACCATTGTTTTAGATTCTGACACCAGAGCTTTTTTATCTCCCTCTCCATCACAGGCTCCAAGGACACTGGAGGCAGACAATGGCCACATAGCTTGGGCACAGGGTCCAGCACTAGAAGCCCAAGGAGCAGCTCCCAGTTGTGCCACTGGGGCTCTGCCATAAGGATTTCAGGCAGCAGTGCCTCAGTTTCCCCCTGTGCAAAGTGAGGATAAGGATAATGACCTACCTCCGAGGGTGTGGGGTGCAGATGGGTTAGCGACCAGCACTACAGAGACACCCCCCACCACCAACCAACCCCGCCTGGCACTGGAGGAGCCGAGGGCACCGCATCCTCCCCTGCCTGGTCCTGCTCGGGAGAGCACTGCCTGCCAGGGCTCTCCCGCCTGCGACTGCGCGAGTGTCCAGCCAGCCCCGTCCTCATCGAACCACCCTGCGTCTATTTGATAAAGACGAATATTGCTTTTTAAATAAATATAAAAACTCCGCTTCCTCCTTGGCGAGTTCATTTTGAGTCATTTTATCTCTTTCCTCCCCCTAGATTTTTCCCCAAATAATGTGATTAAGTGAGTCAGCGTTCTGCTTTCCCTGACAGCCTCTGGATTTAATTCAGTTTGAGGACTGTGACCTTTGACTCCTTTTTACTATACTAACCCAGCTAAGAGAACACTTAGCGATTTCTCCGCTTCCTACTGGGAGAGTATCTGGTGGGGGGTGAGGAGGGGGAGCAGGGGTGGAGGGGGGAGGAAGAGAAACAAACTTTCACATAAAATTATGGTATATGGATAATTGAGAAGTTTAAAAACATGAATCTAATTGTGCTGTCCCTTGAGAAGCAGATATTGAGCCATCCTATAAAAGGCTTGGAGTATCCCAATGGTGATTTATTGCTAAATCCTAGTATTTTTCAATACATTATAGTTTTTAAATTGTGTTTAAATTGAGTGTAGAAGAGCAGAGGCCATTAGGAGATGCAGAAATGATGATTATATTTAAATATTCATGCACGCAGTACCTTATTATTGAATCTGAACACTAACAAAATCAATATTAAGTGCGGTTTGACATGAATTTATTTATGAATTTCGACTTTCTAAGTACTGTATTTTTTCACTCAAAAATTGTGAGTATAATGTAGTAATGATATCAAAACAGAGTGTCAGAGAGCATTAGCTGAGGAGGTTATAAACCTCCGTATTACAGGGCCCCATATCGCCCTCAAAAGTGCTTAGTGCACAAAACCAAAATGTTTGGGGTTTGTTTTTTTTTTTTTAAACACGTAAATACACACACACACACACACACACTCGCTCAGAAATAGGAAGGAAATTCTCAGTCGGAAATTGCACTGCAGTGGCTTTGATTGCTCTCCGAGCCTGCTTCAGGGACCAGGCAAACTGGGATTTGAAGACAGACAAACCTGAATGGAGTGCTCCTGGCATGTGGTTTGTGGGGGCACTTTGGTGCTCCGAGGGGAAGCTGCCTAAAAGAGAGCAGCCCACAAGCCCAGGGTGTAGCCGGGGTCCCAGCCAGAAAGGAACCAAAGACATCAGTCTGCACCAAGAACACACAACTCCTGCCCTACTGGGTCAGTCACACTGGGACCCCAGAAGGCAACACCAGTCAGTATTCTCATGAGGAGAGTCCAGTGGTAAGCTGTGCTCACATTGGCTGGTAGGTCAGGTGGAGAAGCATATCCCACTCTCCTTCATAAGTGTAATGGCAGTAAAGAGAATGGAAACACGCCTCTTTCCACAACCAATGTGCAATATGGCAGGTACCTAGAGCAGTTTTCACTCAAAATGGTGCAAACATGAGAAAACTGGCTAGAAATTACCTCTCTTTTTCCTCTCAAAAAAAATATGCTCCTAGATTTTTCATGCTTCCTTTCTAAGGTGTATCTCAAGCAGGGCACTTGGTAATCAGGTTGGAACTTCCCCAGAAAAGAGAAAGACAGCTTTTGAAAGCTTGGCACTGGTGCTGCTCATTTACCCAGGATCAGTTAATGGCAGTGCTGCAGCAATCCCACTGCTTCACAGACTCCTTGTCCTTTCAATTCCAACATTGCTGCTCCATTACCACTGCCACCTCTGGACACCTGGTAGGTTTTTGATGGAGCCACCACTCCCTCCTGCTTAAATGAGCAGAGATTTCAGCAGTGGGAGACAGCAGCCTTTTTGGTAATGGGGAGGGGAATAATTCAGACTAAAGCCTTGACATAAGGGGACAGAGAGGAGGGGCTTGCACAGATCTATCTACAGATAAGTGATGTATATTAAAAGCTAGTGCTCTTCCTCCCCCACCAATTAATTTCAAATGTGAGAAGACTTTTGAAGATTTATTTGCTATTGACAGGAACCTGGACTGAGCCCTCCACCTGCTGTACTGTGCAT
>NW_016690302.1:3916-263508 GCF_001604755.1 Lepidothrix coronata | reverse complement strand
TGTACTGTGCATCCTCCTTTGAGCCCAGCATTGGTTTAGAAACACTATAGAGCCCACAGGAGACCCTCACCCCACTTCCCTTCTTTAGTATAAAACACCCCTATCCTGACATCACTCCCAATGGAAAGGGCTATCCTTTCACCCTTTCTCCTTGGGAGCCATACACCTGCAAGTGTCAGACCACCTAAAGTAAGACAAAACATTTTTGGTATCTCTGGGTCCAGTCCATTGTCAGAAGCCCACGAGGGGCAGCAACAGACACCATGGCAGCAGGATTTCCTAGTCCTTGCTCTCTGTAGAGACAGGTACAGGCAGAAAAACAGTCTGATTGAAGGGAAACATCATTCAGTTTTGTCTTTGGTTTCTGACCATGACCAGGAACCAATAGTTACTGAACCCAACCCAAAGCCATACTGCCTTCAGTAACACCAGACATCCAAAGAGTCAGTGTTTAAGAAGGCTCAAGCATTACATTTGAAGCAGATTGTTGAAGAGCACAGCCCAGCACACTCCTAGTTTTCTCAGGTCTCTAAAATACCAGGTATTGGCAAGCAAGAGCCAGGGATGCCAAGCAAACTGCACAGTACAGGAATGGTCTGCAGTCCTAAGGGAATCTCCTCTGTTGGGAAGTCGTCTTGGTAAGCCCTTCAGCAAAGTGAACACCATTCTGCAGAGTACAAGCTGAAGACAATCCACCCCCAGAAATCCTTTTGGATGCAGAATTTCTGCTCAGATTAATCTTTCTTTCCTCCTTCTTCTCAGACTTGCCTCTCTCTTCTCTGCTCATGCTAGCATTTCCCAGTACAGCCTGCCAGGCTCTTAATGGATTGGCAACGTTCTTCAGGGACAGGAATTGACACAGAAACACATGTAAAGTATCCCCCCTTGGAAGGGGTTTGATCATGGAGCACTGACATGATGGCAGATCACACTGCCTACACAGAGGCCGCACACGACAGGGCAAGCAGCAGCAAAAACATCACTCATTAAAATTAATTCCTTTCTCATTTTCATCTTAAAAGGAATGCTCAGATTTAGTGGTCTCAGCTGAGTCTCTGATGGATAGAGGTCTGCATTAACAGAGCCCATCATACCCAGTTTGACTTGGTTTATGCTCTGCAGAATGGATTATTTCAGGGACTTTTCCAGGAGTAAGAACGAGTTGAAGAGCCCAGGCCTAGGGGACAGCATTGGAAAAGACTTTGTGGGTCACTGAAGTCCCTATTATTGCAGATATCCACATCTCTTTCTTAAACCCAAACTGAAGCTGTAGCATTCCAGAGAACACACAGCCCCAAGGAAAGCTCACCATCTGAAAGGTTTGAGACATCTCAATTTGACAAAGAACCCAAGCAGCAACAGCATCTGGGTATCAGAAGCTGAAGCCTTAATCAAAATCAGGGAATCACAGCACTGAAGACAGTAAAAATGTATGGAAAAGACACATTTTATATTGTGTTTGCAACCCTGCAGAGCCAATGGATACTCCATGGAGAAATAGGGAAAAAAATTATTTTATAAAGGTGATGCACAGAACAGGTGATGTGCCCCAGGTACCTAAAGCTTGCAGCAGTTTGGAATCACGACTGACAGTGTGTGTGCCAATGTACTGCCTTAACCACAAGATCTGGGTTCTGAACTCGAGGTGTACCCTTGGTAAGAGATGCAGTATAAAGGGCACTCGAGAACATTCAGCACCCAACCTCACTCTAAGCTTTTGGTAACAACTTCCAGGTCTTCACTGCACTGCAGCTGCTCTCAGTGCTACCTTCTGTGGTAAAGGACAGGGCAGTTTAGATGCCTTGGGAGAGGACACCAAACTGAAGTGTCACTGGTCTGATCCAGGTACAGCAATCCCACATTTCTCATGAGATCTCTTTCCCAGAAATGCTAAACACCATCTTGGAAACTCTGCACACAAGAGATGTCTAATGCTGGCATTATTTCTAACACTAACAACTCGTTAAGTTTTTCCACTATGCATCTGTATCAATATTTTAACACAACTGTTACAAGGAAAATTGCTTTTTTTTGTGTGTCTGTGTCTCTTCCCTCCCCTCCTCTCTCATTAAATCAGCATGACAGATTTTAGCCTATTCCATAACTAAGTGAATATCTCGGAAATTTAAAATCCCCAAAGCACAGTGACAGGCTCTGAAAGGTTCCCAGTGGTGCAGAGTATGAACAAACTCAATGGGCTTCGATTGTTCCCTCCCCTTATTGTAACTGCAAGCAGGCTCAAAACAATGGGATCAACCCAAATCTCTGCAGGAGATAAAGAACCCAAAGCACAACTTACAACCATGAGATTCAGCAGTGTGACCACAACAGGACTAATTTTTTAGGTGAGGTTTCCTACAGCAGTGTGACACCAACACAGAGTTTGATCAGATAATCTACAGCTGCTTCCACCTGATTTAAGAGGCAACAAGGAGTGGTGTAAGGGGGATCCATTACACTAAAATGGAAGTCAGACATCAGGATATGGATTGCACAGTCTGTAGGTGGAAAAGGAGCACAAAGGTCCCATCCAGATCAGTTCCCAGTATGAGGAGCCCAGCCATTTACTGGTATTTGGGGATATGACTAACATGCATTAATGAAAGGTAATTACTTCAGAAGATCAGCACAGACAAAATGGTCTGTAGTGGGGGCAACAAGCAGAGTGTTCTCAGAGCCAAGGGGGTAAAAATTACAGGGCAACTGATTAAAAAACAAACAAAAAAAACCAAATAAGAAGAAACTGGAGGTCTTTCACATGGAATATTCACCAGCATTTTTAAGAGGTGGGTGGTGGAGAAAGTGCTATCACCAAGGAAAAAAACCCAAACCCTCTTTTCCAGTAAATCGATGTATTTTGCTCTAATTTTATTAGGAATATAAAAGGAGCCTTTAGAAAAGTGCTTAGAGAGCAGAAAGAAAAAAAGAAGAGATAGGGAAGGCTAGCAGTGGAAACATTAGTCTGTCTGTATTAGGAATCCCATACTCACATTTTATTGTTACTGTCAGGATGCAAAAGGCAGCGCTTAAAACAAAATAATACATAATGTATTACAGGGGCATAAACATCAGCAGTCATTTTTATTTTAAAAAGAAAATGCAAAAAAAATGGAGATAGCTTGCAAGTGAGGGATCCAAGGCGCAGCATTTATATCTGTGTCCACTGAGATAATCAAAAAGGTATTAGAGCAGCTGATGGAACAGGGTACCACAAAGGGCTCCTCAGCAGTTTACCACTGTTCTCATTACAAGGTGGTTGTGGGAAGCTTGTTCAAAAAAATCATGGGGTCAATTTTTAGGGTGGGTGGGAATTTACTCCAGCTCCAAAGGTGAAATGATATTTAGGGAAATAAACTTCATACTTTCGAATGAGTAGTAAAGAAAATGGGTTTTGTACATTTGTGCATGTTTTAGGAGAGAGAGAGGGAAGATGCAGAAGTAAGGAGTCACTTATGCTTTCCATTCAGCTCTTTTCAACCATTACTTTTTGGGGGTGCTTGCCCTATCTGTGTTGACTTCTGCTTTTTTAAAGTTAGTTCTCTTGGTCTCTGCACAGCACATCTAAATCTTTTGTTGCTGCCATAATACAAATAAACAAGGTTTATGATACCTGCCTGGCACAGGAGTAAGCAATGCACCTGCCATCTCTTGCTTGATGAGACTACTGGGGGGAAGGAGGGTCCTGACTCACAGGACTTACATCTCAGAGTCAGCTTCCAGCACAGACTGTCCATACTCCAGGGTTGTCTCCCAGCCCCACATCAGCTACACTCCACTGCTGCCCTGCTTTCCATCCCCTGCACGGGCAGGGCTCGGTCCTGCCACTGCCTGGGCTCCTACACTGTGCAAACTGCACAGCTGGCCCCATCTGCCTGCTTCAGACTCTGCTTCCAACGCTCTGCTCAGCAGGGAGAGGGGACTCCTTTTTCCTTAGGAAGTTTCTAGAGCCACCTGCTTCTGAGAGCAGTCCTAAAGTCAGGAATGCAGAGAAAACCATGTGAGTGGAAAGTGCAGGTGAGCTGCAATAGAGCAGCACTGCAAGGGGAATGAAAGAGATTCTAAATATTTCAGCTGACAGCTGGATCTAACACCCCCCAGAACAGCTGGATCCTCCTCTGTAAAAACAACCCAGCTCTTCCCTCCCATTCCCTGTGATTCTCTGAAGGCCTCAGGGGGTACTTGATCCCCCTGTTTCCCTATCTGGTTGTACTGCTTTTGTCACAACATATGCACACGAACATGGCACAGCCACAGTCTGCTGATGGGATGATGTCAAGAGGATGTGACTGCTGGTGGCCTGTGTAGTCATTTGGAGGGCAGGGAAAGAGGAAAGGGGAGGCAGATTGGCCAGAGCTGGGAGGAGGTGGGTGAGGAATAAGATGGGCAAAAAATGAAGGACAAGCAAGTTCAGGAATGGAACAAGATTAGGCAAAACAGGAAGTAAAAATGCAATTATCTGGCTTTTTAACTGTCTGTCACAGTAAACCACGATGTATCCATCTGCCAGAGCCTATCCCATTTACTCTGCAAGAGTAAGTGGGGCAATCCATGTCTACCACAGAGCAAAACTAGGGGTGTTTAAAAAATTAAATAAATCAAATTGCTCTATTTACTCATTTCAAATAATCTGGAAAACAAGGGTCTGCTCCAGGAGCCAGGAATTACTGACAACCAAAATTTAGAAATCCTTTAAGGAGGTGATATGCATCAGAAACTGATGAATTAAGGAGTTCTACAGTTCTGGAGGACTTGCTCTTGAGAATTGGAGAGGAGTTAACGTCTGAGGCTGGGTTTCATCCCCAGCTATGTCACTTGCTTCACTTCTCAGCACCTGAGATTAGCTACAGTGCTTAACAGCTTCACCAAAATAAATAGGGATATTGCTCTTAAAATGAGGGCTCTGGAGATGATCGGCATTAGTGGGACTCGGTGGTGTGTTTGTCTTTCATACAAGGACAGGGATAGGGAATTTGCTGATTTCAGGTACTCTTGGAGGCTACTAGTTCCTAAAATGAAAATAATTGTGTGCATGCTAGAATCCTCTGTTTGGGAGAGAAGTGTGGGTGATAAATCAGAGCAGGGATACACTCATGGAACTGGCTGCTGGACAGGGCTGCTTTATGAGAAGCTGCTTCAGGTCAGGCCTGAAGGGCACAGAGAGCTGTTCAGAGAAGAGCTCACTGTGCATCTCTTTGGGTAGCCCTTGCTGCCTCCTTCCTCTCACTAACATTTATACTCTTTAGAGAAAAATGAGAGGAAAAAAGGAAATTCCAAAGAAGAAATTATGAATTGTACATCTTGTGAAAATTCTGCCCACAGCCCAGAAGATAATCTTCCCCTCCCTCCCATCATGCCAGCTCGTCTCTGTGACATCTTTCCACTTCATAAATCTCTTCCTTGATTGAGAAGCAGATCTGGGAAACAGCCCCTGGGGGAAGCAGTTCCTGAAAAGCCTGCGTACCAAGCCAGAGGCATCTTCTCATTGAGGTACAAAGCAAGTAAAGGCCTCAGACTCACTGCAACTGCACGAGGGTTCTTGGCACCATCTAGTGCCAAGAAAAGAGACTACGGAAATCACGCTGGAGATGGGGAGGAGAGGTGTTTGGAGAAAACTTGGGGAATCTGCTTGGGTAGTGGTGGCAGCTCTGCTAGCACAAGGAGGCAGAGGTAAATGCTTGCCATCTCCACATGCTCTTTGTACAGGGTATTCTTCCTTGTAGTAAATAAGCCAGAAGAGGTGCTACATCATACAGGGAAAGCATTATGGAATCTTTCTGGAGGACACCACCTGCTGTCCTTCATGGAAGCTTTGCTATTACAGGTGGGGCTGCTCATGCCAAGGGTGCACATCCTCCCTGCTGTCCCGCGGATGGCAGTGGGATGGCCAGTGATGGCTTCCAGAGAGCAGCCCGAAATCGGGAACCCGCCGAGGGATCCTGAAACCCTGAGCTGCAAGTGAAGTTGCACTAAAGGAATATGGAAGGTAACATAAAGTAATAGCAAGGCCATGGATTGTATGAAAATGGGTCTGACAGAGGGTGTAACTATCACTTTGTAAGCAAAGGAAAGTCCTTCATCGAGTTTGTTACTCATCCACTTCCCTCCTCTCCTGTACAGCAAGAATAGTAAACAGTCGCCCAAGTTACAACAAAACAATCGGTATTTAAAACAAAACAATGCTTCTTGTTTTTCAAGTTTTCCTGGAGCCACCTCCCTTCCTGTTCAGACCCATCATCTTTCATTGTTCCTGAACACAGCCATCACCACCAGGCACATGGAACTGCAATGATACCAAGCCTCAGTACTGAACCTCCAAGAAAGTTATCACCTGGAAAAGGCTTGTGATGCTGACAAACTGGGGCACGTGTGCTTTGGACAGCTACAAGCCCCACTGCTGCCTGCAGTCCTCAGAAAGCAAGGGTAGGAATCAATGAACTATCCAGGAGTAATGTTCTCAAATCAACTCAGCTCTTCATCTTTCTAAGGGAAGCAAGCCAAGGACCATGCTGAAACCTTAACCACAGGGCCCAGCCACTCTGTGGACACTAAAGATGCCAGGGCAGTTTCCCAAAAAGCAGGTGTAGGCTTTGGCATCCTGGGCCAATATTTACATTCCTCTTTGCTGTTACAAAGCAGCCTTTCCACGCAGTTAACAGCCAGATCCCCAGGGGAATGTAGGCGCCTAGTTCCCATTTCATCGGGAATAAGATGTCTCTGCACCTCTGAACCTGGACTACAGCACTTCAGGATCCCTGGCAGGAAAATGGGTGTGGAAGAGTTTAAAGGCCATTTCTACCCTGTCTTGAAATTCGTGTTATTGTTCATTCCATACAAAGCAGTTCTGAAAAGCTCCCAAGCCAAAACTCCCTGCTTGCACAACAGGGTTATGATTTACATTCCCTTTGCCAGGGTGCAAATGATACCTCGTGGTGCAAGGAAGCAATGGGATCCAGACCTTGTGACAGTTAAATGGGGAAATCACTGCCATGGCATGGATCAGACAATGTGGGTACAATCCTGTTACCAGAAATGCTCAGCACTGGAAACATGCAGCACAGTGCATCCACTCTGCAGCCCTGTCTCCCTTAAAGACACGGACACATGCAGTTTTAAAGTGCTTTAAGCAGCTAATTAGGGTGTCTTCCCCTCCTTTATCCCACAAGATGATAATTGCATTATAAAAATGAATATGTAACTAAGCAGAAACCACAGGAGCGGTGATGGCAGAAAGGGAGATGGAACCAGCAGCAGCCTCGCTCCACAGTCACAGGTGGAAGCCCTCACATTAGAGAGACTCACGCTCCAGTGCGGTTTCTGTAGCTGTGGGGAGGAAAACCTCGAAAAAGCCCCACATCATTTAGAGTCACAAGAGTCAGCGAATGGTTTAGTGCTTAAACAATCGATGTCAGGAAGAGAGAAGATCCGTGAGAGTGTGTCTGCCTCTTGCTCTCCCTGCATACATCTCCCCAGAATGTCTACAGTCATCAGGATAATTTAGAAAGGAAAAAAAAAACAGACTTGGCTTGGCCTAACTGGGGCTATCACTGTAATTGTGGAAGGAAGTGAGAACATACCAGCAGGGCCCCAGGGAGAAAGGAGCAAAGTGAGGGGAATGGAGACTGTCTTTGTGGGACCCTGTGAAGCTGAAGAAGTGTCAGAGAGCAGCACAGTGATGCCTGAGGGTGGAGCAGAGCTAAGGCAGTTGGAGCCTCCTGCAATGGCAAATAGCGAAGGATCTGAGCTTGGAGCACATCCCCACAGCCAGCACAGCCCTGGGTTCCCTCAGCAGCAAACACCGTGGGTGACCAGGTAACTGGGCACATTCTCTACACATTGAAAACGAGAGTTATCACTGTAAATAGCTGCAGGGATAATAAATATCCTTATGATTTTAGAGAGGAAAGGGGGGACCCTTCCTAGCCCCAGTTCTTCTCTGCCCCCTGCGGAGCACAGGCAGCCTCTATTCTACCAGTCCATTCTTCCACATCCAGTGCATTATTATGAACCCTCCAGCACACACAGCTAATTAGGGAAAATATCCTTTCTAGCAATTTAAATGATTTTGGCATTTTCAGGAGGGCACATGTAATATTCAAATTACTTCCACTCTGCGCTGCCTTGTCTTGCCTGGCTCATCTTCCCAGGTGAATTTGTAGTCTCTGAAATGCTCTAATTTCCCACACAAGCCATGTCAAATATAATTTTGGTGCAAAGTTGGTAATTATACGTAACATCAGTCTGATGTTAAAAACACTGAAAAATTTAGCAAGAAGAGACGAATGGAGAGACACAAGTCTGAGACCAAGGAACGAAAGGCGTGCGGCCCCCTTAGTATTTGCGCTCGTTAATTAATAATAGCATGTTTTCAGGAACTGAAAGGATGTGTTTCCTGAACTGACTGGAATTCACTTATGTCCCAATTACATTGTCTCAGTGAAGAACTTCGGTCAGGTCTCGCTGCAGAGCCGCAGCTAAACCAAAAGCAAAATCCAGACTCCCCGCTCGCTCCATCACAGCTGCAAGGGAATGGGAAGGAGCAGGAATCTCACCACGGGGCTCAGACCCAGAGAGCAGATTGTCTCCTCCTCTGCCACCCCTGCTGCAAACCCCTCTGGAAGTAGTCAAACAGATTTGCATCAGTGAGTCACCAAGTGCATGGATATGTATTAGAATAAGTGTAATTATAACTGCTGGCCCCAAAGTATTGGGCAAACATTTTAACAGACTTGTTCCTTGGCTCCAAAGAGAAGAATTAACATGAAGAGTGAATTATCTGACCCCATCATCAACCCTTCCCCAAGGATGCCTGGTCTGCCTGTTTCAAAGAGCATCCCAACCCAGCCTGCTTTTTGACACCATTATCCCAGAACACTGGCTGCCTGTTAAAAAACAGTTGAGAATTCATGAGTTAACCCATTCCACTCAGAAATCCATGCCTGCAATAACTGCTAGGAACCACAGAGCCTTTTGCTCTGACATTGTTGCTCCAGGTGATCTATTTATGGTGTTAATACATTATGGAAGGGGAAACCCAAGGCACCCCATGATCACTGTTTGAACAGCAGTTTCTGGCTCTTATGAGTACTTGGACCACAGCTGGTGAGGAAGACTTGCTTCGTTTTGATCCTGAAGGCCTTATGCCAACAGTCAAGAACCTTAATAAAAGGCCTGGTCATATAAGCAAAGTCAATACGCCCAAAGCAAGGATTTGACCCCAAAGAGTGAAATAAGAGCCATTGAATAAAAGCTATTAATTCAGAGGAATGAGGTTTTTAAGAACTGATGAAGTCTCAAATAACCTGGAAGCTCCTGGACATAAGTAAACCCCACTTTTGCCTTATTTTAGCCATTGTCTGCTTGTATACAGGATTCCAGACCTAGTGTTGAATTTCAGTCTTTGTGTTTAGTGTGTCACACCCCTCTCCATCTTTCTTCAATCCCACATTAAAAGAAGAAATCCCTTGTTTTGCAGATTGAACACTCCCTGGCTTTTCAGCTCACTCCACCTACTCAAAATCAGTTCTCACTTCTCTTACCCTTTTTCACTCTCTTGAGTTTGTGCTGCTCATTTAACTGTGGCTGGCTGTGCATAAACAGAAAATCCATCATGCTCAGACCACATGGGCCAGAGAAACCCAGAAACTTTCACCACAGCTTTATGAAGCCCTTAAGACCCTTAGATAAAAGCAGCTTTCTAAATGTAAAGAGTGGTTCTGCAAGGCTTTTCCTTCTTGGTCTGAAATGATAATGTGCAAGAGCAGAATAGGAAAAGATGACATTTGACCTCTGATTTCCCAAGTGCTAACTAGCTTTCCTTGCCATTTTGAATTAGGTCTCCAATGGAAGGTCAGGATGTGGCGAAGTAGCTGAATAAATATTCCTTTGCTGCCATGGCAATGGTGCAAACAGAGCCGAGCACGTGCCAAAGGGAGTTGTCATAAATCACAAGTTGGTCAATTCTGTTTCGTTTCCAAGCAAGGGTTACATAAACTGGTTGGAAAGAGCTTCACAGAGGAGCCAATTTTCATTTTCTTCAGGAAAGTAAAGTGTTTTCTCTCTTTAGTGTACTGCAGTGTTCTCTCAACCACCCTCAGGCCTGAAAGACTCTAATTTCAGAAACAATTCCAACTTCCAGGGCAGCTTGAACTCTGCCACAGTCTTAGGGATATCAAGGCACATCCCAATACCCAAGGTTTTTTTTCACCTGCCACTTAACAGAGAGATAGATAGATGCAGCACAGAGAAAGCTGGTTACCTTCAGAGGTAAACCTTATCAAGGATTCTGCGGGGTGAGCTAAGCATGTAGAATACACATTTTCAGAGATCACCCTCTCCTGTCCCACTGGACCTTCCAGTATGGAAATGGTCTTTACAAGTCTGCAGTGCTTTCCACTCTCTCACTGATGGATCAGAATAGTGTTCTCTGGTGCAAACAGGTATTTCTGTGACTCTTATGCCTATAAACTCATTCCTTTTGGAGCTGAGACAACAAAGTGGGGACTTTGCCCTTCCCACTGGAGAATGAAATTTCTATGCTAAACACCATTCAAACACCACCAGCAGCAAAATGAAATCCAGCTTGTCCTTTGGCAGCTATTTTGGTTTTGTGGGCTATGATCACTGAATTGCTTGGGAAAAGGGAAGGAGGAGGTTCTGCTCCATCATTTGAGAAGCTGCACCCTCAGCCTGCTTTATAAGGGACCCACTTGGCAACACTCCCCCCTGCGTGGCTCTGTTACTGCACGGGGTGGCCAGTGAGCTCAGCTCCCTGCAAACCTTGCTGAGTCCTGTCAACACTGCATCTCATCTGGGCTAATGCAAACCAGAAACTCACCCTCCTGGGAAGGGTCAGATAGAGTTGTAAAGCATGAGAGTGCTGACAGGGTCTCCAGCAACATGCTCCTGTTGTATCATTAGGTCCATATTCCCTGCATCTCACTGCTCCTGGACGATGCCTTGGTTCATTCTGATGCCAGAGACATTCTGCAGGCAGACACAGGCTTCCTTCCAGTTCACCCAATTCCACTCTGCCCAGCTCCTCCTAAATTTCACATTAACACCTATGCTAAGAGAGTGCAAAACTCTACCAGTCAAAACAGTGGAGCATTTGTCCTTCAATTGCCTGACGTGTAGAGGGCACAAAGCAAGAAAGGATTTGGCTTTTAAGCCCCTCTTTGTTTGTGAGCTCCTCCAGCTGGTGGGGCAGATATAACATGACAGAATAATTTTCTAGGCAAAGTCTACAGAAGTCACCAGAAAAACAGTGATGGTTTCAGTGGACACGACTAGTCACAGGCTTCCTAAAAATAGCAGAGGAACAGTTTCACCCACAGAAATATTCATAATTAGCAGACCAAATATGACAGTAGTATTTGCATAAGGGTAGGCAGCACCCTAAGGAGCAACAGTCTGTGCTGGTATGGGACCAGGAGGGTCTCCATGACTTAGGGGTTCCTTGTGAATCACACTGATCTCCTCCAGCCTCTTCCTCACAAGGGTAGTTCACCAACTGTTCCATCTCAGGCAGCAGGGAAGCAAACAGCTGGACAAGGGATTTTTGCCTTTTTGTTACAAATGTCCTGTGACCTGGCACAAAATAAAGGACACACTGATCACTGTCTTCAAGGCCTGAAAGAATTTAATGCTAACTGAAGTTAATTCTGGACTCCTTGTTTAGACACAGAGGATGAAGGAAGAGACAGAGTGAGAGCGCCAGGGGAGCAACTGATTTCCCGTCATTTCATTTCATTATTACCAGAATCAAATAAGCAAAAAACTCACGCATCAGGCTTTTATAATCATGAGAGCTGAAAATGAATGAATACATTGGATTACTTTGTACTGACATGACTTCAGAGCCTTTACAGTCATAGAATTTCAGACTTTTTGGAGACTATTGATGTCAGAACTTGCCTTTGACTCATGCAAGTAAGAAAAATAACCTCACCTAATCATAGGACTCTACATCTGGGTCTTTAAGCAAAATGTCCACCCAGTTCAATGCTATTCTCATCACTGTCTCCCGAGGTTAGAAAATGAATTACCATTAAGTTGGAGGTCAGAATTAGACACAGAAGAGCCAAGGTAAGATCCAGATGCAGACAGTGGTAGTTTTGGTGCCGGGACTTAAAATGGACCTCACAGCACATGTCACCATAGTTCTGTGCTTTAATTTCCCCCTAATTCTGACTCAAATTATTTTATGAAGTCTGCTGAATGGAAATAGAGGGTACCTTCACTAATCTTGCTTGATCACAAGAGGCTGTAGCCTACAGATGTGGTTAACTCAAGAGTGTGGCTGTGAAGGTCCCAAATCAAAGACTTGCTGCTGAAGCAGGTGACGAGCCAGTTAAATTCAGGATACATTCATGGTTTTGACTATGTAGCAGCAGAATGGTCTCCTCTCATTTTCTGTGTTGAAGCCCAGCCAGTCCCTTACCAGCGTGATACAATCCAGCAGCATCTAATCGGCTGCTGCCACCCTCGGCCTTCCCCCACCCTCAGCACTGGCGGATATGTCAAAGCAAAAACATCTCAGCATTTCTGATCTCCCTGGGGTCACATCTGGTTTGAGTAAGGCTCCTCATTTGGTTCCAATCCACTGATTTCCTGCTACTGTCCATGAAAAAGAGAGTGCGACTCTGTGGCTTCCCCTGGGTGTAATGGTCTAATCTGTACCTTGTTGTGCACTGCAGAGGGGAGGGGGAATCAGTGCTACTTGGGAGCAGATTCCTCTTCCCCTGTGATTGCATCCTGCTCTTATGCAAAGCACCTTTATTCTTGCCAGCAGTGGCAGCCCCAGATGTCCTGGTGCCCTCCCTGTATTATCATCCATGTTCCTCTGGCCTCCTAATTGAATCCTTTCCTGGCTGGGACAGGCTTTCCTCATTATGATGAACTGGATCCAATTCTACTCCCACCCCTCCATCTCCCAGTCTCTCCTTGTGAACACAGGGCAGGCCCCACAGAGCTTCTGTGGGTGGATGACTGCCCCAGTGAACCGTTCCTGCAGCTACTGGAATGTTGCTCATGATGTTAACAGAGCAGGAAAGCCCCAGATAGGTACAAGGTGGTAAAGGCATCTTCTCTGCCAAGATTCTGGCAGCATCAAGATGCAGTTTAGTTCTGAGAAATAATATCTAGTTGTTTTAATCTATAGCTTTCAGAGCCATTTATCTAAAACATCATTGTTTTGCAGCTGGTGAAGCAGCCTAAGAGTTCTCACAAGAGCAGTGGAGAAGCCCAGGAGTTGATTTGGTCTCTTGCATCCTCATTCCATAGGATCCTCTCCATAGGAGGGCAGTATCCATGATTAATGTTTCACTCATGCACTGAACAAGGAAGGGCAATATAAACAGAACAAATTATCTTTTTTCACTCTCACTTATCCACTGAAAATCTCATACTGAGGGAAAAAAGTTCAGTCCCATCACCTTATTTATCCTTCTTCCCCTTAATCCAAGCTAGACTATCTTATGCTGCACCACATGAAACAGAGACACGGGTTTTCTTTGCATGCCCTCATTCTGGGAGCAGGAGCAATGCCCCAGTGTTACCACACTGAAGGTGACTCTGTTGTGCACTAAGTGGTATTAGGTCAGGCACAGCATCACTCTATACGTTGGGTTTGGTACTTAAACTGGTTTGTACAGAGCTGGGTAATTTATTATACAGATGGCATTAGCGTGTGCAGGGACAGCCAGGCCTGTGTCCAGGCAAGTAAACTCAGGGAAACTGAGGCACAAACCCATTTGGTGCATTGACTTCAAGGCAAGTTCTCAAGAGCGCTGGGAGGAGACTCAGCACTGCAAATTCCCCCAAATTCCCCAAGTGCCATCACTTTAACTACTAACTCACATTCTTCTACTGCACTAAGTGCATCTGGATTTCATCAGAGCCTGGATATTATTTTTAAAAATAGCCAAATCTTTGGAAAACAAAACCCCTCAAAACACCAGAACAAAACCTCTGATCTAGAGTCTTTTCAGCATCTTAGGGAATGAGAGATGCTGTTATTGTTACTAGAAAGGCTCTAAAGGCAACAGCACAAGGAATGATCTATAGGGCACGAGTATGTTTGTTATGAAATAATTTGGATCCACAGAGGAATTCCATATGTGGCTTCCCCTCTGGTGACTAGAGGTTCCCACCTTGGCAGAGATCCTGGAGTCCCATGCCTACAGGCTCAGCAGCATGGAAGGGGAGGGTGGACGCTGGAGGAGTAATGGGATCATCAGGCGCTGAGGCTGCTGCTTGGCACGCCGACAATGTTTGTTTGCACCTCTTTGAAGATGAGAGATGAAAGTGGCGCCCACATGGGCTGCCTTTGATTAGCTTCTTATTTTTAACATTGCAGCTGCGATTATTTTTCTTTTTCTTGAAGCATTTCTTCCCCAGCACCAGAAACTCTGAGGTTCCCTTCTCTAGGGAGGTTCAACTTCAAGGAAACATAACAAAGAGAAGTGTGAATGTAAAGGAGACTGGACAACTCCGGGCCAGTAGGGAATTATGTCATTTTATTTTTAATTTTACTTCCATTTTTTTCCCCAATCCCCCATCCTCAGTGGGTCTCAGAAAGAAAATACTTGTTTACTTCTTTTTTAATAGGGAAAATAAATGAGTCCTGGGATTGTACAGAGCTGTCATGAAGAGGGAAATGTCTAATGGTTCAATTCCCAGCTCTGTCACTGAACCACTCTGGGACTTGGGGAAAAGTCAGTTCGCCCATCTGTAAAATGGGATTTATAATGCGTTGCTTCTCAGGGGTATTGAAGGAGTACAAGTAGCATTGATGGAATGCTTCGTGCACCTTGGATAGAAGGGGCAAGAGCCCTGTGAAGTGCTGTCCTTAATAGATACTTAGAGGAGTTTCCTTCACTGTGGTACTTATCTGACCACAGCAGCCGAGTGCCTCCCAGCTGCTGATGGATTTTTTTTCTATTACCTCCCTGCACTGTAGGATTGCCGCAGAGGAAAGCGAGGCAAATGGCAAATTGAATGGAATGGACCCAGTCACATAGAGAGTATGTGGTAAAGTCAGGACTAATTCTTTATTTCCTAAGTTTCTGCCACATCCATTAGACTTTCCTCCTAGTTGTACAAATTCTGTGATCTGAAGGCACGAGGGAAAGCTGCCTTCCCTTCCTTCTACACTGGGCAGTGACACTGTTGGTGTCTTCCGGGGGTCACTGTTTGTTGTCATCAGTCCATTTCCTATCATAATATTTTGGGGTTTGTTTCTGTCCCCTGCTAGAGCAGTTTTCAGACAAGAATTTGGCCAGGTGTTAATCCAGTTATCCATAGTGAATGTCCTAGCTTTAACAGGATGATGGCAGAAAAAAAGCTTAGCCTGCTGTTCCCTGTTTTCAGGACCAATTTACAGAGGTGATAAAGAGCCAGATATACAAGTGATATCAGAGGAAACTGCTGGTAATTGGTACTTCCAAAAAAGAGCTTCACAAAGCTCTGCTGCTTGTATCAGCTCAAGTTTAACTTCTGCCGGAGTGCCTTAAAAAATGCTAGGCAGAGCCTGATAGCAACAATGTCAATTAACAACATGTAGAAATCTGGAGTGGAGATAAGAGGAACACCCAAGGACAAATAACAATCAAGCTCTCGATACTCATGCACTTCAAAAGAAAAAACACAACTACGTATGTTTATGTTGATTTCTTCGGGCTATCTATCAAGACATTTACCAGCCAAAGAGAAGTGGGGGCACATGAGTTGAGTAAAAACTTGTAGCACGCTTACACAAATCCAGCCAACTCTGGTTCCACCAAATAAAATACCTGCTAAATCCTCTAAAAGACACCTCAGCCTTGGCATAGTCAGTCCAAAAAGCTTGGATTAATCCAGTTAAAGCACATAATTTACACAGCTTTCCTTGTTTTTATGGCATTTCTGCTGCTCCCAGGAGAGGCAGATAGTTGCTTCAGCCAAGTACACCATCCAGATAATCCCAGTGCCCAGACATGGTCCTGCTCAACCCAGCTCCTCATAAGTGAATAAGCCAGTCTTATAGGTTCTTCTCAGGGATATTATGAAGTGATATATTGTGCAGGATAGCTTATAAAGTATACTTATTTCAAATTCACTCCAGCCCCACTCCATCCAGTCACATAGACTCCAGGACACTAAATTAACCCCCTGCCAAATTTACTGCAAGCCATCTGACCATACCATTTAGCCACAGTAAAGACAAAATCTATACCTAGCTACAGTCAGGAAAGCAGGCAACTCTGTGGAAAACCTATTTATATCCCTCAAGGAGATCAATGCAGAGCCCAGGCCTGGAGGCCAGTGACCTTGGATTGACACAAAACTTAAAGGGAAAAAATTAATGGTGTCAACTCAAGAGGCCATAGCTGTTATTCCAGAGGATTCAAAAGCCAGCCCTGCAGTTTACTGACCAAGAAAAGGTGCTTAAATAGGGATGCATTTTTTGGAAATAGAGCAAACACTCACCCATTACTGGTGCAGGAGCTGCTTTCCCAGGACTCCTGGAACGGCTGCCAGTGCCACACAGTCCTTGGTGGCAGCCAAATATCTCCCAGATGTCACCAGTGCAGTGTGACACAAGCAGTGGTGTCTCTGGAAGAAGTTTCTCCTCAGGTTGTTCCAAAGTGACACTGTGGTGAGCTTCCCATGGGCTGCCTCCTGAAGGTGTTCCCTCAGGGGTCTCCCGCCAGGGAATGGCGGATACCTGTGAGGCGGTGGCAGGGGGTGAGGCACCCGCTGTCTGAAGGGGCTGGAGGCCACACACGCTGATAAGATGGATTTTCAGGCCTCAGATTCCTCAGTTCTGCCTCAGCTCTTCCTTTGCTGCCTGAGCCTTTCCTCAGGTGCCTCAGCTCTTCCTCAGTCACCCCAGCTCTTCCTCAGTTCTTCCTCAGCCACCCCAGCTCTTCCTCAGTTCTTCCTCAGCTGCCTCAGGTCACCTTCAACTGCCCCAGGTCACCTTCAGGTTTTCCTCAACCGCCTCAGCTCGTCCTCAACTGCCTCAGCCCAGAGCAGCAACAACCCCTGAGGGGCCACTCAGGGCGCTCCAACAGTCACAAAATGGTGGCCCCGCTGCCCAGTACTGAGGTACCAGCACAGTTCTGTGTAGATGACACAGCCTGATGCTGCTGCACAGAGCAGGAGAAAAGGCAGCCATGGCAGGAGACCAACACCTGCTCCTGCTGAGGCACCGGTGGCTGCTCGGACTGGCAAAAATGGCAGGAAATGGCGGGAAACAGCAGCTGCCTCAGCGGCCCCTCAACCGACCTCAGCCTCCCCCAGACACAGGCCCTGAGGCAACCCTGACCCAACAACCACAGCACTGACTGCTGGAAACCTTCTCTCCAGTGCAAACTCTGTCCATACCCCAAAACACTACCAGGAAGGGCTTTTAGGGGCAGAAAAAAAAGTCCCCACCCTGTCACAGCTGACCTCAATTTAGAGGGTCCAGCTGAAAACGAGACCTGCCTCACCTGGCACGGTTGTGAGGTAAATCCTGGAGAAAGCTATGAGATTTCTGATTCTGTTTCATTGTTTGTTTTTAAATTAAAATGGTAAAAGTTAGACCCTTGAAAGAGAAGATTACAGGGACAGGGATGTTCCATGGAAGTTGTGCACAATCAGGTTTTATTTTTGGAGTAGCCACTGGCTGCTGGTGCAGTGTTGGACACATTAATGTGCATCTGCTGCCCTTAACACCTCTTGCTTTGTTTTAATTCAACCATTTTTAGGCAAGAATAAATTTTTGGGTGTACAGGTCTGTGCACAGGAGGGCTGTGCTCTGTAATGTGGCCATGTGGGTTACTGGGGCGCAAGTCATAGCAATGCTGGCCATGCTCTGATGTTCAACTTTCTTGGGGACTTTTTGTAAAATTATTATTTTTATAACTTTTTGCACTGGGTGACAGAGCCAGGAGGCTGATCCCCCAGCCGGGGACCAGTAGTTCCCATTTGATGTCCAACACCGACCCCGTCAGCTCTCACAGAGGAGCTGGCTGCCACATTGTGGCCTGTTCCCCCAAACGTCACATCTGGCTGATGTAAAACACACATGTTTTGACTGAAGCTTTTTCTTTAAAATGCCAACATTAAAGGAAGGTTCGCTTTGTAAAACTGAAACTGTAAAACTCTTCTGAAACCCAATCTGGGGGATTAAAAGAACCACATGAAAAGGGATAAATATGACCTGGACATTTACTTCCTGTGCAGAAGTTCGCTGAACATGTGCCTCCCAGCCTGTCAGTGCGAAACAAGACCTTCTGCTCTGATTTCCAGAAGGGGGAAAAAAAAAAGAGGAGAAGAAGAGAGGAAGACAGGAAATTTTGTAAACTGACAACTCTTTTCTACTTCATGGCTCATGCCAAAGACATTGGTTTCTTTACAGTGCCACCTCATACACCTTAAAACCAGAAAGATGCACAACTAGTAATTAGAAATTTAGTATTAACAAATTATTCGTATTCATACTATATGGCAAAATTGGTCTTGATCCATTTTTAACTGAGAGTTAGTGACAGAACTCCTTTGGGTTTCAGTGGGAAAAAGGTCAGACCTACAGATACGATGGACTGAGTCCAAGGATTCTCTGATGATGTACAGAAGAAACACATGGATAGACAAACAGATCTTCAGTTAGTCAGAAAATGGCTCACTTTCAAACAAACTAATGCAAGATGTTTATATCAGTATTGTCCATTTCAAGTATTAAAAGTTACAGTTAGGTTCCAAAAGCAACTTTACTTAAATATTATCAGACTTGAAAGGGGAAAAAAATCAATTATAGATTCTCTGTATTTCTTTCCTAAGTTTAAGAAGATATCACATTTTTTTCTGTTTTTCTTTACTAAATACTGAACTGGCAGAAGCTTGATTTTTTTTTAAACCAAAACTGACACTGTGATTTATTATAGTATGATTTCAGAAGACAAGACTTGGGGAAAAAAAACATATAAAAGCAGGCAATACATTAAAGTCATTACTGTTCTCAAAATAACTTTCTGATCTCAGGTCCCAGTGCACGAATTGCAGAGGACAAAATGCAATATAATGTAAAATTTGGCACTGCCATGCAGTTTGGGCAAAAAAAAAAAAAGTCCTTTTATCCCAGTCAAGTTCCCTAGAAGCCAGTTACACACTAATTTGGGATTATATTTCCCACTCATGGATGATGATGTTAAATTACATTGAAAGTGGCGTTAGTTGCCCAACAGATAATGTGAAGAAACACAACTTAAATACATAGAGAAAACAAATATATAGAGAAGACAGCACTTTATCTAAAGACAGACTTCCAACAGAAAACGTTGGACTCTGCACATGGAGCGTCGTGGGGCACCTTCCTGCACCACTGGGTTGTAACTGCTGGGACAGCTCACCCTGTGGATGCACACACAGGATCCTGGTTGGACCTGAGCTGGAAATATTTTGTAGTTCTGGGTGCTTGAAACTGGAGCTTGTCAGTTCAGCCCCACTATTGTCTGATTTCTTTGGTGGCTTATTTTATTTGTTTGGGTTTTTTTAACTTTAGAGTGATTGAGTCTGTACTGGTGTTCTTGGATAATACTCTGTCCCCTGTGTGAGACACAGACACTCCATAACCCCACACCAAAGTACATTTTCTCCCAAATATTCTCTCATCTTAACTGGGTTTGATCTTTGAGATGGAAAGTTCATCTATTCTACTTGCAGCCTTGGTTTTCTAATTCCACTGAAGCCTTTCACATCATCTGCTACTGTATAGAGCTGGCAAAACAATCTTCTTTCTTTCCGCCTAATCCTGACCCAATTTAAAAAAACAAAATAACAAAAAACCAAAAACACCAACAACTTTTACAGTTTCAAGCCAGAACCAAGCAAAACAAAAGTGTGTTTCAAAGTCATTGTTCCATGGAGAAAAACCAGTTCCCAAGTCCTTTCCAAATCCAAAGTGGACAGTTCCTCAGTCACTTCCAAGCCGGAAAGAGGCCATTTTATGAGCCAGAAAGCATCCATTTTCTGCGTCAGTCCTGAGCCAGAGAGGCTACTGCCTGAGTCAGTTCCAGGGGGGGAATGCCTGGCACTTTTCCAAGCTTGGGAGTGTTGCTATCACAGCAATTGTTTGGTGATGCCACCCCAATAAAGCTTCATTATGGTGTTCCTCTTTCTATAAACTTCAGTGCCCTCCAGTGTCCCCAGCAATCACTTATCTAATATTAGGATATTAAAAAATATGGAAAGATTTTAAAGAGACTTATTAAAATGCAATTAGCAGCGTGTACGACTTAAGCAGTGAGATTATTTAAAAAAACGACTTGATTGTGTGGAATGCCACGCACCTTACAGAGATAATAAAGCTGCCAATCAAGTCCATTTTCAAATTAGGAAATTTTCATTCTTTTTTTACAGCCCCCTAAGTGAATATTAAAACTGATTATTAACCTCGGAGTGCAGCAGCAGCCCCCGAGCTCTGAATGGGAGGTTTCATAACCGTGGGTAGCCTGGGCTCCAGTCCCCGCTTGGGCTGAGATCTCGGCGCTTATTTAAAGGGACAGCGCTCGCCCTTTGAATGAGGAAACCTGGGAAGCCTGGATGGGTCCCTTGTTCGGAAAGGGGCAAAGCTCCAGAGCTTGGCACGGGAAGTTGGAGGCCAAAGCGAGCTGCCTGCAGTGGCCGTGCCGCGGTGTTTTAGAGCCGTGACAATCCGCAGGTAAGGCTGCCCCCGCACGTCCGATCCCAGCATCTCCACCAACCCTCAGCTCCCGGCGCTCAACCTGCCTTTTGTCCAAGGGAAAACGTGCACATTAAATAAATGTTTCTGTGGGAACACACACCTTTGTCATACCCGGGTTGCTGTGCATAGATTCTCAGTGGATGTTATTATTCTATGTTATTACTTCCCTTGCTAAATGTAAAACCCTGTCATTTACCTTGCCTTCTTTTTATTTAATTTCTGTCCTACTGAGAGACAATCAAGTGTGACACTTCCTGCTATTTGACTTTGCTGGCATTTTTATTTCATTTATAAAAATGGATCTTTCTCTGAGAAATTAAGTCACATTACCTTGACAGGTTACTCCTTTTGCAGCTCTTTACTCCACTGTCAAAGTAGATTTATTGATGCTTCCTGGATTTCTCTCTTCAAGCTTGCAAACTGGAAATGATGAATTCTCTGGAAGGCAGCAAGCTAATTCTTGACTTGAATGCTTTATTTTGGGATAAATGCAAAGATTCAAAGGGACTGTCTTAGTAGAGGGTAGCCAGAGATTCCAACTCCAAAGCAGGAGTATATTTTAGTATGTGCTCAACCTTAGTATATGTCTAATTTTACCTTTGCTGATCTCTTTGGGAACACACACAGCCCTGAAGGTATGGACTTGGGCACTTCACCATGCTGGTGCCAGGCTGCTTTGCAGGAAGGAGAGTCCAGACAAAATCTAAACAGAGAGAATGTCATTGAGTTTGGAAGCATCTAGAAGTTATTTTACCAGCACATGTCTCTCATGACTGTAACTCCCTCTGGAATCTAGCAGTGGCACCTGGATCTACTTAGGATTCGCATGGAAGCTATCTGCACATCTTTTCAAAGTAAATAATCTGCCTGGGTTGGATAATGGGGGTTAGGAGGATGACAAATTGGGTTAATAAAATGTCAGCAAGAGCCAGGTTTTTAAGTCTGGAATGAGTCACAAGTGAAACAAGTTTAGTGGCCAGGGTTCACCCTTGATCTTGAATTGTTATTTGTCTACATCACTGAGTAAGCAGGGATCCAGTGTAATTCAGCATAACTGACAACCCAGCATGGGCAATATTCTTGGGGGGTGGGGGGAGAAAGGTGTTACTGCCTCGTTAGTCACGGCAGTTAATGAGAAGCACTGAAGAAACAGTAACCACAGAGGTGGAATTAGACTTCCAGGTGTCTGGGCTGAAAAGCAGCACCCCCAGCACACCCCAGATCTTGTGCTGCTCCTGAAGCTCTCAAAGTGCCTCTTTTCCGCTCCCCAGTGTTTTCATGGCTCATCTTTTAACTGGTTTGGGTGGGGAATGTATGGAGTGGTTTATATACTCATCAGGATGAGCTGAATGTCCACGATCCTTTGGGAGTCTGAAGGTTAGAGGGGAAAGCAGTGCAGTCAGTCACTGAGGTACATCAGTGAGGACACGTGGGGGCTCGGGAGCTGCACTGCAGCTGGGTTAGTAAAACTGCAGAAAACAGTTCCGAAAGAACTGCTGGTTGTGGGGTTTTTTGGTTTATTTTTCCCATTTCCATAAACAACTACTCGCTGCTAAGCAAATTTTATGATGATTGGAACCACACTGGCAATGACAAAGAGAATTAAAGAGATGTAATGGACATATAATCTTTGGGTCCGTGAGACACTAAATGTATGGTAATGTCAGCACAGTAAATAACTCAGTTATTAACATATGCTAAAATTAGATCAAGCAAAACAAGCATTCACTAATACTGAGACAATTCCTGGCAGAGAAGAGAGATTACTGAAAAGGTTTGAGTAAGTGCTGTGAATGGGTGATTGCCAGGCTGGAAAGCAAACTTCCAAAAGCATGAAGACTTTGTCCCAGAAGCTGCCTTGCATTCCTTGATTAGGATCAGCTTCAAGAAAAGCCTCACTGTGGGTGCTGGCAGAACCAGACATGAAAAGAACAAGCTCTACCTACTGCCAAATCTTCCAGCTGCAGCTTTGACAGCAGGAATTGCCCTGCAAGTCTGTGCTGCAGAAACTCAACACAGAGTTACACAAATGGTAAAGCAGCAGGAAGTCTGATACCCAGCAATTCAAATAAATTAGAGCAACCAATTGAAAATATAACTGTGTGTTATTTGTAGCAGCTTACTGAGCAAGGTAAGTTTTGATCCAGACATTCCTGAGCATGGAAGTGAATAATTAGGTGACACAGTCAGAGCTTCTATGTTTCTTCTCCTAAAAATAGACATGGAAGATCTGAAACAGCAAAAGGGGAGAGAGAGGGAGAATATTGAAAGCATCCCTTCAGTAGAAAAGAGCAGTTCCAAATCCCGGGATCTTGCCACCCCCCTGAGCTTTCCTCACCCAGCCATGTGTGTTGCAGGATGTCTGGCTGCTCCAGGCTCCCCGGCTGCCTCTCACAGTCCCTCCAGGTGTCAGCCTTGCACTTTGCATGAGGTTTTCTTCCCTCAGCCACATCTGGAATGAAGTGCTGGGTTCACTGGAGATTCCTGACAAGAAAACATCAGAGATCTTAAAATATTAAAACGCATTCCCTAATTTCATTTCAGGACAAAATGCTGAATTATCACAGCCAGGCCTCCCTCAAAACGGCCAAGCTGACGCCGTGGTGTGCGGGAGGGGATCTAAGTGGGCCCATTAACTCCCTGCAGGATCTGCCAAGAGGACTGTGAACATTTGCCAGCCCAGAAACAGTTCAGGAGCCAGGACTTCCACTTGAGTCTTCTTTTTTTAGGATCTAATTGACATGACTGTCCTTCCCTTGGCCTTAATCCCTAGCTCCTTCCCAAGATACTAAAAGCTTTTGCTCTCCTCTGCACTCTTGCACATAAATCAGAACCACACCGAGATTTTCTCACTGGATCTCGTCGTGGCAGAGCCCCTGGAAGCTTGAATGAAGGCAAGGACATGCAGGCCCACCCCATCATCTGCCCCTGCTCTGACTCCAGGGTTAAATTGCTGGCAGTGCTGGTGTTTGGTTTAGCACGAGCACTGTGGGAAAGGCAGCAAAGAGAGAGAAATGGGCCTTGTCAGCCACACTTGCAGCGATAGGATGGCACAGATAGCCCAGATGTCAGCAGGAAGATTCCCCTTAGGATGTTGCTGTAATTTATGATATTGCTCAGAATTGCTACAATTCTTCAGGCAGGTCAGATTTGGGATGTATTCTTAAAACCACATGCATGAGAAATAATGCATGAAACTGTGAAAACAGAGCAGGAAGGGGGTTGTGTCAAGGCTGAGTTATGTGGTGTGGTAGGTTTGCAAAAATGCAATGTTTGGTTCAGGCTGAACTGTCTCTCAGAGTCATGAGTAGAAATCAGAGGCTTGGCAGAGTCTCAGTCTTGCAGGTTTTGAGATGACATCAGTGAATGAGAAACTGCACTGAGGTCAGGGGTTTAATTCTTGTAGTGTAGCCACAAAAGAGCTGTTCAGTGGCAACAATTTTCAGTAACTACCGGGCTGGGAAGGCTTCAAATATAGGCTGTGATGGGTCCAAAGGTCTGTATCCATTAACTGTCACAGGACAACTGGCAAACACAATAATGAAGGCAGTTTCCACAAGGTCTTCCAAAAAGTCCGGGTGTTTCAAGATTTTTATGGCTGTTAGGAGCAAGTCTGTCATGAAAACACAGTTCTGGGTGTCAGGTGCCACCAGTTCTTCACTGTGGACTTTCAGAATGACCTTGGGGAGCCTGGCTTACCCCAATACCTCAGTTTTCCAAGTGGTTGCCTGCAACATTAACTGGCCAGAGTTTGATTAATTAATTGCATTATAAATGTAAGGGCACTAAAAAGACATGAAAAAATTCAGAAAGAGAAAGATAGAAGTCGATCACCTCTGGCAGTTTCAAGTGCACAAAAAGTCCATTTGGTCACATTTGGGTGATCAGTAGCTCTCACCACTCTCATCAAGGATGACTTTCAGTTCTACGAGCATTAGTTCTCCCCTTTCCACAGCTGTCAACTATTCCTCATGTAAAGGTCTTGCTCCTCTTTCAAAATTACCTGTATTAAGGCAAATTATGTGTTCCCTTCCTTTCCCTGTTGAAAGTCATTTACATGAAGAATCACAGAACCGAGATTATAGATACTGGGGGAGGGAATGCAGAAATATAGCTAAGACTGGAAATTTGGGTGGGCCTCAATTTATGGTGGACAGCCAAAGAACAAAGGTCTGATGTCACAGTAAATCATTTATATTGCAAATGATTTAAAATAATGAAAACCCATATGCATTAAATTTTGCCCTGTACATCCATTTGACATATTTTAAGTAGACAAAAGATAGATTTTACATAAATCTTCAGTAAATGTACTTCGAAAAAATATCACCAGGCAGTAAAGCCTAACTGTTTTAAAAACAGTCTTTGTCCTATACTTGAGCTCCTGCTTCAGTGGGCATCATTCAAAACCAGCAAAACACTACTCAGACTGTCTCCCCTGTCCTTGAGAGAAAACAAAAAAAACAGAGAAGGAAAACTAGACTAAACAGCTTTTGAACAGATCCTGCCAAAGTTGTCCTTCACACTCTTCCAGGTGTTACAGGAATAGTTGCTACACCTTACCCAAGCCACCTGTGGCTTTGCCTCTGAAGGAGTCTATTTCCATCCCCTCATATAAATTCTAAAGTTTGTATTCAATATTTAGGGTCTGTCACACACCAACACGTGCAATTTTACAGACCAGTTCCCAGTCTGTGGATTTTAACCTTTGGCTTATGCCAGTCTGTGCTGATGGAAGCTCATGCTCTTCCACACTGGGAGTTACTACACCATCTAGAAAAAAAAACTAGAAAATCTCTGAATCCCAATGCACTGGAAGAGGCATCAAATTCCTTTGGAAGACGCCTGGCACATCTTCACCAGGAACTGAGCTCTGGGAATGGACTCGATACCTCTGAGAACCACAGGCAGAAATCCTTCCCAGGCTCTGCTGCTGGATGCTCCAGAAAGGCAAGGGAGCCGACTTGCAGATGGGTTGATCTGACTCTGCCAAACAAAACAGAGCGAAGGGAATTTTGCATTCCCTGCGTACAAGATGCAAACGTTTGACAGTTCCCACAGGTACCACTCAAAGCAGAGGGTGGAGCCGGCAGATAACCCCCACTGCTGTGCTTTGAACCCTCTCACAGCTCGCAAACAAAGGGAGGAACGACCACCTCGCTGCCAGCAGGGGCTTCGGAGCTCAGAGAGGCCGACCGGCACCGTTTGGGTCTCCAGTCACTACCGAACATTTTTAGTTCCTCCCAGAGCTCTCTCGCAGGCTGATCCTTTGTGTGCTGGAACCGGGTTTAGTAAGGAGCAGCCAGGACACCTCCACCCCTGGGTGGCTGATCCCAGATGTTTCACTTTAATCAGCCTCACCTAACACTACGAGGGCTCTCAGGACCCAGACTGGTGGCCACTGGGTCCTTTCAGGTCTTTACAAGAGCCAAACTTGTAAAAATCTGATTTTCATCGCGTCTGCTGAGAGATTAAAACACACATCACCTGTTCTAATCAGTTTTAGAAGAGTCGAGTAAATAAGGATATGAAGCAGAAGGAATGTGGAAACCCTGCTCCTTTAACAAACAGGGTTGAAAATGAGACAGTTGGAATCATGGCTTTATAGGATCATGGGAAAATTGCCTAAAATATTTTAGGTGCTATAATGAAGTCTTAGGTGCTGTTTTAACTAAGGAGATTAGGAGGGGTGTGAGAACTAAATGATATTTCCAGGTACTTTTGTGTGGGTGGAAGCTTCTTATTTTGTTTAAGTGAAGCTTTTCTCTGGTAGTTGTTTATAGACTGCTTGGTATTGGTAAATTTTTATGTTGGTAACTTGCTAGTGAATGGAAAGCTCTATTTATGGTAGGTATTTCTGGAGAAATTGTTCTTCCTCCTTATATTCCTGCTTTATTCTGAGAAACTTGATGTCGGGGGAGAAAAAATACTTCCACTGAGTAAGGGAGAAAGGTCAGAATTATTAACTATTGACAAAATCAGAAAATCAGGCTGGATTCTGACTACACTGACAGGCCATTATTCATTAAATTCTCCTGCTTTCTACATGGTCAGGAATAGGCTCAGGCACTTCGTGTTTTTCAGTACCCACGGTTGTGTGATGCTTTTTTTTATCAGGAGCTTATATTTAGTTGCCCACTGCTGCTGTTTTTCATCCCAAGTGCTTTTGGGAGGGTGAACAGCTGATCATTACACCGAGTTTGCTTGCACCCCTGAGCACAGTTAACCTAGAGCAGCAAATAGTTATTGTATTGCACTTTGGTTTGTGCCTGTGGGCACACTTAAGTCAATATACATGATGGCTAGTACCACGTATTGCATCTGTCTGCACCCATGGGCCCTGGAATTGCCAGGGAGAGGGAGCTGGTGAATTAACTAGCACTGTGCCCGCTGGTGTAGTTACTTCAAGAGCAATACCACTGCTAATTGCTTAACTTCAACCTAATCATAATGTAAAATAACAGAACCAAAGTGCTGCGAGAATCCCAGTTCTTGCAGAAAACGGAGAGTAACATTTGTTTAATTCTAAGCTTGTTTGTTGCCAAAAGTGAGGAAGAAGCTCTTGGGGCAGGAGTCTCTGTTGTGGATAATTGCCCTTCTCCCCCTGCCTGTTCCACAGCCAGCACAGAGCTCCCTGCTCTCACCAAGCTCTTACCTGCATGAAATCTAGTTCAGGGCTGGTGCTTACTCTGCTCATTAGTGCAATTACCACCAGATGCTGTGTGAGATGAAGGTCACTCTGGCTCAGTGCCACGACTGCCTCTTCAATAGGGTGATTGCTAAACTAACTCTGAGTGGAAATGGTGCAGCAGGTAATGTTGACATGCTGCAATTACCGCTCCGTCCTCACAGCGTGTTCAAACAGCACTCGCTGCCTCCGTGCTGACTTGGCAACACCCGAACTGGCTTTGGGATGTGTATTGTGGGTCACTAGAAAATGTAGGAATTTCAGGAGAACGCCTCCCTCAAGCATTAGCTTATCTTCTCAGCCTGTGTCTAGTCAGGTCCTCTCAGAACTCTGTTGAAAAATGGTAATTAAGTGATAAGGCTGAGTGTAAAGTCACACAGGGATAGATGGGCTGGGGTTCAGTGGTGCTGGGAGCCAGTTTTCACACCTGAAGAAATGTGAAGTGGGAGTCTTGAATACTCAGCAGAAGACATTAATGCAAGGGATTGGATTAGCCTTCCCTAGCAGCAGGGTCCCCTTTCCTTACCAATAAGGCTTATTTTTACTTCTTTTTAGGAGACCAGTGCAAAGAAAGTCAAGCTAGATGGGCAGTGGGAACACAGACTGGATGAGTGCCACAAAGGGGCAGATGAGGAGGGGAAAAAGGTGGTAGAATTATTTTCCTTATAACAGTGTGGTACAGAGCACAGATTAAGTTGCTGAGCTGGTTGAAGCTCTGCAGTGCACTTTTTGTCTCTGATGATGATGGCAGGGCTTCACAGCTCTGCTAATGCCAACCCTGTGTGGCTTCCTGTTCATATGGATCTTGTAATAAACACTGATTGTGTTACAGATGTCTCTGGTGTGACTGGAGACTAATGTGACTGTGACTGATGGACCAGATAAGCTCATTAGTAAAGTATCAGAATAAAATAACTTGGAGATGTGGAATGGCAATTATCCAGATGGAAAATGTCAGATTAAAACTGTAGAAGAGTTAATAATGTATTGGTTTATAGTATTATCACTGCAAAGTAAAAAAAAAAAAAAAAAGTAGAGTGTTTATCTAGAGGGTGATGCTGCTGAAAGCTGATGATTAACCTTGTAAAAGGGACTAAACCAGGTGGAAAATACCATGTTCCTGTGACCGATGTTTCTCCCCTCCAGGTGGTTTTCTTTCACACAGGCTTGTCCTTCTTGTGACTGCAGCTCAGGAAAACCTGTGTAGATGGGTTCTTCTGCACTTCTTCTTTTTAAGTGTCAGTAGGAACAGGACTCCCTGAGCCATAATGCCTCTGGAGTTCAGAAGTTTATAATAGTGTACAGTGAGCTATAACCATTAAGTCTTCCACTCAAGTAAGTGGAGATTGGGTTTAGAGAGGATTAAGCTGTGTTATGGCAAACATTTACTGGGTATTAAAGGACAGGGCTAGAATTACTAGCTTTTTTTAACTTCTAGCAATCCTACAAAGTTGCTTTATGCAAGCTCAGTGAGCAGGAGAGTAAGAGGGGGAAAGGCACATAAAACCCCCAAATATCTGGCGGGATCAACGAAGACATTGGTTCTGAACGATGAACCAGTTGTTGGGGATGGCATCAGACAGCAAATATGACACACAGACCTGAGCTACCGTGAAACTCTGCATTAGTCAGCCAGGTTAATTGAGTTCTTTCCCAAATCCTCAGGGAATGTCTGCAGATGTGCAGATGGAGGTAGGCTGGATCAGAATGGTTCTGTTTAAGTGCCAACATCCCTCAGCCAGGATCTCTCACACGTGTCTGTCAGTGGGAGGGTCTGAGTCCTGCTCCAATTTACGGGTTTAAACACAGGCACCACCAGGGCGAGGCTGATCCCAAACGATTGCTGTGCTCAGCATCTCCAACGCTCCTGTCCTGTTCCGTGAAAAAGGGATCTTGAAGTGCACGTGGAGTCTCCTCCTGCCCGACTGGAAGAGCCCTGGGTACACCTCAGATGAATTTTCCCTAGGGATGGAGGCCCCTCATCTTCCCTGGAAGCACTGCTTAGGCCTTAGAAGAGTCGGGGGAGTGTTTTTACTCTTACGGTGTTTTGTTTTGTTGTTTTTTTTTTTTTTGCTGCAAATCACAGAATATCCCGAGTTGCAAGGGACCCACCAGGATCATCCCGTCCAATTCCTGGCCCTGCACAGACACCCCAACAATCCCCCCTGTCCTGAGAGCATTGTCCAAACACTCCTGGAGCTCTGGCCGCCTTGGGGCCGTGACCACGGCCCTGGGAAGCCTGTTCAGTGCCCGACCACACTCTGGGGGAAGAACCTTCTCCTGAGATCCAACCTGACCCTGCCGTGACACAGCTCCAGCCGTTCCCTGGGTCCTGTCACTGCTCACACGGAGCAGAGATGGTGCGGTACCGCAAGAGGATGTTGAAGACCCCAGTGAGGTCTCCCCTCAGTCTCCTCCAGGCTGAACAGACCAAGTGACCGAGTTAGGGTTGGGTTTTTTCCAGTCAGGAGCTCTCGTTCTCTCTGGCAGCGCGGTGGGAGCGAGGCACAGCCGCTCAGTGCCGAGAGTCTCCCCGTCGGTCCCGCTCCCGTCCCGTCCCTCCCTCACGGCCCGCGCGCCGCCGGCTCCCGGCAGCTCCCGCGCTCGCGCAGACGCGGGCAGGGCCGCACCACCGGCCCGCGCCGGGGGGAGCGGGGCTCGGGGAGCTTCCTCGGCCATCGCCTCTGGTGCCGGGAGGCACCGGCCGAGCTCCGGCTGGAAGCGAGCGGGACGCGCTGGGGCACAGTCGGAGCTCCGTGCGGCCCCGCGGCCGCAGCGCCCCGCCGCAACCTCCCCCTCCGACCGCCGGGAATGGTTCGGCCCGGGCCCGGCCCGGCCGCTGAGGGGGCGCGGCCGCCATTTTGTGCGGCGCCGGCGGAGCGCGGCGGGCGGAGTGGGCATTGAGTGGGCACTGAGGGGGCACCGAGCGGCTCCGGGGACGCCGTTCCCTTCCCTGGCCGGTGAGCGGAGCGCGGGGCCGGCGGGACCGGGCTGCCCGCGGGGCTGGGGCGGGCGGAGCCGCGCAAGGAGGGGGCAGGCTTGGGCGGGCCTGGCAGGCGGCGGGGCCCAGAGGGGCTGTGCCGAGCGGGCCCCGCGGCGGGAGCCGGTGGCACCCTCCCGCCGTGCTCGGGGACCCGTCGCTTCGGTCCTTCCGTAGCTCCGCGACGGCCCGAGGTGTCGGTCCGTGTGTCGGTACGGCAGGGCCGGAGGCTTCTGTGTCAGTGTGTCAGTGAACGGCGCATTTTGGTGTCTCCTACTGTGCAATAAACACAGCGGTGCCTCGGGGCGAGGGAGATGAAAGCCCAGCCGGGGGGCACAGGGTGGTCGCTCACGCTGCTTTCCCCCTGTGCAGTTCAGTAGCGTCCAGCGAAGATGTCGGAGTATATCCGGGTGACGGAGGACGAGAACGATGAGCCCATCGAGATCCCGTCGGAGGACGACGGCACGGTGCTGCTGTCCACGGTGACGGCGCAGTTCCCCGGGGCGTGCGGGCTCCGCTACAGGAACCCGGTGTCGCAGTGCATGAGGGGGGTCCGGCTGGTCGAGGGCATCCTGCACGCCCCCGAGGCCGGCTGGGGAAACCTCGTCTATGTCGTCAACTATCCCAAAGGTCTGTGCTCGTTCCGTCGGTTCTTTGTACGAGGTTGCAGTTTTCTGCGTGAGTCACTGCTGAGCTAACGTGGCAACACTGTTCCTGTTGAACCCTCTGATTCATAGGGATCAGCGATTTATGTACATGTCTGTCCTGCCGAGTAGATTTGACCCCAGTAAGTTTTTAAGACTTTACCCAAACGAACACTTTAATGACAAAGTCTTGTGTTATCTTTGAAGGGTCCACAACCTCATCTAGACCTTCAGAGGCTGTGGTCTAATGGGACCTCTGTAGTCACAGGCACTTCTCAAGTCTGGTTTGGTCAGAAGTACCATTTAAAAGTGCTCAGAAAAGGAGAAGTCAGACCACTCTGCCCCACCCCCTTGGAAAAAAGGGGAAGTAAATAGATCACTAATTAAATTCTTGTTAAAACTTCCTGTCTTCTCCACCTTGTTACAGGCCTGTGAACGTTGCTGGATGATATTTAAATAAACTAATGCAGAGCTAACTGGGTCAAATTGCATTTTGGAGGGGGACTTCAGTGTGGGCTGGCTTTGGTCCAGGGCATTCAGATATTTTACAATAGGCTCCTAACAGCTGGCATGTGCATCTTGTAGTCTGTACTCTTTCTCATCAGTTTATGATTTTATACCGTGCAGTTCGTAATCAATGGATCAGTTTCCAGATTTGAGGATAATGTCTACTGTACTTTTTTATATTCAGATAATAAGAGAAAAATGGATGAAACTGATGCATCATCAGCTGTGAAAGTGAAACGAGCAGTACAGAAGACTTCAGATTTAATAGTCTTGGGTCTTCCCTGGAAAACCACTGAACAAGACTTAAAGGAATATTTCAGTACCTTTGGAGAAGTTCTGATGGTGCAGGTAAAATCCTTTTGCAGCTCAAGCTCCTGAGAAAGCAAGTAGAAACAATAGAGCCATGTAAAATTGGGGAAGATCAGAAGCTATGTCTCTTCCTAAGGGTGTGTTTTGTTCCATGAGCCTGTTATTAATTTTTGAGGGAGATGTTACAGAATTAGATATTGCTGTGATAACAGTATTTATAAGACTGATAAACTCCCAAAAGAGATCTTCACTAAATTCCTTCAGTAACAATGCACTTCATCCTCGTGGTGAGTTGTGGTTTTGTTTTTTGCCCTTAGGTTAAGAAGGACATTAAAACAGGCCACTCCAAAGGGTTTGGGTTTGTTCGGTTCACGGATTACGAAACCCAAGTGAAGGTGATGTCACAGCGGCACATGATCGATGGAAGGTGGTGTGACTGTAAACTCCCCAACTCTAAGGTACTTTGGGTTTTACTGCTGCTTTCATTGGTGCTGAAAGAAAAGAGGGAGGAGGTGGGTGAGTTGGAAAAATAGCTGGTTATGTGAGGCAATGATGAAAATCTGGAAATAGTGTGTTTAATGTCCAGCAGTACCTGCCTAACTTGTCTGCTGCATGAATAAATGCAGAATAAAGCAGCTGGAATAACTAATCTAGGGAAGAGCAGAATGAGTCTTTGAGTGCAGAACTGAACCTGTAGCTTCCAGTGTCTCTATAAGCAGTTATTACCAAAAGAGTGTCCTTCTGCAGTGGCCTTTTCACTGTCCCTGTGTGTTGCTCCCATCCTCGTTTTCTTGTGGTTGCAGGCACGTTCTTGGAATAGAATTCCATTTATTTTTTAAACTCCTTTTACAATCTCAAACTTTCTTGATCTTCAGCCCGCAGAACAGGCCAGATTGAGGGGGGCCTTCATCATCCTGTAACTCAGTTCTGCAGGGTGGTTGTGATGTTTTTGTCCTTCCCATCTCTGCAGCAGAGTCCCGACGAGCCTTTGCGCAGCAGGAAGGTGTTTGTGGGGCGCTGCACCGAGGACATGACGGCAGATGAACTCCGACAGTTCTTTGCCCAGTATGGGGAAGTGGTAGATGTCTTCATTCCTAAGCCCTTCCGGGCTTTTGCTTTTGTTACGTTTGCAGATGACCAGGTAAGTCATATTTTAACTTCATATTTAGCCTGCATTTCAGTAGCTTGATAAAGTATCATTTCTGGAACTACACGTGAAACACTTACTTGTCCACTGTCTTGAGGATTCCAGTGGTGTTAGCTTGATCTGATTTACTGAATGGACTGAGGTTACATTTCCAGACAGCTTTTTATACTGCAGCTAGTGTAGTGGTGAATGCAAAGATAAAACACTTCAGATCGGATTAAGTACATGCCTGTGCTTCCTTTGCAGGTTAAATATCTGCTCAGAGTCATGGGGGATGTTTTGTCTTGTACTACTAACATCTAAAAAAAAGACGTCTAACATACATTTAATCAATCCCTTATTTCTTATAGGTTGCCCAGTCTCTTTGTGGAGAGGACTTGATCATTAAAGGAATCAGCGTACATATATCCAATGCTGAACCTAAGCATAATAGCAATAGACAGTTAGAGAGAGGTGGAAGATTTGGTGGTAACCCGGGAGGCTTTGGGAACCAGGGGGGGTTTGGCAACAGCAGAGGAGGCGGGGGAGGACTGGGCAACAACCAGGGCAGCAACATGGGTGGGGGGATGAACTTCGGGGCCTTTAGCATCAACCCTGCCATGATGGCAGCGGCGCAGGCGGCCCTGCAGAGCAGCTGGGGCATGATGGGCATGTTGGCCAGCCAGCAGAACCAGTCGGGGCCCTCGGGGAACAACCAGCCCCAAGGCAACATGCAGCGGGAGCAGAACCAGGGCTTTAGCTCAGGCAACAACTCGTACGGAGGGTCCAACTCGGGGGCAGCCATAGGCTGGGGCTCGGCCTCCAACGCGGGCTCCAGCAGCGGGTTTAACGGAGGCTTCGGCTCCAGCATGGACTCCAAGTCCTCAGGCTGGGGGATGTAGACGCAGTGGGCTCTGATACTGACTCTATGGTGGGAAATCAAATTTTTCTAACTCATGGTAAGTATACTGTAAATTACATATATACTAAAGTTTTCCAAATCAATTTGTTCAGTGTGCAGTATATTCAGCAGTATTTTTGACATTTTTCTTTTTTTAAAAAAAAAAAAGAAAAAAAAAAGAAAAAGAAAAGAAAGGTAAAAGGAATTTTCTAAGTTTTGTTACATATCTAGTTGGAATTCTGAATGTTTGGAAGTGGACTGCTGTTTGCCCGACAGGTGAACTAACACTACAGTCGATAGGAAAGGTTTCTCCTGTAATACTTTATCCCTTGTTTCCCGGCTACCTGAATTCTTTGCATGTTCAAAATGGAACCATTGGTCAGAAACAGCATTCTCTCCCTCTTGTTTTTAATTTGATCCCACCATAAGACTCTCCAAGTGCCCCGTTGGACAACACAGTGTCGTTTTTGTTTTGTGTTTTTGTTTAACACTGTCTCCCCTCCATACTAAAGTACGATATGAAGGCTTCATTTAATCTCCGCAGTTCATCTCATTTCAAATGTGTATGGAAGAAGCACTTCATTGAAAGCAGTGCTGTAAATATTCTGCCTTAGGAATACTTCTGTCTACATGCTTTCTCATCCAAGAATACTTCATCACACCGCACATGCTGCGTCTTAGACGGTGGGTGTTCCATTTTTATCCGCTACTCTTTATTTCATGGAGTCGTATCAACGCTGTGAACGCAAGGCTGTGAGATGGAACCAGAAGGCTGTTTGAACTTTTGAAACCTTGTGTGGGATTGGTGGTGGTGCCGAGGCATGAGAGGGCTGGTATGTGCGAGATAAAGGAGCGAGCGCATGCAGAGACCTGGTGGTGCAGTAATGGGATTTTATTTGACTTGGCGAGATGTCTCTCAATCCTGTGGCTTTGGTGAGAGAGTGTGCGGAGAGCAATGATAGCAAATAAAGTACGAGTGTTTATTGCATTCAAAGGACATCCACATGTGGAAGACTTTAAGTGGGTTCTCTACCTAGTTAATCAATTAGTTGAATGTGTTATGTGAAATGGAATATTTGTATTTCTTTTCCCTTATGTCAACTGCTGTGAATGCTGTATGGTGTGTGTTTTTTTTCTGTTAATGATCTGTAAGTGTGGTAATGTGACTTGAAGACGATGGGGTTTGTGATGAGAACATTGAGCTTGTGGTGTGCTTTGCAGTAGCTCTTGTAGCAGAGATCACTAGAGCTCAGTGTGCCTCTCCAGGGTGGAAGTTCCACTGTCTGTAAGATATCCATAAGAATGCTGTTTGCTGCAGTTTCGTGTTTGGATGCTTTTTATAAGATTTGTCACTGTAGGAAATTCTTAAATAAAACTGATTTAAGTAATATGTGTCTTTGTTTTGCAGCCCTGAATGCAAAGAATTCATAGCAGTTAATTAATTTTACCCTTTTGAGATGAACTTCTGTAAAGCTTTTTGCAGTCACTCGGTTTGTTTCAGATAAGCAGGTTCTAAAGGAGCCACCGCCACACCTCTAAGCCACTGTACCCTTGCACTGTGCAGTGCCATAGATCTAAAATCCAGGTCCCACACCTTGGGGAGCCCGCACCTAGACTGGTAAGCAGCTCCCTCCAGATTCCATCTGTGCCAAGGAACGGGACTTGTTCGGTTAGGAGTCGGAGTTCCTCATCAGGAGGGGGGTTGGGGGAGACAGACACTTGCTGTCCACAGCACCTCCTTTGGGGATGGATGTTTTTGACTTGTTTTTAGACCAGCCCACTCATGGGAAACAGGCTCCTGCCACACTTCCAGCCCAGAAGAACACTATTAACTCCTGGTGAAACTAGTCAGGAAAGACCTTCCAGCGAATAAAGCACCAGTAAATATAAACAGGCTGATAAATTCTGAGTCTGAAAAACTTAAGGTTATGACAGGTGTCACATAAGGGGCAGCTTCTTAAGGAAGGGCAGGATGTTTGAGCAGAAACTGGTGGAAGGGAAGTTCCACTGGTGGTAGGAGCTTGAGGAATTGTTTCACCTACTTGGGCTTGAAACCCACTGATCCCTGTTGTTCTGTGCACCATAATCCTGTGCTGGAGCTGTGAACAGTCTGAGTTGGGATATTTACACAGTTTTTAACCTATGTAACTTTTCAAGTGAGATCTTCATTACTGTGTATCCTACTGAGGCTTGTGAAGGGCAGAGCACCTAAACAGCAGACAGAAGTGCACGGCTGAGTTTTCCACCTGCAGTATGAAAAAATCAGCTGTATCTCGATGTACTTGGTTTAAAGAGGGTTTCTAAACACTCAGGCTGAGAAGTAATCCTACACCTTTGTTCATATTCCACTGCAAAAAGTTGCTTACATTTTTTTTTCCTGCACCTAAGTCGGAATAATCTCCAAACTCTGTCCCATCTGTGAATTTTGCATTTTAGCACTTGCACTATTACCAGCTACTTCTGCTGAGTAACACTTAAAAATGGTATTCTTGGACCTCCAAAGACTAACTGTGACCCCCTGCAAGGAACTTCTTGGTAAGTTTTTGTAATTAGCATGGTTTTAATTCTGTTTAAATTGTTCAGGCTTAGGTTTTAAGTGGCTGGTTGGCAGCATTGAGTAGTCTTTGCTAATCATTTTAGCCTTCCTTCACCCTCAAACAAAATACCCGAAAATTTAAGAGTAATTTTCAAGTTTCAGTAGCATTTTTTAACTGCTTTGCATATTCTAGTGTTTATAAGTAAATAAACTATGATTGAAAATACATTGAAGTGTTTCGAGTCTTGATTTTTTTTAAAGATACTTCATTTTCAGTGATATTGTTCTAGAAAGTGAAATATTAAAGAATGTGAGATACAAGGAAGAGGAAGTTTATATTGTAAGGGGGGGCTATGTAATTTTTTTTAACTATTTATTTAAACATTTTTAAACATTTTATAAACACTTTTTTTCTGACATTGCTTTTAATTAATTCTGAGAATCCGTTGCAGCTGTTCTGCCCTCCCCCTCACCTGCTGTCACCTGAGATCCATCTTCTCCTGGTAAACAAGCAGGTGTAAGAGTGGTACTAATTGGGACTACCTGCTCCACTTTAACCAATACCATTATCAAAGTGGACAAGATCATTTTTATAACCTTCTTTTTGTCTGGCCTTCTTCATAGTGTTTGCTCAAAATCTCCAATGTCCTGCTCAAAGCTGAGGGGTTTCTTTGATCAGCTACACCGTGAGCAGCTGTTGGAGCTGTTGTCACACACAGCTGATCCTCCTGATCCTCCTTTCCCTATAATTACACCACTTGCCAGGGAAACTCTCCAGGCTCCCCTTGCTCCACAAAGTGCAAGACAACAAAGGCAGCCAGAGCTGTTTAACAGTTTGAGATCTGAACACTGAATTATTGTGCTTATATGGATTAAATTAAGTTAATGATTCTAAATGTAATTCCTAGATTGTTTTGGAATGGTAAAATTGCTTGCAAATGAATATTTGATTTAGAATACAATTTTCATTAGTAGTGCATCCCTTGGAAAAGTTCTGTAATCAAGAGAGACAGCATTGCTGAGGAATTTGGGCATGGAGAAGGAAATGCATTTGTTCTGAATGTAAATTAAGGTAATTGGAATATATGGATATTCTAATCTAAAAGATAAGAGCGACAATTATGCTATTACATTGTAAAATGTTTCTCCCAAAACTCAGTCTTGGATCTTGACTAATTTTACAGTGTAATTAATGTAGCAGTTCAGGCATTAAAAAACAAAATTCCCAACCCCGTACTGTGCAGCGAGGGAATGCAGTGGCTTTTCCCCTCACAAGTACTGCTAGAGTGTGGTTCAATCTTCCTGTCAGAAACAATGCCAAGCAATTTAAAAGCAACAATTTAGTTAATTATGAAACTGCATTCTCCAAAAGAGCTGGAGTAAAGGAAGGTTCAGCTTTTTACTCTCTTCAAGGAGAACTGAACTGAGTTTTGGGCATTAATCTGCAACGCTGGCTGTGCTGGGGAGACTCAGGAAAGACTAAGGCATGTAAAATAGTAAATGGTTTAACAAATCTAAGGTCAGTGTTAGTTATTACAGTCACACCATGCAGTTATCATAACATTTTCAGTTTTCTTAGTGTTAAACAGCACCTGTAGCACTTGCCAGTCTGAAAATCAGCGTAACAAAGGTGGTAATTGATTGTTAAAATGAACATTCTGCAGGGAAGTGGTTCTGCCTCACCAGCTTAGAGGTACTAAAAGAAAGCCAAGAAAGCCACAGGGCTGTACCTGCTCCCGTGCAAGTGGAATAGCTGAGAGGGTGACTGTGCCCAGCCCCGCATGGGCAGGTCCCTGCAGGCTGGAGCTGAGGCACGAGCTGCAGTGTCTCCAGTGTCCATCACCACGTGGATCCTGACCTGCATCCCAGAGACAGCACAGATGAGAACCAGGGACTGGAACAGCTGGGCACTGGTTAACAGCAGGAGTGACACTCTACAGGCATCCTCAGACAACATATTTTAGGTGGCTTTTGAGTCCCTGTGGGGTCCTGAGAAGGTGACTGTGTCACTTCCCTCCCTTGGGCTATTCCCAGGATTTAATCTATTAAATCCACTGATGGATTGGGAATGGTAAGAAAGCTCCCAGCTGTGACTGAATGAAGCCTGCCTGGGTACCTTTCAGCATTGCTTACACAGCCTTAAAAATACAAATCCTTCCCACAGGCAAAGTTCCAGGTGTGTCCAGGTAAGGCAGGGACATTCCCTTTGCACGCCCCAGAGCCAAGGACCACGTTTAATTCCATGTTTAGGCCCTACCATTACTGTTGGCCTTTCCAGGGCAGAACAGGGCTTCACACTGGCCCTGAATTTTGTCACTGCATTTTCACACACCCCCAGCTCTCCCACTGTTTGTGTGGAATCCATAACTCTCACATCAGTTATTCTGGGTTTCTACATAAACAGCACAACTGTCAAATCAGACAGCCTAGAAAGTAACTGCTGAGTTAAGACTCTGCCTCCCCAAACCACCATCACCTACCTGTGATTTTAAAGTTCCATAAGCATACACCTTCCAAAACTGTCTGCTGGGAAGCTCAGTTCAGTTACTAAGGAGTAAGTGTGAAATGCAGCAGGAATGACCATGTATTCCTGTTTTAACTTCCCTGGAGAGATGAGTAACAAACGGAAGAACATCAAAAAATCTCGCTACACTGATCTGGTGAAATCTTTTGTAAAATCATCCTTTTCTTCCAACGTAGTTAGAAGCAAATCTCTGAGCAGCAGCAAGGCTGGATGGACACACAGACGTGCACAGGAGCAATTCTTCAGGGAGGGTATCAAAGGTCAGTTGCTGACAAACCCAGTGTGCTGAACACACCTCTAATTACAGCATACTGATGAGAAAGGGCACCTGCGTGTTTAATCCCCGGGAAATGGAGTCCAGGAGGGCTGACAAGGTTCACCCGTGTCGAGTAGTGATATCCCATGTCACCAGAGAGCACAGTCGTCACCAGGACAGGCCGGGCTTGCACTGGTGCGCTGTGACCATGGGGTGGTGCTTCAGGACTGCGGGACACGGACCTGCAGCGGGGCACGGAGCACAGCGCTCCCCTTAGAGCCCATTTGTTACTGCTAAAGGCTCCTCGGGGAGAGCACACCCTTTCTCTGCCCTTCCTCTGCACTTTCACACTCGTGGATACAGATTTACAATTACTGGGAATTAAAGTTAAAACTGCGGCTGACTCCCACCAAAGGGGAGCAGTGACCTGCACCGACAGGACCAGCCCAGGGTGGCTGTTGTCTCAACACATACCATGTAACTCTTGACAAGCTGGGAAAATTGGTCTCTAAAATAGTCATATGCCTGGATCCAAGTTGAACTGTAAAATCAGCTGCAATTCTGGGCTTGTTTCAGAACTTTACTTCAGAATTAAGTTCCCTGGCAGCCACTTGGTCCAGGCACACTACTGAAAACAACCCATGAAACCACTGTTTTAAAGCACCAGTGTTTGGTCACTATTCAGGCCTTTCCAGTATGAAGTTCTGGGAACAGGGCAGAGGTTGGAATAAAATCTAATTTGATGGCTTTAGTGAATTTTCCAAAAGAGGTGTTGAGAGGAAGAAAACCCCAAAGTGACAAAACTGAAGCAAGAAGAAGAAATGAACACATGGTGAAACATGGGCTGAAGAAAATGCAGTAAAAAAGCTGGGCCTGGCTCATAAAAGCTGTGATGAAATGCATTAAACCTCACCTCACCTTAAGGACATCACAGGGGCACGGCAGTCCTGGGTGTGTCTCTACATTAAAGGTCTCCACGAATTGCAGCACGATCAGGAAGCCTCTTCTATCTGGATCCTGCAGCTGCAGGAGCTGAGAGCAGGTGTTGGATAGTCAGGGCCAGGGATTTCTCCAATTCTCTCAGTAAAAACGGGACTCTGACAGTGGGCTGGGAAAAAACAAACAACAGGAAATGATGGTAGTTGTATTAACTCAGTTCAGCCATGCCGGGTAAAGGAGGAGGATAATTTTCTACACTAGTCTAGGCCTTCATGAAAGTTCTGGAGCCACAAATCTGTTGTGGTGGGACCAGGGCACCAGCACTATCCAGCACTCCTGCCTCGGGAGAGGGGCAGGGAAGGACACCGGGAAAGCACCACTTGAACAGCCTGCAGGGCTGCAGGTCAGATACAGGGGTGATAACTGGAAGCTCCTCAGAAACATTCCAAGGTGTTAAATTTGCAGCTTGTCTGCTGCTCCAGAGTGTGTGGAGTGGTAAGATAGCCATCAGCTCCTCAGTTCCAGAAGCCTCTGAATGCAGCCCTTTCTTTTTAATGCCTTTGTTGCCAGACGTTTAGAATGTAATTGTATTCTCTGAGCGAAACCAGCTGTGCCTCTTGCCGGCACAATTGGAGCCACAAATGCTCCCTGCTGAAGAGAAGCAAGAAGGAACAGCCACAAGTGCCCCGAGGATCTCTGCTTGTTGACAGCATCTGATCACTGTGAAGTGGTGCTTTGATCAGCTGGGAACAAAGGCTTTATGATGTGCTGCAAAAGCTGGATGAGCAATCCTGTAATTGATGAGGAATGCTGGACTGGCTGATAACACCGGCAGATTTTTGCACCACTCTGACACTGAATTAATTGTAAGAGGGAAATTGTTTGACTTTGAATTCTATCCTCAAACACACCATGCTAACCTCCACCAACAAAAATGCCATTATCCAGGCATTAATTAGAGATTATCGCCCAAAACCAGATCATACAGTTTAAGGTTGTCATTTTAATGGAAGGTGACCAAGTTGTGAGTGAGAAAACTACTGTCCCTTAACTAACTATGGATTTCATTAGCCAAGGTTCTAAGCTTCTTTTACTTCAGAGAATGAAGCTCGTTTCCACCCTATACCTCTGTGTCAGCCCCACTTGTTGCCATGGTAAATATTTGGATTACAAGCCTTTACTGGGAAAGGACAGCAAGAATAGGTAAAAGGATAATCTTTTTGGTGCATGTTTGTGTGGCCCTCAGCTCAACTAAAATACCCCAACACAAGTCATGATGCACTTGGGCACCAAGTGTTCCTTTTAGCACAAGCTGTAATTTCAGAACAATCTCCCTCCCTCTGTCCATCTTCCCAGAGAGTTACGAGCAGCTGCTTTTGTTTGACATGAACCTTTTCATCGCCCCAGTGCCTGAGCACCTCTCAGTGTTCCAGATCATTCTCACAGGTTTTCAAACACAGCTGGCAGATACACAAACAGTTAATGAACACCTAGAAATGCCTATTCTGTTAAAACTGTGTGCTCTCCTAATTTATAAATCCTGTTTGGTCCAAAGAAGTGGAGACAGCTTGACTAATTCACCTGGAGGTGCTGGCTGCCTCTGAATCCAGCCCTACAGCACCCTGCTTTGCACCAGCACAGATCAGCTGAGCCACCAAGGGAATTCAATCTTTTCCTTTCATGCTACACTTGTAGAGGATTATTAGTGTTTTTTTTTTCCTTAATTATTACTGCCTCATTCTTCCCAGCTAAATGCACATTTCTGTAATGTCACTGACTGTCTCAAACTACAGAAGCATTTGACTATGTAAGAATAAAGCACGTTTTCCAGCACACTCTCCTGAGCTGCTTAAAATATTCCAGACACAGAATTCACTGCCTCTCCCAGGCTTTAAGATCCCACTCTTATGCCTCCTTCCACCTCCTGTAAGCCCAGGCTGAGAAACACCCCGAAATCTGTTTGATATGCAGATCTAGCATATCTATGCTCACCCCCATGGAAGTGCAAAAAAACCCCTGCTTCTCTTAAAACTGAAATTTCCTCATGCTGCCAGTGTCTGTGCCAACTCCACAGCCCCTCCAGGAGTAGTCTGGAGGCAATTATAGGAAAAGATAGGGATGAAAACATGAAATCCTTAGGTGTGAGAAAAGACAGTGGGAGTTCCTACCCTAAGCATACAAATCACAATATAATGAGGACTACCTTTATGCCCCCAGCTCCCTACTGAAATCATTAGGAAGTTAGGATCTCAAATTCTTTGCCACTTCTGCAATGGAATCCTTATCATATAACCTACAAAACCATTTGTCCCTGGGCATGGGACCTCCCATGCAAAGAAGGGATTACTCAGGTTGGTAAGGTTAAATTCTTTCTTACAAGAACCTCAGAATCAGAAGGCAGCAACACCTTGGCTTCTGTTTACCAAGGTGATCCATGTTATCCTTGCTGAAAGTATGTTTAAAGGAATGTTATTAGACTAAAGCTCAGCATAAATACACGTAATAGAGAGAAAGGATGAAGAAAAGCCCACTGTGTGATAACACAGATATGCCACAGACACAAAACAACAGTGTGTAAAACCACCCACTGTAGCTCCTGAAAGCTGTTTTCTTTCTCAATAATAAGAGGGCAAAGGAACACATGATGAATTTAAAGGGTGAAAACCACAAACCTGATACAAAGCCAGGATCATGCTCCTGCATGAAGGATACTTTAAACAACACTCACAGAACTGTATCGTCCACTGAAGCGTGAGGGGCTGGCCAGGCTCATGGGTGGGACTCCAGGGATCCTCAGCCTGGGTCCATTCTGGCAAGGCACATTCCAGAACTGCTCTGACTGCCCAGGTGCTGGTTCAGAGGCTCTTCAGGGCAGAGGCTGCTCTGTGTTCACGTAGCAAAGAGCAGCACCACGCCTGTGCACAGAGCTGGGCTCCCCACACACTGCTACAGCTCAGACAAAACCAGTGCCCTGCCAGGAGCCCAGCAATTCAGAAAACTGGCCTTGTTTTGAAGGACTGAAAAAGGAGAAAGACAGAGACAAATATTTTTTCATACTTCATTACATCTGTCTCCTTTCAATTCAATCCCTAATGCTGATGTGAGATTTTCATGATACAGTTTGGGAAAAATGTGAATCATCACCAATAAACTCTCTTGACCTGTGCTCACATGAACAGCCAGAACTGGCTGACCCAACAGAAGACACTCTGCTAATCCAAGGGAATCTGCAGCTTGAAGATGAAAAGGCTCAGACTGGACCTTACTTTTTTCCTAATACCTTCTGGATGTGGCCACTGGGAGTTCCCTTTGTCAGGGCAGTATTTTTTTCCATAATTCTGTGAGCAAGAAAGTCATAAACACCCAGCACAAAAAGGATCAAATGATTTTTTTAACATCTGCCAGCAGAAATGCTCTCCCTTGACTGCTCAGTCCGAGCTTTAGGGCTGTCCTGAGAGTGCTCAATTATGCTTAGGCCATATTTTTATTAGGATCACAGTGAGCTGTTTGCCAGAGGCTTGAACCCTGAAAAATGGCCCCCTCAAAACTTGCAGGTCCATTGTCATTCTCTCATTAGGGCCCCAACGAAGGTGAGTCATAAATCGTGTCACTGATCCATGACAAAATTTCAGGCTGCTTTGATCACAATTCACTGTGACCATGAAACAGCCTCTGAACAGGATTAAACATGGCACAAGTAAGCCTTGGTAGTGCTTGCACAGCCACTCTGCCCCCAGATCTGTTCTCTGCAGCACCCACCTCCTAGACACTTACTAAGCATGTTCCCAGTAAGTCAGGGCAGGGATGTTTCCTCTCATTTTGCTCATGGATATTCAAAGCTGGTACCAAGTGATTTGCTCAAGGGAACATCAAAGCCTGAAGATGCAGTGGCCTGAAATGAGTCGTGTCCCACCTAAAAGACTTCATCTTTCCTCCCATGCTCACCTGGAAAAGGGTTCCTTCCCTGTTTATTCCACAGCTGGAGTAACCAAGCCTCATAAATAACAATCAAAAGCAACTCCTGCTAAATAGCAGAAACAAGGCAATACTGATTGGCTAATGCTCCTTAATCCCTCAAGCTTTTAAACAAAGCCTTGTCTTACCTTCAGCAGTTCCCCTAGAGCTGCTGAGCTCTGACTTGTTAAACTCTTGCAATAATCATCCACAGAGCTGGGGGGCTCTAGTCCCTGACAAGTACAGAACACAGCATTTCTCCAGCATGTTTGAAGATGGTCCCTGCCCAAAGGGGGTACAGCCTAAATGGACATCAAATGGGGATCACTGTGGAGCAGGGAGAGGCACTTTGAGGGACTGAGACACCACAAGCAATTGAGCTGAAGAACAGCATTTCTGGTGTTGCATCTACATGGGGAGAGCACCTGTGTAGAAAAGGCACCTCAGCTGCCCTGTGACATTCATATGATTTTACCAAACTCCTGGAACTCCAAAGTTTTTCTTACCAGAACACACTTCAGCCATGAGGCCAGGCTCCCAATGGAGAAATGGCCAGAGTCACAAAATGGGAATAAAGAAAAATTCAGACTTTTCCAAAGAGTGAATGGGCTTTGAATAGCAAGTTTCAATCTACAAATCTGTGTGCAGACAGGAGTGTATCTAAAAGGACCATTAGGGAACAAAGGTGTGGTCATGGGTTTGTTGCAGTTTAAGAACTATGGAAGGTCAAGCAACAAGAGCTGGACAAGAAATTCAAGAGTCTTCATGTTTAGCTGTGATGCTCAGGGGCCTTTCACAATTGGCTCCCCTCTTATCAGCTCTTGGCTTATCTACCTTCTTTTTTCCCAAGTGACACATGGAAATGTGAGAAAATGAATGCCCCAGAGGCTGCCATCAGCTTTCAACGAGGAACAGCCTCTTTATTGTCTGCAGGAGGCAGGTCTGAAAGACAAGGAACCACAGCAGACAAGTCATGGAACAAGAGAAGCCTGCAGCCCTTGGGCAGACTGCAACAGGCAGGTCAGGAGGGAGGGAAACCAGCTCTTCCCAGAACATCTGTCTCCATCTCTGCCTAAGCGAGGAGAAGTTTAATTATCTGACGCTGGAAAATAAAGGAGAAAAAGAGCCTGTCAACAGCAGCCTGCCCAGGCAGGAGCCCAACACTCACAGGGGCAGCTTTTGCCCTCATCTCATGAAGGAGGTCTGCAGAGACCTTGTCCTTGCAGCCCAGTGGCTGGAGCAGCTGCAGCCCTGAATCTAAGGGCTCTAAATGTGAACAGGTTCCAGCACATCAGCTGCACCACAGAAATTCCCAATTCTCAATTCCCAGCTCCTCCATCCAGGTAGCCCAGCCCTCTGCTACTGCTGAGAAGCTCCCTGTGCTCAGGCTCTGTTCAAGGAGGGGGACAGAACTGGGCACACACAAATGGTCAGTGTAGAGCTGACAGTTCACAGCTTTCCAGTTTGCACCTTCACATTAAGGGTAGACACAAGTATATGGATTTACAGTGCCAGTAAATCCATATACTTGTGCTAAAAGCCATCACTTCAGGACAGTCTGTTCCAATACACTGGAGACATGAGGAGCTCAAATCTTGAATCAGACCCAGGCAGCCACGGCTGGAAAGAGTATGTAATGGGCTGGAGTTGGGAAGACAAATGCCAAGGCAACCTTAAGCACTGGAAGCTGGATCCAATTCTGTATTTCAGCACAGGGGAGCTCAAGGAAACCATCTTCCACCTCTGACAGTATTTATGAGCATTATGCAGCTTTGCCACCTGGAGCTGAACTATGTCTGGAGTTCACCTCCAGGTGGCAAAGCTGCACCCCCAAAGGATGAACCTCTCACCCCGTGTACACCCCTGTTTCACTGCACAGGGAATCCTGAGGTGCTGGTCTTTTCCCCTGGTTTGACCTGAGCAGCAGAGCTGGGCAGCAGTGAGAGATCTCACACTGTGAGCCCTCTGAACAAGAGATCCGTGCCTGGTCAGCCTCCCATTAATGAGTGGATCGTGGTAGCTGGTGTCAGTGATATGTGGATTGTGCTGCTTCTTGGCCTGTGGCCTTCCAGGGAAGAAAACTATTTCTCCATTAGACTTCACAACTCATTTGTCAGTTTTTCCAACACATCTACTAATTTGGGTCCAGACTACTCAGTATCTCAGTACCCAGGGAACAAGATGTACTCAGTTTTGCAAGACTGGCAGCCACGAACATGGGAAGTGTCTGTGGTGGGAAGTGTAAGGCAAGTTTCTTGCCTCTCCCATTCAACCCACCTAAAGGTGAACAGAAGTGGAAAGGAGTAACCACAACCAAGTGCCATAGCACCATTTTACTGACACACAAAATTGCTGTCCCTGATGGCAACCATTAGCCCACAGCCACTCTGCAAAGGAGGGCCTCTGCTCCCAGCCCTGACCAACCCCCTGAACTGCCTTCCAGCTGCACCAGGTGAATAGGGAACAGTGAATACAACAGCAGAACCCCACAGATTTCATCTTGTTGTTAGAGCCAGGACTGGATTTAAGTGGATGCTGTAGGTAGGGAAGTATCTCCTGATCTATCAAGAGCTCACCTGTGCACGTCCTCTTGTTTTCATGCAGTGTGTAGCCAACCCTGCAGCTGCAATAGTAGCCCCCCACGTAGTTGTGACAGTGATGATTGCAGAGGGGTTCACCATCCAACAGCTGCTTGCACTCATCAATATCTAATGGGCAAAGCACAGAATCAGGCAAACAACATCCTTCAACAATGTGTTCTCTCATTCTGAGCCGCTCTGTGTTTTGAGAGGTTGGGCTGTTTGCCTTTGGTTGCTGTGCCCTTCTGCACCTGCCTCTGTACAACGAGACATCTCCCACCCCACACCCACAGCACAGAGCAGCACAGAACACAGCGAAGCACCAACCCCCCCACAGCTGTGGCTCCTCCATCTACATCTCTTATCTAAGATCTTATTTCCATCTAAGATCTCTTACCTTCAGCAGCATAGAAGGCCTCAAAGCCCGTGAATGGTTTCTCGTTGGAGTAGTCGGACCGGAACACCACCACGAGGTGGTTGTCCATGGAGATGTATGTCTTGTTGCCTGGAGCCTCCTCAGTGTCTGTGCTGTCCTTTCCACACAGTGTAGCCAAGGTCTTCCCACCAGAGCTCAGCTGGAAGACAGACAGACAAATCCACCAGATGAGCACAGAGCACTGATCTTCCCAACCTGCCGCCATGGCTTGGAAAGCTTGTGTTTAATGGCGTGAGGAAGGAGGTCTGGATGCTCTCAAAATGTGCTTCTGGAGATCAGTCTACATCCAAGGACAGATAAGAGAAGATTTCCCCCATTCTCTGTGATTTAAGCCCATAATTTTGTCTCCCTTTTTTCCTTTCTTGTTAACTTGGTGCTCTCAGTGACAATCAGATCTTGGTAAAGCCCGAGGCAACTGGGGTGAAAAGAAAAAGTTTCACATGCTGACAAATTCAAATGTATAGTAAAAGGTGTCTTTAAATGAGTGACTCACTTGCCCTATGATTCACCTATTACAGTTTCAGTTCTTAATTTATCTTTAATACAAGAGAAATGTTCTGACACATGGGGTTTATGTTGGGCATGGCAGAGAGAGAGCTATGTACTACAGACCTACCAGAAAGGAGTACTCCATCCTGCCCAAAGGAAAGTACATGAAGAACAACATCGATCGGGGGAATGGGAGCAACGTGCCATATAACACCATGGAAATGAGATCTTTCTAAGTGGGAAGAGCCTGGTTTGGTTCTGTCAGATGGAAACTGGGCTTGCACACTCCCTGTGTACACAGCTCCCTCTTGGATGTGCATCAGGCCCACACAAACAAATTCTTCCTGAGGTTGTTTGTCACGTTAGCCAGCAGACACCACAGCCAGTGCCCGTTCAGACAAGCTGACAGCAACTTGTTTAGACCATCACTTACATTTTGTGGTCTCCCAGTTCTGCTTTCTTGTCCTGTGGGCCTCAATAAATACGTCATTTAGAAATCAGCTGAGCCTGAACTTTAAAAGCAGACTAGAATCAAGTGCTTACAAGAGTTATACTGGTCCTACAGGTGCCCAGGATCACATAAACACAGTTTTTAACAGCTTAGCCTGCTACATGTCACCCCATCCTACACATACCTTCACATAATCATATTCACACAGGTAGGACAGCTCCAGGTTGAAATGGGTGAAGTAGATACGGACAGAATATCCCTTGGGGACAGTAATATTCCAGATTCTCTCCTTGTGGTTTGGGTAGACATTTGGAAAGTTTGGGGACGTGATCCTCCCATACATTTTCTGTGGCACAACACTGCTCTTCGCTCCACTGTAGAGCACAGCCAGCAAGACAAACAGCCTGAGTCAAGGAGCAGAGATTAACAGAGGAAGAGTGAGCATTGACTCAGATCATAGCCCAAACCCACACATCTAAGTTGCCAGGCTCGATATCAAATCAGGTATTTCAGCACCAGCTGAAATCTTCATGTCCACCACCCTTCTCATTTGACAGTGGAAGAAATTGGTTGGAATCAGTGCAGCCATACTCCAGTAGCAGCTAAACAAGATGAGACACATGTTCCTGCCTTCCAGAGCCTGCACAAAGCCAAGTGGCCAGAGGAGCTGGGGAGGGCCCTGCCACCGCACTCACCTCATGGTGCTGCTCTCCTGTCCGAGCCTGCTCCGCTCTGAGCCCCGGGCAAGGAATCTCTGCTGGTGTATTTGCATTTGGGGGTGGATGTATTTACTGTGTGTGCTCTGCTGTGTTTATCTGGATGTTGAACTCTGATGTTTATCTCCCTTCCACCCCCTTCAGCCTGCTGAGTTCTGGGAACAGCAGTCACTAAAAACCAGGCTTGTGTTCAGGCTTCAGTGAGGGACGGGGAGAGGCAGGCAGGGACGGAGCGGCTGGATCAGGAATGCTGCAGGCTCTTGCAGGGAGCTGTAGTATCGCTGCTCTGTGGGAAGGCGGCAGTGGGAGGAGGTGGCTCAGACAGTGTCTGCACAGGGAGTGTGGGGAGCTGGGCAATGTTCTTTCCCCTCTAACCAGCTGATCCACAATCCTACTAATGCAACCAGCACGGTACTGGGAGTAGTTCCTTCTGTTGCCAGAGCAGGAAGGTGTTAGGGACAAAATAATGGGGCACATCATAGGATTTTAGAATAGGGAGGAATCTCGTTAGATGGTTCTGTGTAATGGCACAGAAATACTCAGGGACACCACACTACAGCACACACGAGCTTCAGAGATGCCAAAGTCTTCCAGTTCTCAGCATTACATTTTAACCCAGTGCAAGCTTGTGGTGACTGAAACCTGCTCCAAGGCTTGTTCACATGCATGGGTTGCTTTTTACCCTGCCCATCCTGGAACACCCATAAGGTAAAACGGGCACACTAAAAAAATAACTCAAATTTCTTCTAAACATTGTGGGTCCACACAGGGATTTCACACTGCCCAGGGAATTTGACAGGGAGAGTCAATGCCTATAGGACATAAAGCTTTATTAATTCCACTGCTTGCAGGCTGCTTCTTTCCAAGTCAGCACTTAGTTTTCCCACAAAACTCCTATTCCAGTGCACATGGAGATAGGCCTGAATTTATAGAGGATGAAAAGCCAGATACATTAATGCTGAGCTTAGGTCCACCTCTTCCTTGACAAAAATGGACAGAGAGTGGGAAAACTGGTCTGCAGCAGGGAACAGACCACTGCACTGCACAGAGAGGAAATTTATCCAGAGATATCCTTTAATTAAATGGACACCTTTTGAGCAGCCAAAAAATCATTACCCCAGGCAGTGAGACTGCAGGAAAGCAGGAGTTATTACATGAGCAAAAACTAAGGCAAACAAACCATTCAGCAGACTGCAAACAGAAAATACCATTTAATAAAAGTGAAGGAGAAAGTAGTAGCAGTAATAATTAATTGTGTAGTAGCAGTACCTACAAACATGGCTAATGGACAAGAACCCAGAGGGGATTAGCTTTTCCCATGGCCCACTAGCTGTTAAAATGATTCTATCAACAAGATAGATGTGGACCTTAAACTGGCTGGAAACGAGGGAAGAGAAGGAAAATTTTGCAAAAAAATCAATCCATGCCTAACTGAGCTGTTGCCTGATTCCCTCAGGCAAAAATACTTCCAGAAGCATCCCCCATCAGGCTTCCTGCTGGGTTCAGTAGCAGAGGCACAGAGAGTCAACTCTGATCTTAGGTCTGAAGGGTTTCTCACAGCCCTGAACTTGATGAGGCCCCTGCAGCTGAGGGTTGCTGGACTCAGACAGCTGCCTTAGTAAACTGTACCCCTGGAGCCTGAGAAGCTGAATGCCTGGTGCACACACCAGCTTTCCCCTGGTCTGGGAAGAAGCACCTGATGTGGACCACGCCAAAAACACTGTCCCTGTTTCTCCACCCAGAATCCTTCCAGCTCCAAAGGCCATCAGGCTCAGATCAGCAGGTGCAGCAGTGTTTTGGGAGTGCTGTGACAGCAGACCTCAGGTCACACAGATGCTCCTCTTGTTCCCAGTCTCCCCTTGGCACAGGACTAAGCCAGCCCTAAGGCTGGGCACTTCATCCATGTCACTGCAGCTCCCAGTGCCCTGGGACCTGCTGAGTTACTGATCCACTTCAGGAAATTTGGGTGTTACCTGGAATGATGCCTCCTGAGAAGTCTGACCAGCTGTCTTCTTGTGCCCCTGTCTCCTTCCACGCTGAGGGCTGACTGAGGGAGCACAAAGGTGAGCTGCATTCTCAACAGAAACGCCAGGCCAAGGTTCAGAGAAAGGACTTCCCTTGGAAAAAATCTTCTGTGGAATGGAAGAATATGGAATGACACAGAGATTCTGGAGAGTCCTTGTCTGAGCCCACACTTTCCCTCAGACACTGTACAGTCTCCCAGAATATGCTTTTACTACTTGACACTGAGGCCTGTCAAGGAAAGGTTTCAAATCCCTCATGTGGCAACAGGGAGTGCAGACAGCAAAGTCAGACACATGAATAAACCAGCAAGAGCAGAGCTGCTCAGCCAGCACAGTGCCTCAGGCTGGTACCACTAAGATCCAGAGACTGGATCTCCACTTTCCCTGCAAAACCAAACACCAGCAGGAACCAACTGAAAAGATGAGAAGGCTGGAAAGCAGCTTTGCTGCTGGGGCTGTCACCGAAGTGCTGTGAGATCCAGGCTAAGTCATGGGGCAGCCCTTCAGTTCAGATTTCCCTCTGACCTCAAGTTCTAAAACTGCAAAAATATTACCTGAGGTAGGTTTTGCCTAAGCCATGTTCCTACAGAAAGAGTTTCAGTTGTAACGAACTCTGAGCTCCTGTAAAAATGAAATCAATACAGCTCCACTTAATCAAAAAAGTCCCAGACAGCTCTATTCTCAAATGGACCATGTAAAACCACACGGTGCCTCCAAAAATCAGCTTGTGCTGGGGGACAAAACCACCTCCGGGTCTTTGAAAGGCAGCTCCTGCACTCTGGCAGCAGTCCCATGGAAAGCACTGCAGTCACTGGCTGGTGTTTCAGGTACAATAAACAGCACAGTGAGCACCTGAACGTGCCTCTGGGTCTGAAACCTGGGTACAGTGCCAAAGCAAGAGGCTGGGTAACAAATGGAGGAAAAGCACAGTGCACTCATCTGACAGAGCAGGGCTGTCCCTGCGTCACCAACCAGGGCAGCAAATGAGCAAAAGAGCTGCTTGCTGTGATCCCTGAAGACACTGCTCCCCACTGCCCCTGCTCTCCCAAACGCCAGCTGCCTCTGCAGAGCCCTGAGAGATTGCTGGGATGCTTGTTGTTCCATGGCTAAATCCCATCCTCCTGCACTGGGGGCTTCAGAGGACAGGGGGAAGCAAATGCAGCAGAGGAAAAGACGTTCTGTTTCCTCATCACAAATCAAATAGCGTGACTGACATCAAAAGACAAGCACACAGACGGAGCGAGCAGAGCATGGAGTGGGGCAGGGGGAAGAGCCTGGTTGCTGTGAAACAGAGAAAAAAATAATCTTGCCAGGGGAAAAATAGGAGGCAGGGAAAGCTCCTGCAATGGGGCAAGACACTTTCATCAGTTAGGGCAGGCTTTCCTCCTTCCCACGCTGTCTGCTGCCACCTCATTGCTCTATATTCTGTTTGCAAAGACAGACTCCAGCTGCTACAGTGCTGTGGAACATTTCTCCAGCAGGGAAAAAACCACTAGCCTTGGCCTCTTTACCCTGCACAGACTGACTTCCAAAGGACAGCCAATGCAACTCCACAACGTCATCCTCATCTGAAACCTCTCAGATCTGAGCTCAGATTTTCCAGGGAGATCAACAGAAACTCTGCAGTAAAGATGCTGGTTGACAGTTTTGCTCCTCTGGCATGACCAGAGCTCTCAAAAGCAAGGGTGACCACCATCACCTGTGTGGGACTGGCCTCAGGCTGGGAAACATGACCTCTCCAGGAGCACCACAGAGCTCACACAATTTATACATCGTGTGTGTACATACTGAAAATGATGGATAGGTTCTGTTCAACTGCACAGCTGCAGGATCCATCAGCACATCATTTTCACCTCTGCCAGCCCATCTCAACCACTGCATGGATAGATGTGTATTTATGCACATGACTGTACAAATGCCAGGGCAAATCCCTGCACTGCACACACTCATTCCCTTGGGAAGAGAGCATGACACAAGTAAGAGATGCTGAACACACGACTCTGTTTCCTCCTGGAAAAAACTCCCACTCTGCCATGGGGAAGGCAGCACAAGAACTGCCCAGGTCAGACTCTTTTCCTCTGTCCCCCCAGTGCCAGTGGCCTGGCTCTCAGGAAATGAAGGAGCTCACACAGCTACTGTCTCGCTCCCACCCACACCCTTGGTAGCTGCACTACGTCTGCTGGGCTGGCTCCAAGTCTGTGACTTCACTGGAGCAGCTGCTTGTGCTGGGAAGAGGATTTAGTTACAATTCAGATGCAGCTACAGCCAAAGCTATGAAATAGTGCTGTCTTCTCTCCAAGCAGAGATGCTCTGCACGTTCCAGGCACAGCCAACACATTTTCCCTGGGTAAACCTGCCTCCAAAAAGCCAAGAGGGACAAAGGGGGTGGATGAATCACATGTCCAGCATGTATCTCTTGTCCAACATGAGGTCTCAAAGCAGGGAAGGAAAGTGAGAAGAAAGAAAAATATGACACATCTCTGTACCAAAGGCCAGCCAAGGATAAGCCCATCAGGAACTCCCAGCTGTGAACAGAGTGAGGGTAATGAAAAGCCTCCCTTGAACCTGTTGTAGCCTCATTCAGCAAGCAGCTTGGCCCTGCAGAGCAATTAGGAGACTTTTCAGCTCCCAGAACATCCACCCAGGAACCACAGTCTCATTTAGAGAGTGGTTTGGGGTTACACACCTGCCAGGATGACTGGAAGGCCTGGAAAGTCACTTGCCAGCTTGGAAACAGTTCTTAGCACGTGCATTCCCTCCAGCACAGTTTCCAGCAAGAGGATCCACTTGAACAGTAGCTTCTCTCCAAACCCATTCACTGTCAGTTCAGAACTGCAAAGCAAGTTTGGCAGAACCATATCCATCTCCTGCTGGAGTTCCCATGTAATCCTCCACTCTTATATCCTCTGTTAAACAAGGCTTAAACCTTTCCCTGTCTGCAGAACCAGACCTTGCAGAGCACAGCAACCACCACTACATCGGGACGAAACCCTGGGTTTTCAAAAAAGGAGAACCTGGACCTCATCTTCCACCCCAAACCACAGCACACAAGGTGCTCTCAGCTGAGAGCACAAGGTCTGCCTTTGGAAGTCAGAGCTTGGCTGCTTGTCTCTATTTCCACCTCCCTTCCATTTGCTCCTTCTTTCGCGACTGCTCTTCCTCTACATGTATGTGCATTAATTAACACCATGAAGAACTGTACTCTCCTCCCAAATGGACAACTTGCTGAGACTGCAGGAGACAGTAAATTCCTGAGGCTCCCTCTCTGCTCAGGACGAGGGAGAAGCTGAGAAATGTGCTGAAAAATAGGCTTGAACAGCACCAGGACTGGCAAATTCATTAAACCCACTTGCAACAGGCTTCTCTGCAATTGTCCATAACCTGAATTTTTTTGTAACAAATAGGCTATTACCTCGCTAATCTAGACAAACAGTAAAGCCAGCCCAAAGCATTCCCAAAATAAGAGCTACTGCTCAGACATTAAAGAGTTGGTGTGATACACTGGAATGGACAAATCTTCCCTCTGGCTAAATCCCTCACTGAATACACACAACCTCATTCCTGCCTTGGAGAAAATAGATTGAAGGCGTGTTAGAGCCAACAGTCCCATCAATCAGAACCTGGATATTAAAATGCCTGTAGCACTCCAGGAGTAAGAAACAAACCTACCAAGCAACCAGCTGAGCCAAACTTTTGCTGACCACTTCAAAGAAAAAAAAATTGCTTTTCTCAACTACTTCAAATTGCTCCCCCTTCAAAGAAGTCTGGGATCTCTGACTGTTCTCTCTTTGGAGGAGAAATTAGGGATACCTTCTAGGTACTAGGTACCTTCTTGAGGTTTTCTAGAAGTAACAAAGACTGGCTTTGTCAATCTTATTTTTAAAGCAGAAATGTCAAATCTATTCTTGCAGAAAAGAACTGGAAGTGTTCAAACCAAACCACTGTCTTTCAGTCAAGATGTAAGCTCATTTTCCACAAAATTCCACCCTGAAGCTCTTGTTTCTCGCCCTAGAGGGGAAAAACAAAACCCCAAGCCTATCAAAATGCAGGGCAAGAGTGGTACCCTGAATGAACATTTTACTCCTCAGCTTCTCTGGTTGACTTTGCTTCCCTCACAGAAATCTTCATAAAGCCATAACCTCCAAAACACCATTTGATCCTGTGTCCCTTTGTTTTGGGCCATGTCAAGCACCTGGATTTGAGGTGAGAGTGCTATTGTTTCACAGAGAAATTTAATTCTGTCTTTTAAATGAGTGAGACACTTACCTGGCTTCCTTCTCCTCACTTTTCAGCATTATGAAATCCACAGTGCCAAAGCTTCGCCAGAAGTTCATGACTAAAGCTTGAACAATAGAGGGAATCTGCAAAAAGAAAACAAGAGCTTTTAAATAGAGTTTTCAACAAAACCCAATTAAGCAGAAGCCTCACAAAGGAGAGGTGAGCTCGTGCCAACACAGCACTGTATTCTGACTCAGAAAAATCTGCAATTCAGAGATAGGCAGAGCTATAACCTGGCTGCACAAAACCCAATGCTCAGGTGTTGGCACTCAAATACTGCCTGGATTAAGGAGTTACCTGACTGCTTGCACACAGGTGATTACAAATGTGACTCTTTCACACCTGTTGGACACATTGCCACCTGTTTGTATTTACTACCAGCAGGTCCACCACTTGTTGAGCCTCAAAGCTGTGTGCAGAAAAAGCCTACTGGAAACTGCTGACGTGCCCTGGAGGCACTGGGCCTGCTGGCAAGCAAAGGGAGACTTGGCATATTCATGTAGCCCTCTAATTTAAAATTAGGCACAGAGTCTATGAAAGTATGTCCTAAATTGACCCAGCCATAGTAACTGCCAGTGACTTCCACCAGCCATCAGCTTCAGGATCTTACTTTGCCCCAGCAACGCTCAGCTCCACTGGAAAGGCAAACAAAATGATTTGGCTACATGCAGAGTTAATTTTGTACAAGGATACAAAATGGATCTAACCCCGTTCCAGCCTGCATGGCAACGCCCTCAGCTAAGATCTGAGCCCCCTTAGCTAACAGTTAAAACTAAAGGAAGAAACTCTGGGGGGGTCAAAGTGAAGATATTTCGATACACCTGTGTGGGGCAGGCAAAAGGGAAACAGCCTTGCTATGGCATGTGTTCATCTGACGTGGTAAGAGCAATACAGAGCCAGCAAATTAAAAGATCATCACATGTAATTTAAATGTTTGGCTGGAATCCCCCGAGGCCCAGTGGGAAGAATCTCCGAGGAAAGGAAGATGCTTTGTTTGATGTATGTTAGCAAGGAGGGAACTGAGCCAGAGTGCTCACACAGCTGGGGGAATTGCTCTTGCTGAAGTCAGATTACTCCAACTTGTCTGTTGGCCTGTGCTCAGCAGCCCTGTAATGACCCAGAATTGCAGCTGACAGATTGGTGCTGAGTTTCTTTCGCTGAGGCTCCTGTGTGTGGATGAGCCATTACTCTTTCAATTTTGGGCTCTGATGCCTGTTAACATACATTAGGCTTTTCCATATGGTGCATCTTAGCCTGGTGTCCAGGGCAGCTGCCTGGGCCTCTGTCCCCACCCCCATGCTCAGGCCCTGGCTAATGAAAATGGATGATGGCCCCAGCTCGGTAATGGGACACAGATGGACCAAATGGTTTTTCGCTTTGAAACATATTTTCATTTAAGAAAGTCTCCAAAGACTGTGAGCTTTTTATTCTTGTATCACTGTAATATTCCCCCCTAATACACTGCAATCTTCAGACAGGTGAGGAATTCAAGGATGCCAACTTTCAGTTTAGCTGGATCTGCAAGTCTACACACCAGTGCCCTGTTCTGCTGATGGTCTTGACATGTTCTCACTTTCCTCCTCTCCCATCTCACCTCTTCTGCTCATACTGAAAGATCTGTAGCATGAGAAGCAGCATTTTTTGGGGCAGATCTGTTAAAAGAAGGTCTGACAGGCTGCTGAACCAGCCTCAGCTGAAGGACTGCACTGCCTCTTACAACACAGATAATAATAATAAATTAAACAACTGCTTTATTATTATGAGAGCCTTGTGCAGACACAGCAGAAGCCTCCACAGCCACATGTGAGAACACATGACTGAGGGTACTGTGCAATGTGCACGGAATCAGGGGTCACTTTCCAGTAGGACTCTCCATTCTTCATCTCTGCCCTGGGAAGTTCAAGGGCTCATGAAGCCGCCTTCAACTTTCCGAAGTGTTCCTTGTTATTTATGGTTTCTGCCCTCGTGCTAAGCCTCTTCAAATAATTTGGAAATAATCCCCTTAATGCAAGGGCAGCGTTTGCCCATGACATCTCATTTACCAGGCAGTCCATCTTCCCAGAGAGGTGAAGCCTAGTTAAGTGTTTCTGAGGGACAGGGCAAGTGTCTGTATGTGTATGTGTGAAAATGGGATGGGACTCAGGAAAACAATTCTCCTTGAGTCTCTCAGCCCTCATTACAATTCCTCCTTTCAGTGCCAGCTCTGATTTATGGGCTGCCATTCAGAGGCTGTGAAGCCCTGCAGCCAGAGCTGACCAGCTGTCAGAGCAGGGCTTACAGAACAGGGAACATATTAACCTGTCTCTGTGCCTGCCCAGATCCCACAGCTGACACTGGAGCTGACAACGAGGGGCTGTGCCTGGCACATCACCCTGAGCATTGCTGGGGGCTATGACTGCTCAGAGGGGCACACACCCAGAACCAGGGGCAGAACTGGGACATAGCCACATCTTGTGCCCCAAGAGAGAGACTTCCTGGACTGTGGTCCCTACCCTCCTGCTTGCTTCCCATTTTTATTCTGGAATGGAGCAAAAAGCCACCAGTGGCATTTCTTCTCCGTTGTTCTGCTTCTAGCCCTCTCTGTCCCATGGAATGACCAGCTGCCTTCCAGCACTGGACAGGGTTCAGTTATCCTTTAGGAAGAGCAATCAAAAGGCACTTTCCAGCCCACTGGCTCCCAGCAGTGGGTAAATTCATCAGTTCAGGGACGAAGATGAGCACTCTTTGTGAGCCAGCATTTCAGAGCACAAGGCCTGCTGTTTGCTCCCCACAGCTCTGGGCTCCTAAAGTGTAAATCCAGCTTTTTAGGCAGCTGCAGCTCCCTGTGTGTACACCTGCACCTCAGCTCCTGGCAGGGCACCTCTCACCATGGGACTGATTGGACTGACTGGATTGGCAGCACGTGGCCAGGGACAGAGCTCTCAGGAGCAAAGAAAAGGCTTCCATGGAGACATATCCTGACCTCTGGGTTTCACTCTGAGCAAGAGGCTCCCTGCACAGAGCCTTGTCCTGACTGGAAGAATTAAAAGCTCTGTGTAAAATGTTATGTCTCCCTTTCTCTATTATATAGAAATACTCTTCCTTTCTCTACTAATTAAGCTGCTGCCCATGTCCGGTTCATTAACTAATGCAGACCAATATACCCAGTGCTAGCTGGATAATCTGCTCTTGTTCAAATACATAAACAAAGTCACACTGAAAACAACCAGATCTGAAGACTCTCCCCTCTATCCAACAGTGACCAAATGTGCCTTAAGTGATGGACTCTAAAACCATCATCTGAGGGACCAAACATCTCCTGGACAATTTCCGGAATGTGCAAGCCAGGAGTGGGCAGCTTTCCACAGCCATAAATCATTGGCTTCTTCAATGGCTGTCAAGAAGAGACTAAAACACACCAGCCAAGCACAGCCTAGTAAAACTGAAGACATTTTTAACAGTAGAGTTTCCTAACCAGCAGCCTTACAATAGGAAGTAGGTCTGACCTCAAGCCAAATTCAACAAGGTCCCAGCTGTAAAGATTGCTTGTAATTTATTTTTTGTTTTACACTAAACGTTAATTGGTTTAAAACAAGAGTCCTCCAGGTCCCAAAGGTACTGCTAGAACAGAAATTCCTCATTCCCAGCTGAATGCCCTGAGCCCAGGGAAACAGTATGCTCTCTCCTCTGGCACAGCTTATTCCCCTGTGCACTCTGTCCTTCTAGACAACAAGCCTCATCCAGCCCAGCCAACCACTCAGGGCTGAGACACTCTCTGGGGAGGTGGAAGACATGGATTTGAATCGTTCACGTTTCCTTCACCTCCCAGATGCTTCCTCTGAGACTTTCTATGAGCCCTACATAATGTTAACAAGTGGGAAGCAGACATGCTGGAAGGTTTGAATCTGGATTCAAACAGCTCTCTCCAAAGCTCCTATCTTAAGGGGCTGAAATGCTGGCTTTTCTCTCCAAAGCTCCTGTCTTAAGGGACTGAAATGCTGGCTTTTTTTCATCTGGCACCTCCCTCCCCTGTCTGCAAAATGAAATACAAATCTGAAAGTGAGAGCTCAGTCAGCTCCAGAGGTGCTGGACTCAGCAAAGGGGAACACATGGATCAGACATGCCTGTTACAAGAAGGCTCCCAGGCTCAGCACAGGTAGCTCCTGCTCTCCCTTTGCATGGGTACAGCTGTTCCTCAGGCTCTGGGATACAGGCTGGCAGCTCCTACAGCCTCTGCTTGTATTCCCAGGCTTCTGCAAGGGCTTACTCACAGCAGCTGATCAACAGCAGTGAGCTGTTCTCCATTAGCTCCTGTCTCACTTACATGACACAGGTCCCCTGACTCTCAAATATTCCCTGTTCTAAAGGCTGAGAGATTATTATGGAATAAAAAGCAACTTTACCCACAATAGATATTCTGCAGTAATGCTCTGCAAGAATCTTTATCCTGAAGGTTCTCCCCATGCTGACAGGTCCCAGTTTGCTGTGTGTCTCTGGATAACTGATTTTTACCTCCCTGCACTTCATCTACTGCCTTAGTCGTAACTCTGACCATAATTCCTTCTGAATCCCTGAGGAAAAGCTACATCTCTTAAATCCTTGTTGATGCAGTAGAGAGCACCTTCCGATTTCCCATCTCACAGCACACAGACCTTTACACCACAGTGTCACCAAAAAGCACAACACATAACACCCTGCCTGTCCTTCTGACCTAGCCTACAAAAACTGCAGTGCTCCAGCAACTCCTCCTCAATCCCTGGAATCTTCCTCTCAAATCCCTGCAAGTTCCTTCAGGGTTCAGCAAAGACAGGAAAAATCCACTCTGCCAGACATCCTCCCAGCTCACCAAGTCACTTGTACTCAGGATTTCCTGTGTTGCACATTCTTACATGAAGCTACGGCGCGAATGAATGGTCAAGGTAACAGAAACTTTCACCGAGCAGTTTTCATGGAATATAAAAGGCATTTACAGCCTGCTGCTGCTGAGGGCTTTGTGAAAGCAGGAGCTCAGAGAAATTTTCAAAGCCCACTTCACAGGTAAGAGAGGCTTTCAGAGCTCAGAGAACAAGGTCACTGAACTAACTATTTACAGAGAGTAACAAGGAGGGAACAAATGCCTTATTTGACCACCTGTGTTATTCTTCCACTCAACAAAATCCCACGTGGAAGGAAGGTCAGCAGAGCCATGGGCAGGGGTAAATGTGGCATCATAGTTAAAACAAGATACAAAGCAATGTCTCTTAGATCACCAAGATCAAGACATAAGGCAAATCTCCCAGACCAAACCACCAGGAAAGATAAATAAAAGTAGCACTTCTGTGTCACAGGAATGTTGTAAAGTTCGTTGTTATCTAAACCACCAGCTTCTCAGATGGATGTTGTCAAAAACAAGCATCCCATAGGAACACATTCTGTGAGCCACTACATTAATCTATGACCAAGAGCAAGAGCAGAATTCCCTCTACACTGGAAAAAAAATTCCCCTTTAGTGCAAACTCAGTTACTCTTCCCCAGTTTGCATCTAACTGCTCATATGCCATCGACCTCAGAAACAGATTTTCTTTTAAATAAATGGGCTGACTGCTTTTCAAACACACGTTCAGTGTTTCTGAGCAGAGCCAAATATAATAACAACATAAGACAAAAGACACCCTGTGCAGCCTTATGCCTCATTCTCCCTGCAGTACCAGGTTTAACTTCAATTTTCTGTAGCTGTAATCAATGCCAAAGGTGCCTCGCAGGCCACGCGTTGCTTGAGACTGACAGGCACAGGACCACCAGACAGGCAGCTCCCACTAAATTTAACTCCATTTGTGGCTACCTGCAGACTGACAGGATCTTTGTAAGTCTGGTCAGATTGCAACCCTCTCCTTCGTCTGAAGCTGAAAACGCACACGGTGTATTAAAGCGAGATCTTCACCATAAAAGCACGTACAAACAAGTCACCATGGAGGGTACTAAATTTCAAATAAACACCTTCCTAGTTCCTCTGTCATCCACATATCTGTCCACATATGCATGTGCTTTGATCTCTGAGCAAATGAGATTTACTCTGTTCTCACCAAGGTATAAGCTACTTGGACTATTTCACATATACCAAGGAATAGGATATGCAGCCACAGAGTCACCACTGGGTACTGAATATGCTGTAGGTTCACAGCTGAACTTGTCCCCATGATAATTTATTCACTTGTGTGCAGTCGATGTGTAAGGATGAGCTACCTCGAGGTTAAAAACATTAAAAAAAAAATAAATACAGTGAATACCACTGGACTAGTTGGATTAGGTGAGGTCAGCACTGTGTGTGCTAGCTGACTTTAAAAGTTTGCCTTCTGACATCTTTTTTACTTTTTAATGTGTCTTTTTCACTTGCTCATACAGACACACATTATTCTGAGCTGTGACAAGACTTTAAAGTACATCAGCTACCGCATCTATAAGAGAAATAGCCTGCTCTCACTGCCGTCTACTTGACATATGCCCTTAGAAGGCTCACAATTTGTTTGTGAAAATGCAAACAGAAAATGGCCAGATATGACACATATTTATTAAGCTCCTCCCAGCGAAGCTGATTTCTCCCGCCACACTCCCTAACACAAGTAATTGGGCAGGACCTCACATTGCTTCAGCCTGAGCACGTGGACTTACCAGAGAAACTGCCCTGTCCAATCCAAGTCAAACACTGATTTCAGCTGATGAAAGGAAGGAGCTGTGCTGGCCCCTGTCCACAGCACGTGCGCTGGCGACTCACACTTCCCCTTGGTGCTCAGCCAGCGCCTCAGCCTGCCTTAGCAGGAACCATCTGCGGGGATGAAAGAGCACCTCAACTTCCAAATTTACTTCCAGCCTTGAGAGCAGCCAGACTCCTCTCTCCTCCAGGAACCACTAAATAACACAGCACACGGCTTCCTGAACAGGCAGGCTCTGCCAGGGGCAATCCCTGTGTCCATGTGCTCTGGGGTTTCTCGTTTTCGCTACACGTTGTCTGGAGCATTCTGATCACAGACCAGTTTTAATGGTGGATAATAAGGCAATTCCTATGAGAACACTTCTAAGGTGTTTGCATCCCGGTTGGTCACATACTGCTACACAGGTCTTAGTAATAGTAATGGTTATAATTAGCTCTTACAGAGCACTTGCCTCTTTTTATAATTTTTCCTAAGATACGTAGATGTAGAGAGCTTTCACCTCATTTTAAGGACAGGGAAACTGAGGTATTGAAAGGGAGGTTATGATGAAATGTAAATGCCAGCAGTAACATGAGGCACAGAACCAGGTCTCCTCCATCCTAGCTGGGTGCTTCAGGCAACACAGCTGGGAAGCTCCATATCCCATTACCCATATACCGAGTCACCGAGTTCCCCCAGCAAGGATCTTATTTTTCATTATGGAGTGAAAAATAAAACAAGCCACAGGACTCTAACTCCTCCTGCAAGCCAGAGACAACACGGCCAGAAATTTCTGTGGCAAACGACACAGTGCAAATGCAGTGTGAGGAGAGTGGCAGCAGCCAGCCCGTGGAGGTGCTGGTGTGGTATCACTCATTACTGGGAGAGAGGGGCAGCGTTACCTCAGCTGTCAGAAAACAGGCTGGCTGCTGATTAATCCAAAACGCTGCTGTTGAGATGAGCGACCTCGTGGTCACCGGCGTCCTCAAACAAAATGTAAAGGCTCAAAAGGAAGGCATTACAAAGATCTACCTTGAGTTCTCATCAGGTCTTGGGGACGGGCTCAGTAACGCTTAAGTCTATTATTTTGTGTGGCCATTGCCAGCAATATAAGAGATCTCTGAAATTCAACTTGTTAATACTAAGGATTAAAGCAGACAGGGCAACTGAATTTCATACCTTTTTTTTTTTTTTGCCAGCATATGAGATCAAGGACTCAGCAGTCTTCTATAGAGGGAAATACCTGTGAACTCAAACATGCCTACTGTCCACCGCTCTCCACTACCTGTCAGTTCTAAAAATAAGGTTCAAGAAGCTCCTCAGCAAGCCCAAAGGAATAAAACTACAGGCCCTGCTAAATAGCACCCAAGAAGGTAAGAAAGAGAACCCAGGTGGTTTTTGATTGTTTTTAAGCAAGATGAGAAGACACGGAGAAACCTTAAGAGAACCAGAGCAGAGTCAGAGCTGTTTGACCTGGGATCGCAGCCCCTTGATTTCATTATTTCAGCCTGAAAGCACCCCAGGAACTGCTCTGGCAAACCAGAACTGGGCCAGGCTCTGGGCATGTCTCCCCCTCCACAGCACCCCCAGGCACTGCCCCTGCACCCCACACCTGCACAGCACTGTCTGGGTGCTTCACCCAGCCATCCCCAGTCACAGACAGCATGGGAAGGAGCACAGGGAGCTACAGTGGGACCAAACCAGTCTCTCTCCATCATGGCATGGCACCTTATCCTGACCAGGGTTGGCACTGAGGAACCTCCCCACGGGGAACAGCCGTGGCTGCCCAGCACCTCACCGCACACTCACCTGGTCCCTCAGAGGCTGAGGGGCAGCTGCAACAGCTTTATCGATGGCTGTGACCCTGCTCCCGCTGAGAGGCTCCTCTGTCCTCACAGCTCTGAAGCCCCTTCCCAAAATGGCCACCCACGAACCGCCCACATGGCTGACCCACAAAATGGCCGCTGCCCCCCACAGCCACCCCACAAAATGGCCGCCACCCCCCATGGCCGCCCCACACAGAGGCACAGACAGTCCCCGAGGCGCCATGCTTTATTCTGAGGGGTGGAGGGCACAGCAAGGGAGCTGGGGGAGACAAGGAAGACAAGGAGTGGGGAGGGTGTTCGCAGACTGGCAGAGCCAGGCTGGGCAGCACTAGCAGGAGGTGAAGGTTTTCCAGAAGAAGTTCTTGCAGGGCGCCTTGCGCTCCCTCTGCGAGAGCTGGGCGAGCCTTCCCAGCACCGCCCGCTCCTCCTCCAGCTTGCCCTCCTCCTCCAGGTCCGGGGCAGCAGCCTCATGCCCCATATCCACGCCATCCAGCAGGCCTGCCAGCATCTTCAGGATGGCATCCTTCCGCACTGTGCTCTGTTCCTGTGGGCAGAGAGCAGGGAAAGTGACACACAGAGGGCCTGTCCCCCACAGCCATCGAGGTCCCTTCATGTCCCCCTGCCATCCCTGGTGTCCTGCCCTCAGAGCTGATGCTTTTCCCATCAGCAGAGCTGTGCCAGAGCTGAGGAATATGTGGCTGTTGAGGGCACTGCTCCTGTCTCCCCTCCCTGTCCAGCTCAGCCAGCTGGACCCTCACATGTGCCATGTTACAGCTGGAAAAGAGCTGCTAACAAATAGGCTTGAATTGGCTGTGAAGTCCCTCGCTGCCCGCACTAATTAAATTTCAGTGAATGCCAAGCTGCCTCTTCCCCTGGTCAGCCCGTGTACCCTTCACTGCTCTGACTGCCTGGCATCCACCTTGGGAAGGTCAGGGAAAAGGCACAGGGTCCTGGGAAGAGGCACAGAGTCCTGAGCAATATTAAATTAAGCTCACGGGGGATGTACTCCACTGTAAAATGAAATGCAACAAGGAGAAGGATGCCCCAAAATCTGCAGCAAAATATTGCATCAGTGGAGGCAGGCAGCTGTATTTCTAGAACAAGAACCTGTGTTTCCATAGCCTGACCCTGGGGGAAGGTGGGATGAAATGGGAGCTGCTGAGCTCCATCCCTTTGCTGTAGCAGAGCCTGTGTTTTGGGGTTTGAGGGATTTCTGCCAGTACAAACTTTGAGTTGTTGTGTTTCTCTCAACTTTACATCCAGAAAATCTGAGGAATTTTCTCGTGCCTGAGAATTTCTGGTCTCTGTGGCTCCTTAGCAGGGACAGCTGGTACTGGCCAAGCTGGGATAGATGGTTTGACAGGAACAGATCCTGTCTCCCATGCGGATGGGAATCTTGGAAGCACATTTCCATGTCAGTCCTCACAAATGCCATATTTACTGCTGGGACTGCTGTCTCTGTCAGCACCAGCATTCACTAAGGACCACTTGGTGAGCAACTCAAAAGATGGATAAATACAGGCAGCAGCAATTATCCTGAGTTTACATTACAGAAGGTTTATGGGCATTTTTTAATCACTTTCTTAGCTCTAGTAACAAGCCTTGCTTCTGCACAAGGGGAACCGAGGCACAGAAAAACTCCATGCTGTATTTGTGGCAGAAGAGAAGGTAAAGCCAGTTTGTGCTCATTCTGATTCCTCCTCCTGTGCTGCAAGTACAGAAGTGCCTTGAGCCTTTGGGAGATAGACTGGGACGGGGGAACCCCCTAAGTGTATCTCCTGGGTCATGTCTTCCTTGGAAGCTTCTTTCCTAGTAGTAAGTGCTGTGTTTGGAAATAACCGAGCAGAGCCAGCGGCCTCAGACTGAGGGGTGGGGAAGGCAAAGCTCAGCCTGTGTTAGGGGATATTCCTTCTGCCTGATCAGCTGTGGCTGTCGGTGAAACCTGGCAGCTCTTCCCTGCACTAATCCACTGCTCACATCCTTTCTGCCTGGAGCTGAGCTCAAAGAGATCCACACTCTCTGGGAGCAGTTTGACATCTCAGCACGGTGGGTTGGGGCAAACCTTTGGGGAGCTGCTCCATTCCCTGTGCTCCATCCATCAGTGCATCAGAGGGAACACATCTTCCTTTTGCATTGTAATGCATTTTATAGGGGCTTATATGTAAAATCCCGATCCTTTTCTTACTTAAAACATCTGTCTGAGTTACAGCAGTGGTGACTGCAGGGATTGGTTCATCAGTATCTAACAGTTTTTCAGTTTGTAGAATGCTCTATAATAGATATAATGATTCTCTTTAATTGTATCATTATTTTGTAAGCAACAGTGCGCAGAAGACTAAGAGTCATTACACTCAAATTAATTTTTACCAAAGCCTTATTTATCAATTTATTCCCTACAATTTGTTTCTTTTTTTCCCCAGCAGCTGGGATTTGCACCAGAATTTACTTCTTAAAAAAAGAGTTTACTTTTTAAGTGCTGGGTTCGTTACTATAAGAATGCGGAGCTGAAAGTTTCCAGTTATCCCCAGAAGGGTTAATCCCAGGCAGCTGCAGGAGCCCTGATCTGACAGAACTCCAGCCCCAGCACCTCACACTGTGCACGGTTCTTTCTTGCAGCCAGTTCTGTTGTTAATGGGATGTGAGCCCACTCCTGGAGCAGCGAGACACTGATGGATGAGCTGGAGCCAACACTAAGACAGAAAAAACGATGTGGACACGCACAAAGGAGAAGTTGGTGCCTGTGAAACCAACACTGGGATCCTTCCCTTCTCTGGAATAACAGCAGCCTTATGGATACAGCCTGAACTGGACTGATGACTAACCAGAGCTCAGAAGAACATCAGGGATGGCAGGGAACATGCAGGTGAGAGAACTGCGGGGAGAGGGCAAGAAAACAGGGCTTGTAATCATGTTATGCTATTGCTTCCTACCCCTTTGGCCTCTTAGGGAAACAGCATGGCAAAATAAAGTTATTATAGTGCTCTAGCCATTATAATATTAGGGTTTTGCCAGTTGGTAGGGTAATTATACTGCTATAATAAGTTCTGCCACTGCATAGAGCTGTGCTGGTTCAGAGTGTAATTATTCTAGCAGAACTATGTCAGTATAACTCCCCTTGTGAATACTACTCTGGAAAAAGCAATTTTATTCTGATATAATTACTTCATTTATGATTCCTCTGTTACTTTCCTACTGAACCCATCTTTTAAACATTTGTCCTTCCCATGAGTCCTATTTAAAATATCATCTCCCTTGATCATTTTACCAATTATGTATCTTTTCTCTCCCTCCCTAGTACTCTGCTTTATTCTCTCATGCTGTACCATTTCAGTAATATTTTCTCCTTTTCCCTCTGCTCTCTGCTGTTCATTTTGCCAGTTTTTGCTTAGCTCAGACTTCACTTCTGCAGCCCCTGGCATCTGGTACCTTTCTAAATCAGCTGGGTAGAGCTGCAGGAACAGCCCCAGGGTCAGCAGCATGTGAAGCTGTAGTGCCTTGGAATATAGAGGGGTGGGAGAGTTTTTTGCACCAGGTAAAGCCTGACTGCCCTTATCCCCCCTCCCCTGGCTCTGTCCTCACCCAGCTCCTGCCCAGGGTGGGTTTTACTCACCCTGGTGCTCTGGATGGCCAGTCTCTCTTCCCCAGGCAGTGCCGTGGCTCTCACACTCCACACCAGCAGCAGCACGGACACCAGGCTGGCCACCAGCTGCATGATGCACAGGCTGGGACTGGTGCTGAACGAGGAAGACTGGGAGAGGGAGCTGCTCCTGGGCTCTCTTCTGCCTCAGACAATGGCTGCAGCCCCTTTTATAGCCCTCCCCCAGCCCAGTGGGTGACGCAAACAATTAAGTCTATATCAAAGGCAAATTAGACTTTGGAGAGGTTGTTAACACTTGGCTGCTTGAGTGGGATACTTCAGTGCCTCTGGGCTCTCCATGTGCCAGACCTGCAGAGACTGAGGAAGCAAAGGCTTGGGACACTCCAGTAACATGCTGTTTCTTCACTCCAAGAAATTGTAGGCGCTGTCTCTGCCTCTCCTAGTTAGCTGGATTCTGTTTGGGAAATAATGTTGGGTAGAAGAGGCCACCAGCTTGCACAAACCTGGATGATTCAGAGGGAAGAGGTAAAACTTCTGGCCACCAGTGCTTAGATATGGTCTTGGACCCTCAGCTGGTGTGTCCAAACAGCTCCAGGCTTTCAGGGTGTTTGGATCTGGGTCTCTGCATCAAGCAATGCATCTCCCTGTGGGATGCCAACACGCCTGGCTTTCCCTGTAGGGTAACATGGGGACAGAGCTGCAGCTGTGCAGTTATATCCTCTGTCTGGAAAATGCACATCAGACCACCTGGAAGCCTGCTGAGGGTTATGGGGTCTTGTTCCTAGTGTTGCTTCAATCCCTCTTGAACCCATCCCAGGAGTGTAGGTCAACACAGTGGAGATGCTGGGTTTAAATGTGTTAAAAACCAAGTACTGAAAGGCTGGTCAGAGCTGGAGCTGCTCTGCCCTGAGAGGCTTAAAAAGGCTCATGCTCTGCTGGCACTGACCACAGGCTGCTTGGAGTGCGTTCCTACCACTCCTGGTCAGCAGTTAATAATGCCTCCTCCTTGCCCCAAAAGCTGTACCAGCAGTGGGACTGGTCCCTGGGCCAGCAGAAAGAGCTGTTGAGCACTGCTGTCTGCACTGTCCCCATCACTTGCCTGTGACATGCCTGTGAGATGCAGAGCTGAGATCCCAGCTCACCACCAGCCCTTTCTCCAGGAGCACTCGCCTCAGGGCAAGTCTTCCCCTGACCTTAACAACAAATGACAATCAAAAGATAAATTGTTATCCTAATTTAGCACATTAAAAAAAAAAACCACAGGGAGGTGACTTGGCCAGGGGATGCTGTGGCAGAATTAAGAACAGAAGGCAGGAAAACCTGTTCCCCATTTCTCGCTCTTACCAGCATTACAGATCCTGGAAACAGCATGATGGAACTTTGCCTGCAAATAATCCAGCTCCTAATGCCAGCTACACCAGCTCTTGAGGGAAAAGATGCCACCACTTCCATGTACACTGTAAAAGAAATGCTGATTCCCTCATTGAAAGGCAGAAAAACCCTTTTCTGAGTCACAGAGCCTTGTGGGGGGAATGTAACAATCTAGCAATTTCTGGAAACGAATTTTCTTGGAAAACTTTGTAACCTCCCTGTTTCTCACCCTCCCCAAGTGAGAGGTGGCTGCCACGCACCACTTCCAGATGAAACATTATCTGTTTCCTTTGAACCTGATCTGGCTGGTTTATCAGAATTGCCGGGTAATGGATTCTGTCAAACACTTCCCAGCCAGCCCGGGGCTGAGGCAGAGCAGGAAAGCTCCGGGCTCCAGCGAGCAGAGAAACCACAGGGACCTGCCAAATGACCCGCAGCCGATCTGCTCCAGGAGGGGTGAACTGGGGGAAGAGCAAATGGAGAAAACACACTTGGCTGCTCAAGGGGAAGGAAGGGCAGGTCCTGGGAGTGTGAGATGTGCTGGGGCTGACAGGTGAGCCCTGCACTGGGGCTGTGAGCAGGACTCACCCCCGTGGGCCGTGCAGGCAGCAGGGGCAGTGCGGGCGGGTCTCCACGCTGGGCCCATCTGCTCTGCCCACGCTGCTCGTTCCAATAAACACAGTTCTGTCTGCAGCTTCCCCTTGGAAGGGGCTGTTGTCTGTAATGCTCCACTGAGAGGCTGGGGTCACAAGTGTGACGATGCTCCTACCAGAAAAGGAAGTGGTGAGTGAGAGATCAGCTGCTGGGGAGGCTCACAGGGATGTAAAGGGTGACCAGGCTGCCCTGAATCCGTCCTGGGGTTAAAGGGCAGTAACAAAATAACTGTTACCTCGTGAGCAGGGGTGACTTTGGAGAGAGCTCCTGCCCAGATACTCCAGCACCAAACCTGTGGCCCTGCTGACAAGCACAGCCCAGCCAAAACCTGTGTCTAGCCTGGGCAAGGCTGGGTGTCTGTTCCCAGCTGGGAGGGAGGGAACAGGGACACATCAAAGTACTTACACTCCAGTGCCCACAGTAGGACTGGATCTCTAAATCCAGACTAGTTTCCTCTGGGCTCTGCTACAGTATGTCTCAATATCAGACACCTTTTTTTCAGGTTGCTCCATCTTTTCTAGTGCCCTTCTCTTTCCTCACATTCCCTCTGCTGCTTCCCCTAGTTAGTCTGTCCTCTGGCCCCTTTGCAGACCCTGCTGACCACCTCCCCACCACAGGCTATAGCACCATCTCCTTCACCAAAGGAAGTCAAATAACTCTGTGGTGGTAAAATTTGTTCTTTTTAGTAATTGGATAGAGTTCAACATACAGCACCAGGGTTGTTTGTACTTCCTACTGTTCCTATCCCATGTGCATTGGCTGTCTGACCTTTAAGAAGGCCCCAATTATTTATTTTTTTTTTTTTTGCCAACCCTTAAAAGCTTATCACCCTGTACAGGAAAGGGTAAAGGTCTGCCCTTGGAACAATAAACATTTCTGATAATTTTTTCCTCTTACCACTTTCTCCCCATTATCTGAAGTCGTGTTCCCTTTGGAAGTCATGTTCCTTGATGCTTTCCTGCCCCCAGCTGCACATGGCCTGAGTGGGTTTCTGCCACTTCACAGTGAGGGTAGATCTGTCTGAAATCAGAATGCCTTTGAACACATCCCTGGGAGCCTGGCAGGGTGGGGATGCTCCAGAAGGAATTCCTGCATACAGTAACTTGAAAAGGCCTGGCTCTCCCAGGATTTTCTCCCACAGTCAGTGTGGCTCCAGCAGAGATGCACAGTGGGTTCAGAAGCACAGCAGAATATGTTTCCACAACCACACGAGACAACCTCCATCTTTTCGTGACTAAGGCTGCACAAACAACATGCACTGGGAGAGGTTTTATCATTCAAGAAAGAGGTCCCTGACCTCTCCTCAGTGAGTCTGTGCAGCAGCACTGCTGGAACACAAAAACTATGACTGTGTCTGACACTAAATGACACACTAAGGAATGAGATTATTTCTCAGTTGCCCTCCTATATGACCTGGATATTTGCTGCCTTCTGCCCATTTGTTGCCTGGTCTGGGCTCAGGTCACCATGCTTTGAAGCACGTAGCAGAACCACATCAGGCTTCCTGCACGGTGTCTGGTTCCCAAAGGTGAGGCACTCAGCTGCAGCTGAAGGAAGGGTTCCAATGCCTTCCTGTCATTGCAGTCCTTGCTCTCTGCCCTCGAGAGTCCCTTGTTGCAAAGGCCAATGCAATAAATAAAGCAGTAGTCAGCTGACAGTTGTGAGCCTTCCTGGAAGGGGAAACCAATTTGTTCACGGGCCTGAAATCACAGCTCATTTCTCAGGCAGTGTTCCCTGGCACTGTGCTCCCCAGGGCCCCGGAGGAGCACGCAGGTGGCTGTTCCAGCCTTGGCTTTCCACTGGCACTAATCTAACAAACCCAGGGAAGAGATTGTGGGAGCGTGGGCTGGAGCCTCGTCCCTGCTCAGAGCTCAGAGCAGGTGCAGGAGGAGGAGGGGAGGGCCCAGGGATGCTGCTCTCACAGCACACACGACTGCAAGGCTGTTCCAGCTCTCTGGGGAGCGGGAGCTGGGGGAGCTGTGCTGCCTCCTGTCTGCCGACCCCAGAGGGACTCAGGAGGTGAGGGGGGGGGGCAAGCAAAATGCCTCAGTGGTGCTCAAAGCCTTTTGTAGAACCGAAAAAAAGGGAAATTTAGGTTAGATATTTATTGGGAAGAAATTTTTTACTGTGAGGGTGGTGAGACACTGGAACAGGCTGCCCAGGGAAGTTGTGGGTGCCACAACCCTGGCAATGTTCAAAGCCATGTTGGATAAGGCCTTGAGCAATCTGGTCTAGTGGGAGGAGCCCCTGCCCATGGCAGGAGGGATTGGGACTGTTTGATCTTTAAGGTCCATTCCAACCCCTTAATATTCTATGATTTTATGATTTAACTGCATGTGAAGTTAAACATTAAACACCAAAATCTTCCTTAGAAAATAACTAATCACTATGAAACACTATTTCAAAGTACCTGTTTTCCAGTGCAAACATGTTGCCTGGCTCCAGGCTGGAGTCATTTCAGGCTGTGAAGCCTGGGGTTACTGCTGTTGCCATGGACTGACCTCTGCTACACCAGAGTTGTCCCTTTGGTGGCAGGATTGGCTGGACAAGACTTGGATAGAAACGTTCCTCTACCATTTGGATCACCTGAGGGATTGCTTATGCACTGCACCTCGTGGGAATTCCAAGAGCTCACCAGGGATGCTGACACATGGACCTGTGACACTGTCAGCACCACAGAGGGGACCACTGGGCTGGGAGAGCCTTGAACAGGAATTGCAGACAGGCTGGGGTTCTGGTTCCTGCTCTCCCCCGGCTGAAGGGGGTGAGACACACACAGGGTCATCACACAGGTCATCCTGCCCTTAACCCTGGCTCACAGAAGTAGCTTTGTTAAGTAAATCCTCGCTGGACATGCCCAGCCCTGGGCTGCTGCAGCAGCCCTTCAGTACCAAGCAGAGGCAGCCCCTCCTGCAGGGTACCTGTGGGGTCCCTGCTCCAGCACCCTCGGCACTTCAAGCCCCATCAGCCAGGAGCTGGTGTCCTTGAAAGGCCTGCACTGACATCCTCAACATTTGCAATAATCCACCCATCTTTATGTGCCTCACACCTCACTGTGCTCTAACTGCGATTCCCTGGCTACAATTCCCCAGCTTTTGCTTATTTGAAAAGCACTTAACTCCATCCTGTACATGACTAGGAAACAGCATCCCCCAGACTTCTCAGCATTTGACTTGGTTAAATTTCTCATCTTACTTTTTAACAGCATTTTGCCTGACTTTTGCTAGACATGAGCTGCTGTTTCATGTTGTCTACACTTTTCCCTCTTCTTCCCCCACCCTGTTACCAAGGGAACTTTCCTCTCCCTGAACTTGGTGGCACTTGTTAATACTTTTTTGACTGCTTGCTTACCAAGGCTGCTGTTCTGATGAAAGATGAATGTCATTCTTCCTTCAGCAGTCCCTTGCTCCAGCTCTCAGCCCCATCAATAATTCAGCCAGGCCTCGACAACATTAGCTCTGGGTGAATATACCACACTCATGCCAATTAACTGACTGAAAGGGCTCGGGAGAGACAGGCAGGAGATTTCACTTAATTTTATGAAGCTCTTTTCTGAACTTCTAAAAACTGAGTTAGTTCAAAGAACAAAATCAGAGCAGAGATCCTGACACAGTTCAAGAGGTGCCAAGAGACTCCAACAATGGATGTGCTAAAGCCCATCAGGCTCCTCTCCCTCGCTTGTCTCCACCTGCTCTGACTGACACAACACTGCACGTTCCCTGGGACAGAGCCTATCCCTGCTCATGTGCTCCTGACTTAATGAGCTGCTGGAACATGACTGCAGCATGTCTAGACAAACATCATCTCGGTGGCTCTTTGCTTATGAACAGCCTTGCCCGTGGAGAACAGTGACTTGGAACGACTCGGAAACTATATATAGGGCCCTGTGGACGGAGTGTGTGTGACTTGGATGGGAAACAGCCTTGTCTTCCTGCTCTCATCACTGGCTACTTGCTGAACTTACACATTTGGAGAGAGCTCAAAGAACCAGAAGGAATAATTAGCTGCGTGGAGGCCAGGTTTGAGGAAGCTCTTTCCCTCCTGGGCATTGTTGTACTCACCAGGGGTGGGTGAAAGGCTTGAACTTGTTACTAGTTGGCTGCTGCTCTAAGGCCTTCCTGGACTACACTCCTGGTCTTGATTCCCGTTCCAGGGGAAAGTGCCAGAGCTAGTTTTCTGTCAAGGACAAAGGGATGAAGGGGGTTCAGGTCCCAGAGGGATTTAAACAGGAGGAGCTAGAACCATTACTGATCTGCTCTTCATAAAAATATTAGAGTTGAGCAATGAAAATGCCTCATTAGCCCAAACGACTCGGTAGCTGTGAGAGAAAGGAGACAGTTACCCAGACAATTAAAGAGACAAAATACGTGTAAAATTCTGAACACAAGAATATAGAGGAGATCCAGACTCAGCTCTGCAGCTCAGCAATGCTTTGCAAACCCTCACGACCTCCAAGAAGCTGTACTGATACAGGTGGTAGAAGGGGGCACTGGGAAAGAACTGACAAGTCTCATCAGAAAGGGGAGAAAGGAGGAGGGCTGGTACTGACCCCACAAGTCCCTTGCTGTGGGCACACAGTGGCTGCACCACCAAGGCTGTTTGTAGGGTCACAATTGTGGTAAAGCTCAACCCCAACCTCTCCTCGAGTCTGCTCCTTCTGTTTCTCTCTTAACAAGCCCCAAAGGCCTCTCTCAGAAGCAGCTTTTTGCCTTCTCCTGATGCCACCTAGTGCCTGTCCCCAGCCTGCTCAGTCAGAGCTCAGCCCTCGGAGCCACCACAGCTCCTGCAGAGGAAAGGAGGGAGTGGGGCCAGGACTGCCAGGAACTGCCTGATGGCAGCAGGGAAATGGGCAGCTGGAAAACAGCTTGGAAAACTGTACCCCAGGCAGCATGTGGACTGGAGCACAGCTTGGGTAACAGGTACTGACACTGCAGCGGGAGCTGTTGGGCTACAAAACAAAACAAGCAATGGGATCACTCTTCAGAGCTTTCTTTGGATGAGAACTTGTCATCCCCGGAGATGAGGGAGAGAGGAAGTCAGAGCGACTACAGAGAGCCCCTGGAAGCACAGCAAACCCTCAGGATCTCTGTTTCCCCTCCCTGTCTCCCCAAAGGACACTGACCCATGCTGGTGTCACCTTAACCAGAGCCGAGTGTTTAATGGAGTGCAGGGAGGGACAGGGGCACAGTGGGTGTGCTGGGAGGATCCCACTGCACTGGGCACGGAGTCTTCAGAGCAGAAGTAAAGGAGTGGAGGCAGATCCATCTCACAGAGTACAACGGAAAACAACTTATGCATCTGGGGGCAGCATTAGAAATAATGATGCCTCCTAAGGACTCACAAATACCCAGGCCCGAGGCAACTCAGCATGACTGAGAGGAGAGATTTGTCAGCACAGCTGATTCCCCAACATCAGTACTGAACAGCAGGCAATGGAGCTAAGGTTTGTTTTTTATATATATATATTTATATTTATATATATAAAGCGCCTATCACCATATTGATAAACATTCTTTGGAACCACTCTGAGGGCAGAGGTAAGAACAGGAATTAGCCTGTGGGTACCTCAGCACTTCTGTTTCCAACCAATTTAAAAAACAAAAATTAAAAAAAAAAAAAAAAAGCCACAAGACTTTGCTGCCAGCCTGCCTGGCTGGTGTTTAATACTGCTACTCCATCAGGGTTGGAGGGAGACCTATTGTGAATGGCAACAGTTTGCACTGTGACTTCTCCAGCCGTGCTGCAGAGCAGTGCAGGTGTCACAGGAGGGCAGAGGGACACGGAGGCTCAGACCCGTTACCAGTCAAACGTCTCAGCAGCAGGGAGCTCCCACGAGGAGAGAGCGAGCTCACCGTGCACAGAGCTCTCACTCTCTGTGCTTAAGGCCGAGTCAGGGACCCTTTGGACTCTTCCCAGATCACCAGACAGAAATATGTGTCAGTTATAAATACATCATGTCAGTTGGGGGTGGAGGTGGGACGGGGGCGCAGGGACGGGGGATTTAGGGTGGGTGCAGGGAGGAGAGAAAGGAAGAAGACACCTTACGTTTCCAGCACTGGAAAGAACAGTTTTGACCTCACGCAATAAGTCACTGGACCTTTTCAATAGTCTTATCTGGCTTGTGCCCCATCATCTGTTACACATCAAAGGGAATGTTGGCTGGCAAACGGGTTAAACAATCCCACACAGTGGAGAGCAAATCTGCAGTCTGCTGGGAAGGTCCCAACCACATCACTGATGATCTCAGGGTCCACCTTGAAGGAAGGAAGCAGCTTCTCAGTCTCACACATCGCTCAGCGCCTGCAGACAGACAGAGTGTCAGGAGGGACCTGCCACAGCTCTACCAGTCCTCAGCAGAAGTATGAATCACCACCTCTGAAACACAACCATGGCATCTGCCTTCATCCCTAGGACACTCTTAGGAGGTTTTTTTCCTGAACCTGCAGTTGCGACCCAGTTAGGAGATGATGGAAAAACGCAGAAATCCTTCAAAAAGGCAAACTGAACTATGCTGGAGCATCCTTTCCGTACCCTCTGGTTTCTTCTAGAAACCATAGCCACATTTGATCTAAGACTTCTGGAGCTTTTCAATGGGAAACACCAGTTCTGCAGGCTCTGGGACTCAGTTTTGGCAGGTGAAGTAGGAGTGATCTGCCATCAGGGCATGGTACATGAACCCAAGGAAGCTTCAAACTGAACTCCAGCCTTCCCTGACTGACTCATCCTCTGCTCTGTCACACAAAACGCTGTCCTGCTCCAACTTGCCCACAGAAGCCTTTGAGGCTGCAGGAAATCCTCAGTCCTGCCCACTCCCACTCCCACCCCGTCCTGGACGGAGGCACAGCAGCAGAGCCCGGCTCACCTTCCGTGCAAACTCGGGCAGGATGAAGGCTGCCCGGTGGATGTCAGAGTTGTAGTATTTCAGACTCCTCTCCTCCACTTGCTGCTGCGAGAGCTGCTGCACAGGCTCCCGGAAATTCGTGTTCTGCAAGAGCAAAGCCAGGTAGCTCTGAGTGCCTGGGTGAGGAGCCAGGGGCTGTGTGACAGGCACCCTGACATGTGGCAGAGAACCAAGAGGACTCGCAGGAGAACAGATGACTTTCTGTTCTAGCATGAGGTCAAAGGTTCTGCACAGCTCCAGCCCCAAGGGCTGGGGTTCACTCTCTGTAACTCGTGTGACCAGCCCTGCTGCACAGATGTCAGTGCATGAGGTCAGACTGGGTGAGCCCCATGCCAGATGAAGCTGTCAGAGTGCCTGAGCATCCAAGAAAGCAAGGCTTTGCTGTTCAGAGCAGAATTCATGTCTGTGGATCAGGCACAGTGCATGCTGCCAGCACCCCAGATAAATCCTGTACAGCAGCAGCACTGCTGGCCCCAAAAACCCACCTGACAGTTGGTCTCAGAGTAACCAGCCCACACCCCAACACTGACTCTCCCTTGGAGGCCTCTGTACGAGCAGATTACCAGTCACAGCCTGATTCTTATCAAGCAGGTGCCCACCTTGCAACAGCCAACATCAACAAGACAAAGCCTTAACAGGCTCTGGGAATTGGTAGCAACTTCTTCCCTTCCAAGTTTGTTGTACTAGACAGAAACCCCTGTCCTTTTCTAAGGCAGCTGGTCAGCTCTGCAGTTCACCCAGCACTGAGCAGGCTGCATTGCAGCTCTGGGACTGCATGGGTCTGGAGGCCCCACAGCTGGGAGAGCTCAGTGCCACAGCTCCAGCTCTTGGGGACAGCCTCAGGCAGACCCTGCAGGTGCTTCCAAGCAGTGGAAAAGGGCACCTGAGGTGCCGGAGACTCACCGGGTTCTTGCTGCAGAGCATGAAGCCAATCTGCCCGCTGGGATACGTGGGGATGGTGCAATAGGCGTATTCCACCACCGGGAACAGAGACTTGCAGAACTGACGCATCTCCTTAATGAGATCCAGGTGCAGCCACTGGCACTCACCTGCAGGGAGAGAGGAAGGCAGGATGCAAGGTGAGAGCTGCCCCCCTTCTCTGTGCCAGGTTAACAGCGGTTCCAAGTCCCAACCTGCTCTGCTCTGCTCTGCACAGCTCATGTGGTTTCAAAGGCAAGACCAGACCCCTACGCCAGTTTTGCTAAGCTCAGTCCAGCAGTCTGAGCTGATGGAGACAGACCAAAACCACAGCTGTACCTGGGAGCCGAAATGCTTTCACTCCCTGCATCACGTCTCCCCAGGAAGAGTTCCCCCTGTGCCTCACCCTTGGCACGCAGTGGTCTGGCATCACCCTCTGCCCAGCGACAGCACCCTCACCTTGGCAGCAGAGAATCCCATCTTCTCGCAGGGCTGTCTTCATCAGCTGGTAGTAAGATTCTTTGAATAAGCTTTCTGCAGGACCTGGGAGAAAAGCGAGTGTGACCCTCAGCCCGCACTCAGCACAGCAAACCCATCAGGATTTCAGCTTTGCTCAATAGCAAGCCCAGGACCTTTACCAAAGGAAGTCATAGCAGCTGCCTTTTGCTCCAGGGAGCATTTTTTAAACAGAACTCCTGCTCCAAACTGCATTTTAGAGATGCCTCTCCTGTGTTGACTACAGCAAGAGTGAAGGTGGCTCAAGCAGTCGTCGTCAGGTCCCTAAAATGAGGTGTCATATCTACATTTGGTCTCTCTGCCTCAGTTTTCCCCTTCAGAAATACAGCAGCCTCACCACAGCCATCTTTGGGATGGGTGCTACACCAACAGTGTGTGACCCACTGCTTCACTGGGCACATGTGCAAAGCTGTCCTTGCCAGCATGGTGCTGTATCCCCCATGGGATTGCTGGTCTCAGGGATCAGCTCTGCCAGAAGCAATTGCTGCTGGAGCTGAATTTTGAGGAGAGAAACGCGTCAGCTGCTTGAAGCCTTGCTAATACAATTTTCTGGTTCTCATCCTTCCCTTTCTCTACCAAAAGAAGCAAGTCAGCAACAGTCTTTCACTTGAAAGGAGCCTGGGCAGGCTGGCATAACTTCCAAGAGGTAAGCAGAAAAGGAGGGGGAGTGTGGAAAGCAGAATTCTTACCCATGGGGTCAGACGAGTCCGTGATAATCACATCAAAGGCTTCTTGATTTTGTTTCATGAACTCAAAACCATCTCCCACGTGCAAGGTCAGCTTAGCGCTGGAATATCCCACTGCCATGCCTGGGAGGTATTTTTTGGATACCTGGATCACGTCCTGCAGCAACACAGAGATCACAAGTGGGTCAGCGGGGGCTACAAGGAGCTGCTTCTCAGGCTACTGTGCAGTTGCAACTGAAAGAACAGCACAGTGAGTCATTTCCTTCCATGCCTTCAGCACAAATCCGACTCAGCCAGCGAGATCCTCAAGAGCTGTCAGCATCTTCAGCCAACAAGCTACACTCAGCCCTTTCCTACGGCCTCAGGGTTCAGTGACACTGTTGGTCTGTCCTTGCCAAACTCAACAAGAAGCTGGAGCTTCAAAGGCTCCCTGAGGAACTGAGTGAACACAATCACAGATCAGACTGCTCTGTGCCCCTTCTCCCTCTGGACACTGTTGCAGAGGTGATCTCCCTTTCTCCCCTCCTGAATGAAGCCATGCCAGCAGGTTTCTAGATGCGAGATGAGAGAGATCCCCATCTCTGCTCCATAGCCATTATATCAGTCCCCCGATAAGATACAGTTTTCTCTCTAACATGGTTAGACAGGCACTGCCCTGGGCCCAGCAACTGTACTGAACACTACCAGCTTCTCACAGCTGGCAGAGACAAAAAAATATGCTGGTGTCAGGCAGTGCTTGTTCAAAACCAGGCACGTTTGCCTACTTAGCTTGGCAGACTGTGCACACATCTCACATAGCAGTGTTTCCCATTCCTAATAGAGCCCTCCTCTGAGCAAAACTTCCTAAGAAAGTAAAATATCAGAACAAACTGGCCGAGAGGAGGAGGACTAGCTCATTTATCATGGAAACAAATCCCCCTTTCTTATTTCCTGCTTTCAGTCGCAGGGACTGCTCAACACAGCGACCATCCTCCTCGGGCAGGAGCAGCAGTCAGTTCAGCAGCGAGGCAGAGGGAAAAGCAGCACCTCCACAAAGCCAGGGCGCTCCTCCAGATCCCGTGCTTGGCCCACGCCGGCCTGGAAGGGCCTCAACCGCATGTGTGTGAAAGAAATCACATGGAAGAGGCAGCCAGCTGCCACGTAGATGACTTGTAAGGCAAAGAGGTGGCGCTGTCAGTGTCACGCCAGCAGAACCGGCAGCAAAGGCGCCCGGTGCTGACAAGGGGCAGCAGGTGAAGCCGCAGCTCCCGTGGATGCTGTGAGGCCGGGCTGCTTCTGCCGGGCAGCCCGCCCGCCCGGAGCCCCGGGGCTCCCGCACGCAGCCGGGAGCCCAACGCACCTCATCGATCTCGCACTGCACCACGGACTCCACGGTGGGGTGTTTGACCACCTCTCTCAGCACTCCCCCGTCGCCGCCGCCGATGATCAGCACCTGGCAGGGACAGGGCAGGACAGCGGCCGTCAGCGGGGGCGGCTCGGGGGGGCTGGGGCTGCCCGGCCTAACGGGAGCGGCGCGAAGCCCCGCGGGCCCGTCCTGCCCGGCGATGAGCTGCGGGGCCCACGCGGCTGCGGCCACGCTCGCCCGGCGGGCCCGGGCAGCCCCCGGGAGCGCCGCAGGGCCCGGGGCGGGTCTGCGAGCCCCGGCCGGGGGGACCCCAAGGAGGGGCCGGGGACGACTCACCTTGCGGGGGTCGGGGTGGCTGCAGAGGGGCAGGTTGGCGATCATTTCCTGGTAGGAGAACTCGTCCCGCTCCGTGCACTGGATCACCCCGTCCAGGACCAGGACGTTGCCGTAGGTAGTGCTGGGCAGAGCGGGGGAAGCGGGGTTGGAGCCGGGCCCGGAGCCGCGCTCCCCCGCGCCCTCCCCGCGCCAAACAGGCCCCACCGCGTGGCGCCGGCCGCCCCCCCCCGCCGCCCCCCGCACCTGCGGAACACGAGGATCTCCTGGTAGCGGGAGCGCTGGTGGTGCAGCAGCTCCTCCACCTGCAGCGACATGGCCTGGCCGGGCCAGAGCCGGCAGGTCTCTCGGAACCAGCCCTCGCGGATCAGCGCGGCCGCGCCGCGCTCCATCGCGGCCGGAGCGCGGGGCGGAGCCGCTGCGGGGGCAGCGCTGCGGGAGCTCCGCGCTCCGCTCCCGCCGCCGCCGCTGCCGCCTGACCCCGCGGGCGCGGGAGCCGCGCGCAGGGCCCCGCGCGCCCCGCCCCGCCCCGCCCGCCGCCATTGGCCCCGCGCCGGCCCCACGTGCCCGCCCGTCACGGAGCGCGGGGCCGCCCCCGCCAGGGGAAAGGGCGCGCCCGCCCCGCACACACCCCGCGCCCGCCCCGCGCGAAAAGGGGCCGGGTCGGGTGGCTGAAGGGCTGGATGTGACGGGGGTGGGGGGTGTGGGATTTAACGAGGGTGACCGGGGGGCTGGAGCGACTCTCAGGAGGAAAGGCTGAGGGAGCTGGGCCTGTTCAGCCTCCAGAGGAGACGCTGAGAGGGAACCTCCGCAGTGTCTGTCAGGGGCTGCAGGGAGGGGGCAGAGGATGGACCAGGTTCTGCTCGGGGGGGCCCAGCAATGGCACAAGAGAATGGGGCAGAAACTGGTGCCCAGGAAGTTCCACCTGAACATGAGGAAGAACTTCCCTGTGCAGTGACCCAGCTCTGAACAGGCTGCCCAGGGAGGGTGGAGTCCCCCTCACCGGGGATGTTCCAGAGCCGTTTGGACACAACCCTGTGCCATGTGCTCTGGGATGGCCCTGCTGGAGCAGGGAGGTGCAACCAGATGACCCACTGTGGTCCCTTCCACCCTGACCCATCCTGGGATTGTGTGGATGTCACAAAAGCAGGTTTGGTTCTGGTGCTGGTGGGCCCTGGCCTGTGCTCAGCTCGTGCTCCGAGGAGCAGGCCTTGGGAGAAACACATCAAGGTTCTACCAAGAGTAGTTCTCCAACCACATTACACAAAGATCTCCAACAACTGCTGCACAACAGCAAATCAGCCCCAGAGTAGTGGATCCCAGTGCTACAACTTGACTGGCACAGCCAGGTGAATAAAGCACACAGGGATTTGCTACTCACTTCCATTAGAGATGTTTTTAAAAACTGTGGCAACTCATAAAATGAAAACAGAAAAGACCTGAAATTAAGATCACCCTTGAAATGTCACTTTGCATGGAACTTTAAGTAGAGGACTTAAACCACAGAGATTTTAATATCCCTGGGGGCAAGGGAGTTTTTAGTAAGACTTACTTGTTCTTCATGTTACAGAAACAACCAGAACTGGTAAAGCTAGGAAGGGAATTGGCAGCCCCTGCAAATGCACTTAGAGACAATTGCTATTTAACTGCCTCTTTACGAAAACATTCTCCAATATTCAGCCATGCAAGCAGATTTTACGAGCAGAAAGAGACTCTGTTCCACCATTACAATGCTGCTCAGTTGGCTCTGTTCACACTAAGATACCTAAGAACCCTCCTCTGTTCCTTCCACTCCCTACTCCCCAAAAACAGTGGAAGAGACTGAAAACAAACTCAATCCCAAACCTCCCCACAGTCTTTATAAAATAGAGCCCTGTTAAAATGTCATGTTCCTTACCTCTGCACAGCAGCATTACCAGCCAGCAGTGTCAGCATTAGAATCAGCTCTGTCGTCCATCCACCAAGTACTGATACTGTTTCTGATACTCTCTACAAAGACTTTGGGGTAACTCACTGTGGGTATTTAAAACCTGGAGATGTTAGTTTAGCTGTAGAGGTTCAGCTGCAGCACAGAACCCGCTGCCTTTCCCCAGCCCAATCCTGCACTCTGTTTGTACCTTCTGCCTAATGCTATTACTTTCACTCTATAACTTTATGGTGAAGCCACTGACCTCTGATCCCAAAAGTATCCTAACTATTTTTTTTTCCCTTGGAATAAAGCCTTTGTTTAAAAATACACAAACACTGCCAGGTAAACACACTCATTTTCCATATTACCTTGTCCTGTAAGAGTTGAGCTGTGCAGTTCAATTTGTAAGCAAGGTCTAACATAAAAGACAGTCCGGCCTCATTTCCTCCTCTGGACTGCTGGGGTTTGAGTCATATCTACTGAATCTATGACTTTCGTGCTGCCTTTAGAGGTGCCAAGAGGTTCCCCTCATACTCCATTGATATGCTGATTCTGGACTTCAGGCAACTCCAACAAGTGACAAGTTCAGCCTAACTGTGTTTGAGGAAACAGGATAAACTTTCAAAATTATAAAAAAGGCAACATTATGAGTATAATTAGAAAAAAACCAATGTGAATATAATAAAAGTGGCATCAATTAAAATGTTTTTCCTTTTGGAACAAAAAGGGTTTTAATGGTCTTAAAAAACATTTTCTGTACAAAAATTGCTCAATGACCGGTATTTGCCTCCTCGTGGTGACAACACTTCTAACTATTGTTTCCTTCAGCGGCAACTCCCACAGGTCCTGTAACAAGGATTATCTCTTTGGCCAGTGGTGTGTTGAACCCCTGCAAAAGAGTTACACAAACACTTTAACTCCTGCTCTAAATTCACTCAAGACTGAAAACTGAGGATGTTACAATGATTCTATCAAGGGTCCTGATGCAGACAGAGCCCTTACCCCCTCCAGTGCTGCCCTTACCTAGTGTTGCTCTTTTATGACTAAGTAACACACAAGACTCATCTCTTGTAAGCTAAACATTAAGTATCCATTCAGAACAAGAATGTTCATGCTTGGCACTACTGTTATTTGTCTTCCTCCCAAGCCAGGCAGATGTTCTCCCCACCTCCACCTACCTTTGTGGTCAAAGAAAGCAACTCCCACATCCATTAACACAAACTTTTACCTCAGCATTTCAAACCTTCCACCCAGACTTGTCTTTGATTGCATTAATCCTGACTAAGTTTCTCTTTTTTTTTCCTTTTTTTCCCCTTTAAACTGACGTCAAGCCGTGACGCAACCTCTTCCTGCTAAACATGTGCTTCAGCTCCCACAGCAGCAGAGCACAATAGCTGTGCTCTGCCCATGGCTCCAGGGCAGGGGTGTGCAAACACTCCAGCTGGGTCAGAGCAGGCTGACAACACACCTCTCAGCTTTCCCCGCCAGGTAGGACATGCTCCGGTTTCCAGACTGTTGAAGTTTGTTAGCTCCAGCAAATTTCTGCACAGAGAAGAAACAAAACACCAGCACAGTGAGGTTCCTGCCAGACCCAGTGTATCCTGTGAGGTTCATGTGCTGCCAGGTTGTGCCACCCTCACACCACTCCATCCACAGCGTGAGGTTTATGCTTTAGGGCTGCTCTGAGTGCACCTGAGGAAGTGCTGTTCTACTGCTCTGACCTGGACATGTGAGGCACAATACCCCACTGACAACAAATCTTACCCAGCTAGGCAGAAAGACCTGTACAGGCTGTCCCAAATTCACCATTTGGTTTCATTTTTTATCCTGGAACAAGTTTCAACTGACAGGATTGCACAGGAAAATGTTTCCTACTCTATCAGGCATAAACTGGTTCAGCTTCTAAAACACAATTTTTCTGAATGTCTCAGATGCTCCCTGGTAACATTTCCCCTCCAGTTAAATATGCAGGAAGGCAGCATGCACAGGGGAGGCTGAAATGCAAGAAATGGGCTTCAGAACTTAAAATTAACGCTCAAGCACCCAGTGAGTTCACACATGGGCTTCCTGTTACTTCCTGCCTGAAAGCCCATGGACATGACACATCAGCACCAAACTCCATGTGTGAGCACTATGCAGGTATAGATGGGGGGGTTTAGGTACCCAGGTTTGCAGGGGACAGCACAGGAACTGCCCTGAGTTTGTGTTTGATTGTTTTCTTTCTTCTCTTCAATCTCAACTAGCAGTAAGTGAAAAACCTCTGAGCTCAGACTGTTTTCCTGATAACAGTACTTGAGGAGAACACGAGCAACACACAGACCTGAAATGACCTGGAACCACTGGAATGACTGAGATTTTTGAGAGTGCCTTGAATTTGGTACTGGGAATTTGTAGTGGTGTGCTGTGGTCCAAGTGCCATGCCTGTGACGTGTGGAGGTGTAGGTGTGAATAATGTACGAAGAAGTGGGAAACAACAAAGAGTCTGAGGGGCCCCAAGGAAGCTCCTGCTAAATGGGAAGCATGAACTTGTGGCTGGAAGCTGCACCTCAGCACCAAGTGCTGTTAGGGAACACTCTGCACATCCAGAAAAGGTGATCTGTCCTCCCCAGCTTGGTACACACTGTCACCCACATTTCTGTTCCTCTTTTCATGACAGGCCCATACCTTCCCTGTGTAAGCTTGCTTGGCAGGATCAAATTGTGGCGACTGCTTCGATTTGCTGCTTCCTAAAGGAGAGAGGAGAAGCTGTCACTAAAATTCTCCATAAAGAACAGTGCATTCCACAGTGTTCCTCTGATGATATGGAGGTTTTGCTGCAGTCTCCAACACAGTACAACCCAGAACAGTCTCTTAAGGACAGGGGATGCTTTTGAATAGGTGCTTCTTACAAAGGAGTCCAATCCTCTTTGCCTCCTAGTTCCCGAGTCCAATTAAACAGATGACTTTCTCCATGGAGAAAAGAAACAAAACCCAAACCCACAATCCATTTGGCCAATGGTTTCAGGATTTTGTTTCCAAATCAGAAGGGATGCTGAAGCGTACATTCCTCGAGTCAACTTCTTCAAGTGCTTCCCCACTGTACGGTAAGTGCACTGTAACAGTCTGCACTGCCTTGCCACCCACATTCCCACAAGCCTTCTCCAGGCTCAGCTGGAAACGTTTTCCACAGCCTGCAGCACTCTAGCAGGGGATCAGATCTTACCTGCAAACACTTTGAAGTTGGACTTGCTGTAATCAAAGGGGGTAAACTGCTTTGGTGCTTCCAGCTCCTCTGGTTGCTGGGGGGGTTTTGGCCGTTTCTTCTCCTGTGTTGGCAACTCTTCTCCCGTTTCACTTGTGTCTCTTTCCCTCTTCCTATTTGCTTGTTCCTGCTGGGAAAGCAACCCACAGAAGAGAACCAAGGACAAGGTCAGGAGGGGAGAATGAAACACTCCTGCACAGGCACCAGGGTGCAGATGAACTGCCCAGTGGAGCCAGGCCCCAGTGACAGCTCCTGCCTGTGGCAATAACAGTGTGGGGAGAAAGCTCTGTGCTCTTCCTGGGGCCTAAACTGCTTTGTTTTTTTTTCTCCTCACACAGCAGGCACTTCTGAGATAAAAAGCCAAGCTGTCATTTCACAGGATATCAGAGGCTGAGACCTGCTGTGGCCGCACTGGCAGATTTGGGGGAGCCTACGTGGAACAAGTGAGGAGCCTTGGGGGAACAAGTGAGGAGCAGAAGTGCAGCAGTGGAAAAAATTCCCTACTGAGCACATAGAGGGATGTGACAGTGTGCACAGCACAGTTAGTAGGGCCTGTTGTTACACCCAGGGCAGCACCACTGTCCAAACACTGACATTCAGGTGTTCCAGAGTGACAGGGCTCAGGGTTTCACTCTGAACTGCTCTAACAGTCAAGATGGGCACAGTCTGGAAGGAGGGAATTCCATGACATACCATGGCTTGCTGACGAACAGACACAACGTTTTGTGTTGTGTTTTTATGCACCTTCTGTGCCTGGGCACGGGCAGCTATGGAGACAAACAAGCATTACTGTAAAAAGCAGCAGTAAGTTAGCCAGGAGCTTAGAAAAAGCAAGCAAAGCAGCAAGTCTCAAACTAAACATAGTATAAACATTACCAAACTACATAATTTCTCAGGAAATCCATCATCTACAGGAAACAACCTATGTACATTGGGAAAAGGATGCTGGCACACACCCTGAGGAAGGGAGGAATGGCTGTACCTGACTCCTGGGCTCCTTTCTTACTGATTTCATTCTTGGGCTTCTTCTGTACTGGTGCCTGACTCATCAGCTTCCATCGATTGCTGATCTGCAATGAAAAAGTGTTACCTGGAACCACCTTCTTTGAAGTTTTACGGCAAAAGGGAGTTTATAAACCTGCTTCCACGTGCTGGTCTTCATTAAGAGTACAAAAGATCAATTTGGATGGTAAAAGAGATTAAGATCTGCTGCACCAGGTGAAGTAAAACCAAGTGCTTTTAAAGTTCTGAGCTACAAACAGGTCATGAGAACAAAGGCAGATACTTCAGCTGTAGTTGCAGCTTTGACAGACAGTGGAATGTCTCCAGTCCTGGTTCTCCAAAGAATACAAATGCCACAGAAATATGTCAAGTTTCTCAAGAAGAAAAAAAAATACTATATTGCTGAGGTTCCCAAAGCAAAACAAACTACTTGTTTCTTTTGCACCACTTTGCAGGAATTTTTAGCACAAGCCTTACCTCATAAATTTTTGATGATGGGTCAAACTTGGCAGATTGTGAGATATAGGTAGAATTCTCCTCTGGAGGTAGGTACTGTAGAGAGGCAAAAAACCCATTTTGCTTTAAACACAGTACATGACATTTATCTCATTGCTAAAATGCTACTTGTTGTAAATCAGTGAGTTCATATTTGAGAAGCATTCTGCAGATGGAACACCTTGTGGAAAAAGAGAAGTTACTGCAGCTATGCCCAAGAGAAATATTAAAGGAAAACCAACTGAAAAAAGCCCCACAAAACCAAAAAACCTCAACAAACCAACCCTCAACCACACACCAGAAAAAGTTGGTTTGATATTATTTCCTAGTAATTTGCCACTACAAATCTGCAGCAGTATTCTATTGTTCAGCTCACTAACTCTAGCCATAAAGTAGAGATGAAAACGTGATGCAAATTTCAGAAACCTCAAACTTGATTAAAAAAACTAGAGAAAGGTTGTTTATTATGTAGACTTATATCCAAGAGGTATTTAAATGTGTTTTGAAAACAAGTCCACACGTGTCTTTGCAAGAAGAACAACCCCTTGATTCCAGTGAGGAGCAGCTGATGCTCTATCAAGGTCTTAAAGATACACCTGAAAAACCAGCTCAGGACATTCCCTGCACTGGGTATTTTGTGAGTTCCACTACAAATATGTATTGGGAGCTTTTACCATTTTAAATGGATTTTCAAAGGACTCCATTATTAGCTGAGCTTTCCGCTGTGCAGTGGTTAAAGGCCTCTTATTTCCTTCGTCTCCATCACTTTCCTTAAAAGAAGAAGAAAAAAAAAAGAAATATTAACATGAATATTCTCTTGGTTTGGCTACTGCTGTTTCAAGCATGGCTGTTTCTCACTCTGAACCCCCACTGAGAGCAGTGACCCTCCAGAGACATTTAACTTGCTGGCCTTCTAACCCAGCTGTCTGGGCTATGCCACACACCTGACAGGAGTCAGTGCTGTTGCCAGGCACGTCCCTCCTTATTATTTCTTGCAACACTTCCACACAGTTTTATCAGATTATTAAGTCTGTTTTCTAATACTTCAATACTGACACTCACAAACGTGCTGCTTACACTGAATATGCTGACAGTGGTAGTAGCAACAAGACATGCTGGCTCTGGCTGACTATCTTGGATATTTGTTGTCCTCTCACTGTCTGAGAAGAGACAAGCATCTTTCAAAACTGGTGCAGGCTCTGCATGAAAAGGAGACAAAATTTTTATTAGATACTTGTGTATTTTACTGCTCTTCTGTGTAATGAGATTCCTCTGAAAGTTTTTTCAGGGCCATTTATTTCCTCCATGTCAAAGCCCCACCATTGCATTATTAGCACAGCTTTTAGGTTAACTCTAAATTACCCAAGGCAGAGTTGCTCTGAAAATCATCCATAGGAATCCGTGAGCTGTCGTGTGGTCCAAAGAGGGCATTCTCCAGCTTCTGCAGAGGGATTCAAATTACAAACACAATTAATACACTATGAATCTATGGTTTCACATACTGCAGACACTTAAGACAGAAATTCAAACAAAAGGATGAAATTCCTAATGTAGCTCACTTGCCAGACCACTTTGCACCTGGCATCAAAAGACTATCCATGCAAACACCCACTGGTTAATGGAGACGATTTACTTCACACACAAGAGGAGAATGAACGACTCAGCCTTATAAACTCATCTGAAACCTCTCTTCTTACAGCTCAGTCAATATATTTTAACACATATGAAACTGTCCAGCAGCCAGAGTGTTTGCTGATACAGCCTTAAGTGCTGCTTTATAGTGGTTTGTAAAACACCAATTTACAGCTGGTAATGTTATGAGTCTAGCACAGAAAACAAACATTAAGCTAAAGCTGAGAGATCTGTAAAAGGGATGAGATAAGCAATTCACTAGAAAGTAGAATTTTGCTACATTTGTTTCCAAGTTTAAGGCTGAAGACATTAGGTAAAAATATCCTGTAAACAGTACCTCAGGGGTGGGTAGAGATGCTCTCTTCTTGGCAGTTGAAGTAATCTCCGACTAGAATGGGAGAGAAAAGTAAGTTACTTAAATGTACCTGCCCTGTTTCTTCTAGGCTGCCTCCTTATCAATGTTTTCAACACATTCATTACAAGCTAGCAGGTTAATAAAATTACTTTCTTCTCCTGTAGTGTTTGCACTTGGCTATATATTTAAACACCTTGCACAGAAAGGACACACTCTTGCTCACAAGTGTTTTTGTTTCACTACAGGAGGAAAGCTGTACTAATATCAACATGCTGATGATGCATTTCAACTAATGAAGCTCTTGCAGCCAGGGCTGTTTTTGTTTGCCTCGCCACAGCTGTAAAAGATTTATGAGTCTGTTTACACGGCCAAAAAATTCCACAAGGTGCAGTTCTTCCTCACGCAGGCAAACGAGACGTGCAGTGTAAGACAGACAACTGCACCCTGCTCAAGCAGTGTCTGCTCCTTTGCTGCTCCAGTTCTGCAGGGAACCACCAAACAGCACACAGGGAAGGAGCTGCAGCGGATCTTTCTGCTCTGCCACAGAGCATCACATTCAGCGTCCAAAAAGCAAACTTCAGCACACACATCATCCCAGGCCACCACTCAGCTCCAGTCCCCGGCTTAGGGAAAGCCAGTGATGAGTCTCCTGTGTGGTACCAGCTACTCCTACCTTGACAAGAGGCATCTCCCGGGCCTGCTGAACGAGCAGATGCAATTCATTAATCTGCTGGCGAACGAGGGGTGGGACGGGATTACAGCAGGCAATGATGCCCTGGGGTTCTCTAAAGAGAGAGGAGGAAAATTCAGTGTGCTGTATTTATGGCCAATATGTCAGGTATTTGCATTCCAAGGATGTGCAATGGGATATAACCATGGTCCTGACTGTGACAGAGCAAGACAAGTCAGATTAATATGTCAGAGTTTATTCTCTGTGATAAAATTCTTCTGTATCAGTTTGTGCAGACAAGGAGAAGCCATTAAGTCAGCTCCCCTCTCATTTAGCTTTTCTGTGATCTGACTCTCCTCATCATCATTTCATTCAGTATTCACCTATGAAAGCTGAGCCCAGCAGTGGGCCTACCTTTAAAGATGCATTTTTATTACTCTCAAGTATGGATGTTAGATGATGAGTGCTAAGTGGTCAAGGAAAATGTTGTGTAAATTGGGTATTTCAAGGGATCTGCCCCTTGCCCTTCCCAACCCTCTAGGAAGTGCAAAAAAGCTCAAATAAATGCTATGGGGGAACTCATCCCTCTCTTGTTCTGTAATAGTGTGGGAATCTCGGGAATTTGTGACATAGAACAATGCAAAGGAATGTGGTTTATTAGGGGAATAAAGTCAGAGATGTATCCCAGAGGTCTGGAGCCTTCCCAAGGAGTATTGCTATTTATTTCTCTTCCAAACTGAACAACTATAGAGAAAAGCAGTACTGGCAGCTGGAAGGAAATCAGAAATCATTACACACTAGGAAGGAACTTGCTAGATATTAAAATCAAATAAGACTCCTTCAGGGTGAACAGAACTTACTTGGGCAGCTCCTCTGAGATCTTCAACAGCATATGATTTGGGAGCACATATCTACAACACAAAGAGGCGGTGTGAACGTAACAGAATGTTAAAAACACTTAAAAATACCTCCAAAGTGCACAACTCTGCCCCAATTACAAGGTCGGAGAAGATGACATCAGTTAAAAAGAAAAGGAATTAAGTAGGACTGATCTAGGTACCTGTAAGAATTTACTGCTAATGTAACAGGACTTCTGAGTAACAAGCAGCCTGAGGCAGTACAGTGAGTTCTACAAAGTGGTTCCATCTCAGGGGTGGAAGGGGCACAATCCAAGAGATTTATTGAAGTATTAAGCCAGTGTCCATAACAAAAGACCTCCTACCCTGTGCTCTCATCCTCTTGACGTGCTATCTTGTCCCTCCATGCGAACAGCAACCTAAATGCTGCCAGCTGCTGGGTGTCAAGGTGTTTTTTCTGCCTCCTGTAGAGCTCAAGGTAGGATTCATCTGTGAAGAGGGGCTTGATGTATTTCTGGACAGAAAAAAAAGAAACACTCGTGATCAGTATTGGATTTGTGCTTTCTAGTTTGCCTTGCTCCACTGAGACAGAGAATCTCACACAGACATCACGGGACTGAATGCACTCTGGTACAATGTGTCTTGAGCTTTTATCCTAAATGATTGCTAGGAACCTATTCCTTAAAAACATACATCTCATCCATTTTTAGGGGAAAACCACACTCATCAACTCCAGGAGGAGCTTCAGTATTTTCAGGCTTCTCTATATTACACAAGGCCTATTTTCATAGACAGTATTTTCCAGGCACAACGTAATTGTCTCATAAGGCAACTCCAGCGAGGCTTTGAACTTCTAGGAACATCCAGAAGAACTGGAAATGTAACATCTCTCTTGGAAAAGACACACCTGAATGCAGTGTGAGGCCAAGGAGTGCTAACATTCAAGAAACAGCAGGAAGGCACCTGAATCCAAGGATTTTAGCTAGTGAAACAAGTGACTGCACGTGACTGAGGCAGAGTTTATACAGCTCATTTCAGATACACAAAGAGGAAAACAACCAGTGTTTATGTAAGAGAGTAGAACAGGCAAAGGACCTTCTGTCCCAAGCCCATACCCTGATCCAGGTAATGCATCCAGGTGAAGCTTTACCTTCAGGCAGATGTCCCTGCTGCGCTGCCACACAACCTGCAGCTGCGTGGGCTGCTCGTTCCCTCTCTCCCACAGCGACTCCCTCATTTTGTCATAGATGTAGAGCAAGTAGTGAGTGTCATCACGGGCATACTGCATCATTTCTTCTGGCAAAGGGCTAGAAAAAGAGCCACAATTACACTAACACGTTTCAATTGTCCCACCAAACTGCCACTTTCCTCTTGCAAGGCATATTAGTGCAAACTGGACACAAGACACGCCAAGAATTAACATGGGAATTCCTCTGTTTCCTTGCTGAAGGATTTGTTGGGCCACAGCAGGAACATGCTGTGCCCTCTCCAATTCATATGGCATCCTGTTCACAGTCCTGCCAGAGAGCAGGACTGCCCTGCAGCTGAGTCAGATGGCAGAACTGCTTGCTGTGGTATTTGTCATAACTCTGCTGCCTCTGCAGAGCCTACATAAAGTAGATTTAGGATCTCTGTGGTGTGTAGGGTACACCTGCACAGCCCAAGCTCCCTGCTCCAACAGCACCTTGTACAGGTGACAGTGTTTTCGTGGGGGCTCTGGGGGAGCAAATATAGACTGACTCCATAACACTGCAGTGGTTAAGCACTGTTCTACACTCAAATTTAAGGCACAGCCAAGGTGAATGCTGTGCTCATTCACTTTGAGACTAACCTATAACTATGGGTCTTGCAACTAGAAGCTCTAGCAGTGCAAACAAGGAGAAAGAGCTACCTGGCAGCTCCAGCCCATTTAGGGGTCAGTTTTTACCGTATCCTCCAGTCAGCCAGCTGGTACTTCTTGTCAGCATCTACACTGCAATACAGCTTTAGCAGGTGTTCCAAAGAATGCCTGCCAAGATTGAGGAGCCGAGCAGCTTGGTGAGTATCAAACACGTTCACCAAGTACAGACCAAAGTCTCTCTGCAGCCATTCCACGTCTGAATCAGCACCATGAAGGACCTTGAAAAGCAAAACAAGTTGGGAATGATACAAAGAACATTTCTACTCCAGGCTGGCGGTGCTGTGCTTTCATATTCATGTGTCTAGGACCAGATTTCTTTTCTCTGTCCTTTACTGTTAAGTACAGAACTACTAAAGGAGTGCAACTGGCAAGTAGTTCACCACTTACATCAAGGAAAGAGGTCCATGAACAAATGACAGTGAGAGCAGAGCCAAGTGTGATTTTAAGTATAATAAAACTTAAACTAAACCAATAATGATAATAAAAAAGGGAATTGTGGTGAGTTTGGCAGCTGACCTTCACAATGGCAGGGTCTGTGAAGGTCTCATTGAGGATGTTCAGGTCGCTGCGCAGCTCCAGGGCATCAATAATGAAATCTTCTGTTCGAGTGGAAATCTGCATCAGACATGTCAAGCCCAGGAAGCTCCTGTAGGAATGGTGCTGAAAGTGGGGAAGAGAGGTGTAAACTAGGATTCATTACAGAAGTAATGCCATTAAACAAACAGCAGCCCAAATGAAGGAAGGAAAGGACTTCTTTAAGAAAAAAGACAACTGGATAATCAAACTTTCTCTTTGCAGTCATTAAGATGACATAAAAAAACCATGAGATGAACTGAAAGAAGATCAAATTCAGCTAGAAGTGGGCAGCCAGTCCAATGACTGGAAAACTTATAGTATTGACACTATTTAATTCAACTTTATAGATAATATCTGATGGATCAGGGTCATGAACTGTTTTCTCATGTCAAAAAGTACAAAAAAAAAGAGAAAATGACAAAACAGACTAGAAGAATATAATGGTCTCCTAGGTCCTAAAAGTACACGTGTATTAAGCAGAAAGGCAATTTGATTACCTCCAAATCCAGGGCAAACTCTTTACAGTTCATAAGCTTTTCATTCAGTTCTACCAGCTCATCCAGTGTGGTGATAAAGTGACAGGGTGTTTCCTCCATGGGCCTGTACATCTGGCAGAGCACATGAATTAGGCATGGTATGTTCTCTGCCAACTCCCACCCCCACCTCCACCCTCAGATCTGAAATTTGTCAAGTATGGCTGTAAATGTGCTGCAGCTGCAGCTGCAAATTAAAGTGGGCACCAACCTGGAGTTCTGGTTTCTTGAGAACTCCATCTGGTGGAGAGAAATGCTCTAGTTCATACTGGTAAGGGTGAGCAAACCTGTGGAAATTAGGAAGATAAGCACAGGCTAAATCCCAGGCACCTCTATGAGGCCAGAGCACAGAGACTTTGACACCTATGGCAGTTTCCCTCTCCGGCAGAAATGCTGTCTGTTATTAAGCACAGGTTTAATGTAACTGCAGAGGTCTAAAGCAAATCACACACACTGCAGTGTGGGCACAAACACATGCAGAGCTGTTACACAGGGCGAGCACCAGCGTGGTGGGAGCACACGGGCACAGGTCCACCCGTGGGGCTCCCAGCACCTCGCTGCCAGGTTCATTTCTTACATGTCTTGCTCAGTTTGCTGCGTCCTCTGCTGATGTATGAAGTCTGCCAAGGCAGCTGGCACGTCCAAGTCCTCAGGGCGCTCCTTTCGCTGCCGTCCACTTTTTGTGAGGGCTGAACAACCAATATGGAATAACTGGACTGGGTCCCCCACATCACACCTTCTCAGCCTACTACTCTCTCCCCTCCACCCACCACGAGATCCTATTAAAACCACAAAGCATCAAAAATCTTAACAATTTAGAGCTGAAGCTTTTGCTGTCAGCATCTTGAATGACAACTCAGTTACCAGGTTGCTGTTAAGCAAGACACAAGGTGGTTCTGCTCAAAAGCTTGGAAGGAGATTGAAAAATCTTCAGTTATTAAAAGTACAGTGGCATCAGTGGAGATTATGGATGAACCCTCAGCAGCAGAATGTTACCAAAATAGGGTGTTACACAGTGGCTCTGGTAAATCACCCAAAGGAAAGGTGGGTCTCCCCACACACCTCACTCATTTGAAAGAACATCTGTAAAGCCAACTAGACTGGTCAAGACTTCTGAGGCAAAAGTGACTCTCATGTATGTTCAGTGGTGGTAAAGAGCACAATATCTGCTTGGGACAGATTATCTGCTGTATACCAACAAGAAGATGCTGTATGTTGATCTACTCTTACATTAGACAAGTAAACAGAGTCACAGAGCTCACTACACCCAAATGCTCAACATCTCCCCTTAGGTGTTTTTACAGTCAATGATTTCTCCTCTAGATTGTGAGGACCAGGTTTGCGTCACATACTCTCAACAGGTCACCCAAGTAAAATAATCTCCTTACCTTCAGGCAAAGGTTTCAGAGCATTTGGCTTGATAAAAAGTTTAGGGACAAAGGGAGTGTTGGAGTTGTCAATCTTTTCCCGAAACTTAAGCTGCGGTCGAGAGATATTCTTGGCATGAAGCAGTCGGAAGGTTTCAGACTGAGTTCTCTTGTGGAATTCTCCTGCCTGTTTAAAAAACCACAGGTAAAACTCACATGACTTAACAGACATTCAGAGTTTCTCCTACTCAGCCTGACCCAACATTCAGAGAAACAAAGTTATACCCCACGCTCAAAACTGAGTCACTTTTTCTCAGCAAGTCCAGCACTGAGGAACGAGAGTTCTCTGAATCAGGATCCTGAATCCATATGAATAAGCACAGGAAGGGCTGTTGTGTACATGACACTGAAATGGCAAGTGAAAGCACAGAGAATCCAGAATCAAGTCTGAATGGACAAGAAAAGGGAAAAAAGAGGGAGGGACTCAGAATGTGTGAAAAAAACATGAGAGAATATTTAACTACTGAACTCCACTGGAGAATTAGTAGTGCCAAGGCTGGGAGAAGAGCTGAGCTAACACAGCAAGCTGAGCACAGGGGCCTCACCTTACGGTTCCAGCTGGAAACGATCATCTGTGGGGGCTGTAACCCAGCTGGCAGGACTGGCTGCTGGTTTCTGTTCACTCCGGATGCCTCATCCAATAAAATACTCTAAAACCCAGAAAAGCAACGTGAAACACCTGCTAAATTACCACACTCAGCCACTTTGGTCAGATCCAGTAAAGAAAGTCACATAGGTAGGTACCTCCACTGCCATTTCCCCCAAATTCTGCACAACACAAGACAGACAATGTGGGAGGAGCATGCTGGCCATCAAGGGTGGGAAGAGTTTCCTCAGAGAAGCAGCTCTAAAATGTACAGACCTGTTCTCAGGTTGTGAGGGTTTCATGCCAAACTGTATTTAGTTTCCTCACAAGTCACATATTGCAGTCCCTCCCTCTGGCCCATAACCCACCTGCCTCAGCTGCTGGGAGCTCTGGCCCAGCACACGGAGAGGGTTTTAAAATAAGGGGAAACACCAGACTGAGGAAACACCAACTGTAACTGTGAAAGCACTACCTCTGAAACTCTTGCAATGAAAAAAAAGAAGTTATGGGAACCGAACAGTTTATAAGAACCACATCCAGAAATAATTTGCTTACCACTCTTTCAAGAATGACGTCGTTGGAGTCAACCAGCATATCGAATTTATCTTCCAGCCCTGTCACTTTGCTGGACTCTTTCAGGAGGCTCCGGCAGCCGTGGTACTGCATCACCTGGCTCATGCTTGCAAGAGAACAGCACAGCTGTCAGCAATCTGTGAGCAGGCAATCTCAATCCTAAAACATCCAGCTTTCTTCAACTTTCTGCACTTCAAAGTTTGAAAATAAATCAAACCGTAGATATCATCACATGAGCAGTGAATAGGAGAAGCACCTATGCAGTATTAAGTGCCAGAATTAATTTCTCACAAACCACACCACGACTTTTAAAACGGACTAATTTGTTTGGAGTCAGCTGCTCCCCTCTGCCACAGCTCTTCATGGCGATCAGTACGAAAGGCCCTCTTTAAGCTTGTCACAGGGCTAGAAAAGCAGCTAAAATCAGCTGTGAAATAAAACACTGTTTTACCTACAGCAAAGCATGGAGTTCCCAGAGGAGGGGGCTGCCTGCTGGGGGCATGGGGAGGGGCAGCAGGCCCTTACCAGCGGAGCAGGCGGTCTCCCTGCGTGTCGCAGTAGGCGCGGAAACCGGGGAAGCTGCGGTAGAAATCGTACTCGTCGCCAGGCTGGGGGAGCCCGTTGGATGCCTTTGTTGCAGCCACCACCGTGCCCAGGGCGTACTGTGCAAGAACACCACGTTATCAGCATTTTGTTCCTGTTTGCCCAGCATACCCTGTGAGAGAAATGCGTCCTGCCTGGCTGGTTGGAGCTGCGTGGCTCTATTGTGTGGTATCGCGGGGCTTTTCACCAAGAGTAAGTTTGCGTGGACTATTTGGAGAACTTAAGATAATTAAAGTCTAAGAACAGGATCTGTAACTCAGTCTAACATTACAGATATGACCTGAAGTTGTCAGTGCAGGGTTACGTGGGATCTCAAGAACAGGTTCTTCCCCCAGAGGGTGGTCGGGCACTGACCAGGCTCCCCAGGGCAGTGGGCACAGCACCAAGGCTGCCAGAGCTCAAAGGAGCGTTTGGACAACGCTCTGAGGGACAGGGTGGGATTGTTGGGGTGTCTGTGCAAGGCCAGGAGTTGGACTGCATGGTCTTTGTGAGTCCCTTCAAACTCAGTATATTCTGTGACTCTAAATCAGCAGGAACGTAGATAATGACTTCATTATTTTAACAAAAAAAAACTCCAAATGCTGCAACGCTTCCTTCTTGGGAACAGGCAGACGTTCCCTCTCTAGAAGCAGCACCGTGCACACGTGAAACACACCGGGACTGACGCTGCGATCTGTAACGCCAGGTGAAGTAATGCCCGTGCCACATGCTCTCCCGAAGGTCCCCAGGAATTCACTCCTATCACCCCAGGTGGGTGATAGGACTATGGCCCGAGCCAGGCGGTAACAGGCCCCGACGCACCGCTCGGTCCCCGCACCCGCAGGACCGGCCCGCACCCTCCCTCCCGCGCAGGGGGACTCCCCATAGGTGTCACCATTCGGGCAGGGGTCTCCCCGCAGCCCCCGCAGGGCCGGACTACAGCTCCCGGCATGGCCCGAGCGCACGCGCACGCCGGGGGCGGTGGCGGCCGTCCCGCTCCCCCCCGGGCTCCCCCAACGCACCTTGACGAAGGCATCGGGGCTGTCGAAGCCGGGCAGGGTCGGCATGGCGCTGGCTGCCCCGCTGTCCGCGGGTGGCCCGGCGCCGCCCGCCTGCCCCGCCGGGCTCCCCTCACGCACGGCGGCCGCCATGTTGATGCGCGAAGCTGTCGCGAGAACTGGGCGCTCTCGCGAGAGCGCGGCGTCGGTGGCGGGGGAGAGCGGCGGGGAGGGGCCGGTGGCGCCCCCCAGCGGCGGGACGGGACCAGCCCCCGCTGCTTCCCCTCAAGGCCCTTCCTCACCCTCACTGCCCTCCTTTGGACACTCTAAAAGCTTCATAACTTTCTTATATTGTGGTGCTCAGTCCCCTTGACAGCCACACCAGTGCCTGGAAAGGAGCCAGGGACAATACCACCCAAATTCCTGACTGCCACCTCCTTGTTTCCCATTTTTGAGGTGCAGCACCTGGAGGAGCCCAGGGAACTCTGCTCAACACCCCACGCTGTCCCTCGAGCTGTGGCTGTGACCCTGAGACCCAGCACGCTGATGTTCTTACTGCACGGATGGCATCACATCTCCTGGAGACAAAAATTTAGGGGTTCTACAGTCAAGTTTCTGTTATATAAGCGACAGATTTCATTCAGTCTTGGTAATTTTGCTTCCAGTTGCCATCAGAAGGGAAATAAAGCCTGAACTGATGCACAAAAAGACAAGTCAATGGCAATAGACACCTTAAAAGAAAAAAAAAAGAATCTCAATCTACTTCCCTCTCTCTGCCTAAAAAATATTTTTGAATAAACAGGAACACAGCCAAAGTCTTTACATTTCGGTGTAATTTATTGGCACAAAAATATTCAAATACAACATGGCATCTAAACATGGCTACTCTGTTGTATTTTGTGCATTGTTTTTAATATGTTTAATTCATAAATCATAACTTTATCTTCACCCTCACGTTTAATAACCATTATTTTCTGTTTCAAGTTATGACCAGTTCTCCCCCCCCATCTGCCTCCTAGGCCAAGCCCTAACTTTCCCTAGTTATTTCCCAACACTGCTTTTTAACCCAGACACTGTGGGAAGCTCCCAAGTGGTATTTATTTGTACCCTGCATCCAGTTTGCCACGGATCACTCTGCACAGAGGCACCGACTTCGCTCAGCTCAAGGTCTTCAAACCTTGATACCCTGATCTAATCCGAAACATGACTCCTGCACTAATGTAATGAGCAGATAGACAATTTCCAATTTTGGGGCAAGAATCAAGTTTGAAAACAAGGTACAGGATGAAACAATGGTAAAATTCTGCTTCTCTTTCCAGTTATCCAGCTCACCCCCAAACATAAATGAAACCTCCTGCACAAGTGCATTGAGCTCATTGCAGCCACATTGACAGGAATGACCAGGGCAATAATTCATCTGCAAGTGACTTAGTTACATTGCAAAGTAAGTCAAAACCCGTATATAGTTATTTTCAATGGATCACCAGTTCCCCAAAGACCAAGTGGAACCATAGACATCTGTGGTACAATCAGTCTTCACTGTCCTGGAAACCCAAATCAAGTGTTGTGTTTCAGACAGCTTGGTTTTGTTTTTTTTTTCCAACAGCAGCTATACATTGGCTTAAACCAACTTTTAATATACAATAACTCTTTTCATTTACATTTAAAAATATTTGACAAAGGCTGTATTTCAGTCCAAGGTTCAGTTTGTGTTTGTAGAAGAGCAAGTTTGGAGTGCAAAAGCCTCCAGAATAAAAGGCTGTGGATACTTTGGAATCTTCCGTTACCAGAAAGGACACCTAAAGAAAATAAAAATATTGTAATAATGCTGACTTGTATGGAGTTTCACAAAGGCAACACTGAGAAGGACTGAGATTCCATACTAATTAGGCACTATTTTAGCTTAGGGAAAATTGCCAGGTGATCCCCCCAATACTTCTTTCCTGCTAAAGTTTAAAAACAACAGAGATCTAGTCTGTCCAGCATCGTTCAAAGTTAGCTAACCTTCAAAATGACAGTAAAAATAAGTAAAATAAATAACACTTCTTCACTGTAATTGTGACCAGCACATTCCTCATTGCAAACACTTAAAATGTTCAAAAATCCCTGTCACTCCCTATAAAAGAGCTTTCCTAGAGGACTGTCTATGGCATTGCTGTCATGACTGCAAAATCTACCAGAGCAGATGCAGGATGTTCCAAGGCTCCTACAAATAACTAACCACACAGTTAGATTATTCCAGAAGAGTTTTGCCAGCTCAGCTGAGTGACAGACTCACCATCCAATGTAGCACTGGCACAGGTTCTCATGAGAAGTCGCTTGTTTGATGAGCAGTTCCACTTGTGTGGGGACATCGAGAGTTTCATCATGAGAAAAGTCCCGACCTGTGAAAAAACACATCAGTGAAGTCACAAATCCTGCTTCTAATCCCTTCAGATACATTATTTGGCAGGTGGGGGGCAGTTTCTTATAAATTATAAGAGTGTAAAATTTTGCAACTAAATGCTGCAAACTATAAAGCCAGGACAGTGGAAATTCAGCTTCCACTGAACAAGCTAAGACAAGCAAGTCTGTGCAGTTACAAACACCTCTGTACTTTTCAAATCAGGCTTATTTCAATCTAAATGCAGGCACCAGTCCTTGAGTGTTAGACAAGAACAGGCAAATGGCCTCGTCCACTTAATCAGAACACGTTAATCCTTGAATCAGAAATTCAAGGATTAACACAAAATACAAAAACTAAGGGTAGTGCTGATCCCTCTCATCAGATTTTATGTTTATTTTATATAACACAAAAACATGCTCACCAGTGAGCTTATCTCGAACCCTGTTGATGATCTGAATTGCCTTCTTATTTAGAGCTTCTGGTTTCACCAGACCATCTCCTACTGAAAGACAGAAACAGGAAAGAGAATTAGGACTTCACCTGAACAATAAAAGCATTTGTACTGCTGTTAGATGTGCCCTGTCCAAATGCCATTTTGAGAGCAAACCTAGATACATTTTCTATCACCTTTTTGTTGGGAGTTGAGAACACAGGTAATTATATTCCTCATTTATGCTGACAAGGAACTGCATCTGTCCCAACTCATGTAATGGCATTTGGATCATGACGAAATTTTCTGATCTAAGAACAATTTCTGCATTAGTATAGAAACAACAAAGAAACTTACTGAAGGAATGGATGGATTCAGGCACTGTGGTCCCAGTTTTTTTATGGGATGTCTCACCCAGTTCCACACTGTCCAACATTTCTATTGAAAAAAAAAACAAAACACAAAAACATAAATGTGAAGTTGAAAAGCAGCTAAAATATTCTTCCAGAAACATCAACAAAACTGTTAATCATCTCATTTGAAAAGCATAATTGTGACATCCACCATCTTCCCTACTCACCCACTGACTGACTGGCTGAGTAGGAGTCTGTCCTTGTTCGTGAGCGCTTATTGCCCTTTGTATTTGCTGCAAGAAAAGGAGTTGAAAGGCATGAACTGGAGTTTCAGTGTTTCAGAGCAAATCTGTCAACAAACAATATAGATTTCCCTGCCTTTCTTCTCCAGATTTGATGCCACATGAAAATAATTTCAATCTCCCGATCTCTGTTGCAATTTCACATTAAAATCCTCAAAGCTGCACCGAGAAATAGCACATGGAAATGAACAATTTCATCAGATTGTTTTCAGACAGACATTGAATTTCAAGCTTCTGGATTTCTTGTATGAAATCAGAGCGATTCCTCTCTTGCTGCCAGTGTTTTCTCAGAGTCACTTACTGTCCATCAGCCTCCAGTTCAATAAGGGATCGTACACAAAGGCTTCCAGCACAGCCATGACACTGTCCTTGTGTTCCCGCAGCACTTCCATCACCGTGTGACAGGTGATCCTGTAGTTGCCATCGAGGCCTGTCACCTGGGGAGGAGAAAGAGGTGAGTCCACCACTGCTTCGTTCACTGTGCAACTCCAACCCCAACATTCAGGGAGCAAGAAGTGGCTTTGAACTGGAACTCACTGTGGTTACAGAAAATGCACCTGAAATATTAACACCTCTGGTTCTTAAGGTGTGGAGAAGTTTAGCCAGTACAGAAAATAGAGGAAAAACTGGGAATTGGGTGCCATTTTCCTCAGGAACAATCCCCTTCATATTAAAGAGGGGATGCTTACCTCCATAGCATTTGTCAGCATCCTTGTTAACCTAAATGGAATCTTCTCAGGGAACTTTTCTCTTGTCATTGCAACCTAAACAAATTATGATGGAGAATTAGTCAATTAATAGCTAATTTAGTCTTTAAAAGTTACTAAGTATTGGGATCTTTTTGGTACAATCTTGAAGACTTTATTCCAAATAGGAAAAAAGTCACAGTTTTATGCTCCTCAGTTTCCACAAATTTTTGGGAGAAGCTAGATAAGTAACTTGATAGCAAAGGGAAAACTCAGCACACGCCCAGCTGCTACTGTCAGGTAACACAGACTGCCTGTCAGCAGCCTAAATTGCTCCAAGAAATTTCAGGGAAGTGATGCCAGCACTTCTTTGCTTGTTCCAGTGGTCAACTAATCCCCAAGACACGCCTCTGAGATAAAGTACCTATTATTTTCATCTTGCCTGTAGGTAAAGCAAAGCTCAAAAGAGCCAAAGGGCTTGCCCAGGATCAGACTCCAAGGTCAGTTTGTCCTGGCTTATAGATTAATTGCTGTTCTACCAGAAAATGTGAAATGTTACAGAAAATTTGATGTCCAGCTACAAAGATTTACCTCAAAGCAGTCCCCGAAGTCGATATGCAGGATCTTTCCACTCAGTCTGTCTAACATCAGATTGGAGGGGTGCCTTTGATGAAGGAGTGGGAGAAAAAAACAGGGTGACAGACCATTCTAAAAACCCAAAGTAAATCACAGCAGTTCCAGTCTGAAATGATATTTATCTTCCTGAGCAAGAACAGCCAGTGACAGCTTTCTTGTCTGAGATCTTCAATCTCAGGATGAACAGAAAAGCTTCCTGACAGTGCATCTATCACATTATTTTTGTAATTACCTCTCAGGCGTTAGAGATCTTCTCACCTTGGAAGATAAACAATCTCTTAGACCAGAACAATCAGTACATTTCTCGGACAGGAACATTTACTTTTCAGTTAGGATAAATTTTTCCACTTGTTTTACGCTTTTTCGTTTTATTCAGTATAGAAAAATGAAATGCACTATGCTACAGGTGAAATAATACAAATTGGTTTACAATCAAAAGAGAAGAAAATCAATCCAGACTAGGAAAACCACAGGGCTGTATTCATGCTGTCTTCTTCCAATTTTGTTTTAATTCAATTTTCAAAGGTTCATAATTTCATTATAAAGACCTCTAAGTTCAGGAGTAAGAGCTTTTGTTATGAAAACACGTGAGGCTTTAGCTGTTTTTGCATTACAGCCTTTAAATCTAAAATACATTGTCTTCAAAACTATTTCTGAAGTTATAGAATGGGTGGAGAAAGACTTCCCACTCTGTGAGTGAAAGGACATATTGGGGCTTTCAGTATTAGGACTTGTGGTCCTTGATGTAGTTCTGTGGGTATTCATCTCAAAAAGGAAGAAAGTCTTATCAGTACTCAAGATACACAAGCCCTGCATCTCCTGCCTGCAGTGCTGAAAATAACAGCAGCACATTTAGGACCTGAAAGATGGTATCACTACAACTCAGCAGTAACCACAATGGAAGATGTTGTCACAAGAACAGATCCCAGGAATGAATCGATAAGCCTTCACAGCCTGTGCTTTTAAATAAAAGAAACCTTTATACTTCACTGACCTGTCCCCAAGGCCCAAAATGTACCCAACCATTGACATCACAGCGAGTGAACGAGTGTAATTTGTTCTTCTGTCAAACCACACCTACAAGTGGAGACAAAACAGAAGCCAGGCAGGCATGTTGGGTGTTTCAGATTATGTTTTAAATTACACATTAACCACTTGCATTTTGCACAAAACAGAACTGTGACATGCTTAGGATCAGTACATTCAGGCATTGGAATGGGCTGCCCAGAGAGGTGGTGGATTCACCATCCCTGGAGATTTTTAAACGCAGATTGGACGTGGCACTGAGTGCCATGATCTAGTAAATGGACTGGATTTGGACCAAGGGTTGGACTCGATGATCTTGGAGGTCTTTTCCAACCCAATCGATTCTATGATTCTATGATTCTATCCCATAAGCCTGAGGGGGTTCAAACACCCTGTGCCCTTGAATTAGGTGTCATGTGCTGAACTCACCTCTGAGCTTGGACTTTTCAACCACAGCAGTTTGGCAAGGTCATCCCCAGCTGTGTTATTGACAGCATGTTCAAATACTTCTACTTTCTGCATCAGAGTCAGGTGGTCATAATCTGGAGCCATCTATAATTGAGAAGTGACATTCAGCAACTTAAAAAAAGCTGCCTCCAGTAGTCTCTGGTTGTACTATGAGAAACACAGTAATCACAAGTAATTTCATATGAAGTTTATATTTAAATTATTTGTAGACTGGCCAGTAAGTTCTCAGACACAGTGAGGTGGTCACCCAGCAGTGAAGAATTCATTTTAAATGGGATAACAAATGATTTAATATCCACAAAGTAAGCAGCCCACAGTCTTATTTGACTAAAGTACTGCCAAGGTAAGTATGTTTCAAAAACCATTACCCAAATAAGTCTTCTGGGCTGGCACACACTTTCCTTTTTGGCAGGGAATTCCAAATTTTCTAGTTCCAAGTGTTCAGTTTCCCTTATCTAATTTTGGCCCTGCAGCTTAAACACAATGCTTGTAATGCCAGCACCAGGCAGTTTGTGTGAGGCACATCCTACTCATGCAAAATCCCAAACACATTTCAGTCACCAGATGGCAACAACTTGTGGTCAGTGCTAAAACTGGAAAGGAGAAACAAATACACATATGGCAAACTTTACCTCCCAGAGGTATTTTATATCTCCCATCTGATATTTTTGTACTCATTATTGATACCGATAACAATCAGAGAAGAGGCAGAGGAATGAGCTGTGAATCATTTTCTTTCCTTAAGACATTGGAGTACTAAAAGAACGTGCCAAGAGCTGTGCCAGCTCTGCCCTCACCCTCAGCATGATGCGATGCTCGATGTTGAGCAGGATCTTTTTCTTCTCCCGGTAGTCTCGGATCAGGGCGTGCAGAGTGTCACAGTGGGGCACCCAGCCAATCAAGCCTGAATTTGTAGACAGTGGAATAACAGCATATCTCTGGATGCTACAGGAGAAAAATGGAGATCAGAGCTCAGATCGTTGTATGTTGCCAATTGTTACATTTTGAGATGCCTAAAACAACTACTACTAAATCCAATTCTGATCCAAATTGTCTCTTCTTTAGTTGCTCTGTTTGTCTTCTTTTCAGACAGACCTCAAACATCCATTTGCACAGACTGCTGCCCGGTGATCTACACCTGCACTCAGTGAGTACTCACCAAGCTATTTAGTGACTACAATAAAAAAATCCCTGACAAAAACTCATTCCCAGTCTCCTAAAGCAGCGCTCAAGGTGTCTTGAAACAGAGGTTGCCTCAACAACCATAACAATTTACAATTACAACTTGCAATTACTTCAACTAAATTAAACAAATGATCCCCTTGGATACATTTCCTCTGTGTTTGAATTCTATGAATGCTGCTTTTATTTCTCTCTCTTTTTTTTTTTAATTAACTTAGTTCCAAGATTTGCCATTTTCTCACAAACCCACTACTCCTTGTGCCGAGGTTTACTTGGGAACTGCACCCATGTAGGGTGTCATTTGTGCACAGTTCAGTGACCACCCACAGCACACACCTGAGGTTTTTACGAAGAGAAGTTGGGTCATTTGCTAGCAGGGTGTTGACCAACCCAAAAAGCTGCATCACTCTTTCATCTTGGCGAAGGTCTTCGTGACCTTTCAGGAGGAACACAAACTCGTGCCCGTTGCTTCCTGCAAAAAGAATTAATACAGAGAAGTTTGCTCTTGTTGAACAAACAGCCAGGAGTACATACACCCAAGAGCTGGAGAGTGTGGCAGCCAGACCCACCAGCCCACCAAGAAAAACCTCATCTGAAAGGAAGCTCTGGAGAGGTTTTATGAGGTAAATATGCAGTTTGACCTAAGAACTGTTTAAACACTGGAATAACTAAGTGAAAAGTGCTCTCTCTCACCCATTAATGTCAACTTCCTGGGCCGCTGCTTGGAGGTGATGACCTGCAGGGAGGGTGCGATGGACTGAATACGGATGATGGGCTGGTTGGGATCGTACGTTCCTGGCACTGCCAATTCCAGGTCCCGGCACATTAGGAGTTTTGGTGACACGTACTGGAGTTCCAAAGAAGTGAGCTACCAAAGCCAAAAGAAAGGCAACCCTTTAGAATTTCAGTTAAATCTCACACATCTGAAGAGCTCGTGTTGCCGAGTGACCTAAAACAGTTCAGTCAGTGACCGATACTTCAGGTGCTTGAAGGAAGTGCTGCATAAACACCAAACCTGCAGCAAATCCTATGCAGGTGTTTCCACAATACTGAACTTGAATGGTTTGAATAACCAGAAAAACATGAAAAAAAGATTGGTTTTGACGACTTGCGCTGAAAGACCCACAACAGAACTGAATCTCTCCCCTCACCTGAGGCAGCTGCTTTGAGATACGTCGGAACACGTGGTAATAGAGATCCCAAGCCTGAGTCAGGTCTTTGACATTTCCTGACTTCATGTACTTCCTGCACCACTCCTGAGCTTCCATGAGATCTCTGCCATAGGCCTGGGGAGGAAGAGAAAAACAACAGAAGAGAAACATTTCAAGAGACTGTAGTGGAATGGGTGGAGACCACTTAACACCTACAAAGAGCATTACAGTCTCTTTTCAAACTGCATTAAAAATAGTTGACCTCCAATTTTTTATAGAATATCAGAATTAAAGATGCAGAAATTCCTGGATCCAAGATCTGCTTTGAGTTTATTTGCTCACAAATAGACTCCATTATAGGAGGCAAAAGAATGAGTAGAATCATCCTTTAACAGTGGGGTCACAAGCTCAAATTAATTCCTTTTGCTGGCTCAGGAGAGATCATCTCTGCTATCTGTGCTTCTGCTTACTGTGAAGCAAAGCAGAATAATGAACTGCAGAGCAGTTGTGAGTTTTCCAGACTCTATCAGACATCCAGCTGATACAAGACTCCACAGCAATCAGTACTACCATGACCCCTGTCATCAACAAAAGCCACACAGATCTGAAGATAAACATCAGTAATTAAATTTGCAACTAATGCAATGAGTCCCATGAGATTCACTGTCTGTTAGATGGCAAAGGCTCCTGTAACACATCTGGGCAGGTGCCTGTCCTGCAGAATGCTATGCTCTTGGCCATTGCTGGTACCTGATTGAAGGATGTCTCCTTTAGAGTCTGGGGCCCACGTTCCATCATCGCGTGAAGCGGTTCCAGCACCTCGAACATCCCCTTCACGTTCCTTTCTCCAAAATAGAGACGAGATGCTTCTTCCAGCCCCTCGTGCCACATCTCGTGCCATAGGATGGCCACACGGATTAGCTCCTCACTCACCTGTTTTGGGACAGGAAAAAAGACTGAACACCTAAAAAACCCCTATGACTGTGTCCTGACTTAAAAACGCAGAACTCCTTTCTCATGTTCTCTCTCACGTTATGAAATACTCGTTGCTGGCAGCCAGAGGGAGCCACCAGAACTACCACAGTGATGTTACACTTGTTTCTGCAGGAAGCTGACCAGGTTTTTCTCACCTTGTTTGTTACCATTGAAATTTTCTATGTATTTGTGTAGCTTGGCCTGAAAGCATTACTTTTCATTTATTCATAAAAATCTTTATCAAATGAATTAAATCACTCTTTCGACGCTACGCTTGGTAAGTTTTGTTTCCACCTTTCATTAAGCAGAAATATGTGTTTATTTCTAATAATCTAATATAATGATTCCTCATTTATTTCTTCTCTAAATTTATTTATAAGGAGACACAAAAACTCAGCGTGCAAAATATTTTTAAATTAAAGTGTTCTCTTGCAATTACACTAATACTGTAACTTCTACCAGTTGCAAATACCCAAATCAATTGTACTTGAACAGAATAAACAGTGAATATAATTTCTGTTATTATACCTGTAGTAAATCCATTCCTGAGACACAACACACTTCCTGGTACAATGAGTACTCACCATCATTGCCTGCTGCACCAGAGTGTTGCTGTGCTCACACATGTTTTTCAAGATCTTATTGGCAGCGTTGTGCCGAGCAGTGGTTGTAGATTTAGAGGCCACAGTCAAAGGGTAGATCAAAGCCTGCAAGGGACAGCAACCAATAATGCTTTAGAACCACACAGAACTGCCACATAAATTGAAATATTAGCAAAGCATTAACAAACAGCAGCCTTAGGGCTGGACAGGAGAAGCAAGGTTCCTTCTGGAAAGGGGTGATAGGAATTTGCTATTCAAAGTCTTCCAATCTGAAAGGCTCACAAGACTGTAACTCTCCGAGCAGCAGAATGACTTCGAGAGCCTGTGTCAAACTGGAAGGACAAAAATAGGTTTTAGGGGTTTGTGGGAAGAAACTCAGATAAAGCTCCTGTGAGGTGGGCTCTGAGTAGTCACTGAATGAGATCTAAGGTGATTGCACTACCCAGTGCTCTACCAGACAGAGAGAACCTCCCCTGCTACCTGGCTCCTCCACCTCTTTCTGTTTTTATGTGAACAGTGCTGAGGTGAAAGCAGCATCAGAAATAGTCCCCACCCTCACTTGCTGTGACTTCCAGCACAGGCACCTGCACGAGGTGAAATGGAACACAGGAAATGCCTTAACTGGCACCAGTCTGTGGGAATTCCTCCTCTAAGCCAGGGCTCACCTGGGGATGGTACCGACCGATGTCTGTGAGGAGCTGATGGATGAGACGTCCCACCAGGGGTCGAGGGGTGTCGATTCTTGCAATGAGCTGAGGGATAACCTGAAATAAAGATCCCTGTCATCTCGTGTGCTCAGTGCACCAGCTGTTCTGCCCTCTGCTAGAGGCCTCACAGCAACTGGAGGGGACAGAGGCCCAGCACTCGTTTTTCAGATGGTCAGAGGATAACAAGGTTCCAAACAGTGTCAGAAATGTACAACAGCTCAGTGAGATCACAAGTGTTCTGTGCAAAAGTGTTACACGATCCTCTGTGGAAAGAGTAAGATGTGTCTTGAAGCCTAATGCTTAAATAAAAAAGAAAGTATTTTTTTATTTAACTACAAGAGTCATTCTACAAGGCAATTCTGAGACAGACTGTGAACCCCATCAGAGCAGCACAGTGTTGTTTTATACTTCATCACCACTGAATGCACATCATCTTTAATTTAAAAATGTTCGTTCTTTCTCATTCATATGCACTAATCTGCATATAAATACTGAAATATATGCAAGAATGTTTCTCATGCCTCTGTGCAAGATGCCTGTTAAATCAGTTACAAACTGTACTGCACACTGCTCTCAGAACTCACCTACAGAGGATTGTTTAGCAAAGGATCTTCATGGATATCATGCAGCAAACCCCCAAGCTCCCCCCAGAACTGGAGTTTGTCTTAGCCCTTTGTGTTCCTTACCTGCAGCCAAGTGTCAATCTGGATGGCCTTGACTCCTTCTACCAAAGCCTCGTTCACATCAGGCCAGTGACCATAGTCAAACCACAGAGTAAGGACTCTGAAAAAGAGAAATACTTTTGTTAGGAGTGAAACAATAAACCCAAAACATTCCAGTCAAATGCCTCATTTACAAGTGATTTTTCTTCCCAGTACCCACAGATAGCAGGGATAACCCACCTGACAAAAGTTAGCTTGGACTGAAGCATTCACTTAATTCAACCATAACAGAAAGGAGCAGAAACATGTTCTCCCTCATCTGAGACCATGTGCCCTGATAATTAGGATTTCATTTACTGTGTGCTTCGTTGTGTACCTTAGAGTGTCCTGCAGGTTGTTTCCTCGGGACAGAGAGATGGATCGGAAGAAACCCTGGACAGCAGGGACTGTGTACATCAAGAGGGTCTTGGATAAATCCTTTTGGAATGAAAATTTCTGCATTAGTTCTAACCAAGCACATCAGCTTACATGAATTCTAAACTCAGGAAGGGGAAAAAGGAAGAAATATGTGGAAATATAGACCTAATCCACACTGTAGTTGACTTCTGCCTGGCAAGGAACATGCTGTGAAGTGGCATGTTTGTTGGCAAAGCTATGGACAGCAAAGCGCCCAAAAACAACAACCCTACTATAACTGGTAAGTAAAAGAGATTCCTCACAGTCTTCCATGAAGGACTTAAGCAGCAGAACTTGTTAATGCACTGTATCACCTATGACAGCCACCTAGGCCTCTGCTTTAGGTCACAGCTAACATGATTGTTTGCATTAATTTAGTCCTCTTCCCACAAGACTGAGTTAACCTGAACTGCCTCACTTTTGCTGTAAGCTCTGAGTGTGTGTGTATGTGTATTATATATATATTTATACACACACACACAGAGAACATCCACAAGCCAGGTACATATAGCAGCATGTTCCCCACCACAACATTTTCCTGGGTCTAAGCACTAAGTACCACTCTCCACACAAACAGGGTACCTCAGTGACTTTTTTCTGCACTGGAGAAGGGATGGGGCTGTTCTCTGTGCTCTCTGCATCACTCTCACTGTTGCTGCCCTCGGTGTTGGCACTGGTGACACTGGCCCCGCTGGCGTGACGCAGCTTCTTCTTCTCATCCCTGGCCTGGTTCTGATGTTTGTAGTGAAGCACTGCCTCAAAGTTCATCACTGCCCAGGCATGCCAGGCCTGCCAAGAGGAGAGAACAAAAGTCAGAAGGAAAATTAATCCTTTCTGCAACCTGCACTTTCTAATTGTTAGAGATAATCCAACCTTTCCGTGTCTGCAGACAACTGCAGCAAGCAATACCCTGCAGACAACACAATGCTTTGCTTTCTCTAATTGCTTGTAATTTTAACTGTCTTATTATCTTAAATAACATCACAGTGAGTTCTTGGCCAGGAGCTCCCTGTTGAATATTAAGGCAAAGGAGCTCTGTAGCAAAAATTAAGTTATATTTGCATACACCTTAATTTTTCAAAGGCTAAAATGAAGATTAGTGTGTTAGGGCTCAGGGAGGTGTAATGGGAAGAAATACAGGAGATGGCTGCCCCAGAGAAGATCTGGCACCAAATACTAATTGAGATTTCACAACCCTGAAATCAAAGGCTATTTGGAGAATTAACAACAAGGCTACTTTCCTTGTTCAAGTATACCGAGTGAGAACAAGTTAATTTTTTCTATTTATATTATCCTTTCTCCTTCACTGTTACCTGCCAGGGGAAGAACTCCCAAAAGCAAGAACAGAAACTGAATTGTGGCCTAGTTTTACCAACCAGATATAATTCTAAACAAGAATCTTATGGTTTCCTTGGGCCGCTTTCACTGGGTTTTTTTAATCCTACTGGCAGTAACAAGGCAGACAGTTACAGGAGATCTTCCTGTGAACATCTTCCTTTCCTTAGTGTGGGATGTGGTGAGATGAGTGATGCCTCTGCAGTGGAAGCTTTCCCTCACTGACCTTGTACCAGTTGCGGTCGTGCTCGGTGGCAGCGCTGTAGTACTGCAGGACTTTGGGGATGGTGCTCTCATTGATGCCTTGCAGGTTCAGCTGCCACTCCCCCAGCTTCAGGAAACACCTGGTTAAGCAAAGGGATTATTGACTCAGAACCCAGAATGAAAATGAAGCCTCTGGATTAAGAGGTAGAATTCTTAACTGGAGTCTGGAAGACAATCTATGTGGTGAACCTGCTCAGGAAGCCTCTCCTGCAGGCTGGGAGTCTGTGTGTTAATGGGGAAGGCTCAAAACACCTCCATCCTGCCTCTAGTGTGGAACTAACTAGTTAAGGGTTTAATTCAGGGGGAAAGGTGAGGGTCAAAACTTGCTCCTCGTTTATATGAGTTATAAACTTAACGTAAGAAGCAGATAACAGCAACACTGAAAGACTCCATCACAGAGCACATGTGGATCACCACATGGACGAGCCTTCTGGAGAGAACACTGTGACAGACAGTGGAAACACAGAGGAGCTGTTCTTCCCCCCAGCCAGAAGCCCATTTAGTCATTCCCTCCCAGAGGAAAGGAAAAACAACATATTTTTACTGCAGCAGGGTGGGGTTGTGAAGGTTTGTGCAAAACTTAATACTTTGCTCCCTCAGCAGGCTTTAAATGCCACAGTTACACAGCTCTCCTTTCTGTATTTTGAGTTTGCCAGAAGGCATTGTGCAAGGCAAATTTTGTGTGCAACTCATTACTAATTTGTCTTCCATGACAGTCACTGAAGAAAATAAGACAAAGGTGTTACTGAGTTCCCACCTTCATAAAAGTAAGTTGATTGCACATCTCCCTTTAAAAAAAGAGCAAACTTTCAATAGAAAGCACTGTGCAATTTTTTCTTTAAATTGAAAAAAACAGATCTGGTACCTCCAGATCCACAGAGGAAAATGGAGACTAATATGTGTTTTTAATGCAATAATATTTTAAGAGACCATCACATGCTAGGCACCTACTGCCCAAAGCACTGCTGTTGTGCTTGGCTTAATACAGATGTGCCAGGAGTGTGGGAAATGTTTCCTTCCTAGTGACTGGATCTCCTGAAAACCAAAAAACAGCCATGCTGAGAGCTCTGCCTTCTGCCAGCGAGCCACAGTGCTGGAAAAAATACCACCAGCAACAAACACAAGCTTGTTTAGGCTGATGCATCACAACAACGTTTACTGAAAATTATAGGATAGATAAGAATGTAATACCAAAGCAGCTAAATGAGAAATGCCCCGTTCCTTTAACCAATGTAATAGCAAAGCAGATAAATGAGAAATGCCCCGTTCTTTAAATCAAAGCATGAGCCTTGTCTGAAATGTGTCATCTGCAGGGACCCTGCAACTCCAGAGAGCCCTGAGCTGCAGGAAGGAGCTAAAGGGAGTGCCAGGACTTGGTGCTGACCGTGCCATGAGCTTGTGGAGCTCCTGCTTGTGCTGCTGGTCCTCGGTGGCGATGGCGTGCTGGGCCTGCTGCTGCATGGTCTGCACAAAGTGCTGCATGTGCTGGAACGCCTCGATCTGCAAAGGGAGGAGGGTTCCAGTGAGGGCCACAGGGCTTACAGACAACTTCAGGAGAGAGGAAGTAAATTTTGACTGAAATGAAAACGTAGGGTTTTGTTTTCTTTCAAAGCTTTTCAGCTGTTTACACCCCTCTAAAATCAGCTTGTAAAGGAAGAGGTTAGAGATTCTTGATGTCTCTGAAATTGCTGCACTGAGGAACAAATCGCTGCACCCTTCCAGTGCCAGGCACACCTCCATTGTCACAGACAGTCAGAGGTATCACTGACCATAACACAAGTTAACACTGTGCTCTGACTGCAAGAACTCAGCTCTAGCAAAGCACCAAGATCACCTGTACAGGGAGAAAACTTCACCAGCAGAGAACATCCTGTTACTGCCCAGGCAGAGTGAGACTCTAGTCCTGAGACAGAGATGTCTCACTTGCAGCTGAGCACAGCAAAGACAGCCTGGCAATTCCAACAATCAAATGTTCATAGCTTACAAACTGCATCTGAGCAGGACAATGTTGAACACCCCACGCTGTCACAGATCCAGAGAAGCCTGCCTTTAATATGGCGTGGCCTGAAAAAGATGATTTGAGAAAATAATGCCTGAAGGAAAACTTGCAGCTTCCTGATCTTCCCCTGTAACCCCTCAGCTTTGGCTAGGCTTGAAGTACACACCATGGAACATTAACTTTGAGTTGTTTCAACAAATTAAAGCCCAGATTTCTCCTAAGGTTATTTAAGAAGTACAAATGTGCATTGCTCCTTTGCCAGGAGATTACATAAGGCAGCAGTGCTAAAGAACTTGCACTACCAAATTCTGAGGGAAAAATCTTCATAAAATTCCTTGGAAAGAACTCTGGGGTAAGAAGACCCAAAATTAAAGATTTAAGAAGAAGGTATGCACGCTTCACTGGGAAGAATTAGAGTAAAGCTCCTGCAAGCTGCAAGGTCATTTCAGGTCAGAAGCTGCAGAATGTGCTGTTAGAAGGCCAATTTACTTCTGTTCATCTACAGGAATGAGCTACCTTAGAGTGAGACAAGAATCACCTCAGCTGAAACGCCTCATCCACCCCATTCAAATGTCAGCCTGCACAAGGCAGTGGTGAGGAAAAAGGGTATTAGCCCAGGGTGAAATAAAAGAAGGATTCACACTCTTAACATTAACGTGGGGCATTCCACAGCTGGGAATGCAGAGAGAAGAGGAGGGAGAGTAAATAACAATCTTATCAAGAGTTATGCTAGATATTTATTAAAAGTAGACAAAAAGATATTGTCTGTTATGTGCCCCTCTCATATCTAGACACAACCAACAATCTTCTCTTCAGTTTCCATGAATATGGAGAACTGATCACCATAAACTGACAGGCAAAGCACTTGAGACTGAAAGCTGTTTTCTGTAACACTGAATTCCTAAGTTTGTACCACAGCCTTTTTATGGGATATGGCTTTGGAATGCAGCTGCTGGCAAAGGTCCTTGTTAGAAGAAATGTAATAGGGTTTGCTTATCCATTTTTTATCTGTTATTTAAGAAAAGAAAGTTGTGCAGCTCTGTGGCTGGTTTCCATTGAGATGCCAGTTTCTTCTCCTGCTGGATTTGGCAAGTGCCAAAATGGCAGTAGGGAAAACATTTGAGGTCAACCTTGAAGTGCTCAGCTAGAAAAAAATGGTCATTTCCTACCATACCAGCCCACCTCAGCAGCTGATTCCTTAGGATACCAAATCAAGTGAACACACACAGTTATATAAAACTACACACAGCACTAGGTGTAACTTTGTATTATTTATCCTTTTCTTGGTATCATTTTTTTCCTCCATCTTCCTGGGCTCCATATATTCTTGCATCAGTTTATTTTAGATACATTCTCTTCTCTCACTCCCTTAATCTTTGTTCCTTCTCTCATTCTGTCTTCCACTACTGCATCTGGTCCATCTTGATCACAGTTCAAACACAAAAAGCCCACTTTCCCTCACGGAAGCAGGCAGAGACCCCACACACTTCTGGGGTCGTTTACTGAAGAAAGAAAGAGGCCATTACACTGTTTTACAGAGCCAACAGGACAGGGCCTCAGCAGCAGCTCCTTCTGCTTCTTAAATTCAAATAAAGAATAGTTAGGTCATGGCAATGTTCCCACAGCAATGGCTCCACTCCAGTGCTGGCAATTCCAAAGGCAGGAAAAATAAAAAAAGATGTGGCAGAATATGAGGATAAATGGAGGCTTTAATGTATATTAAAAAAAAGATAACTTATCCAGTCTGGAGCTTATTGGATTTGATTATGTAAATTCTCCCTGTGTTGCAATGTCAAAAACATTCACCCTGGGCTCTCTGGAGCCAAATTGTTCCCATGATAAAACCCTATGTATTTTTCAGCTGCCTTTCAGTTAGAATTTTTCAATAATGTCCTTAATAAAAGTCAGCTCTGCTCAGCAATTAAGTACAAACTGTTCAGGATACTTTCCTAAAACTGGCAATAAAACCCCTTACTTCTGTCTTTGAGCATGTAACCCTGACCACAGGTACAGTGTGGAGACCTGGCAACCTGAACAGTGATGAAAAGTCAAGCACTAAGAACAGAAGATCTACTATTGACCATTAATCTCGGCTGCAACCCTTGGGCACCAGACACTGGTTTGGCAAAAATAATCTTTCCATGCACGGAATAGAATTAGGGCCAGGTTTTCTCTGTCACTAGAGAGTTTTAAAGGAGAAAAAAAGTGAGCAGAGAGCAGGGTGTTCTGCTGTACCTTCCGGGCGCTCTTCCACATGTGCTTCATGTAAGCGTAAGTCACTTGGGGATGGACTGTGGGCAGGGGGTGATCCAGCTGTCGGGACGGATCTACTCCCAAGAGCAGGACAAGGGTCTTATGGGCCAAAGCCTGGGGAAGATTGCAGAGAGAAAAGGCAGGTTAAAACAAGCTCGTTCTTACCTCCATCTCGTAGCGCTTCAGAATCACCCACCACTAAAAGATACACCTGAGCCTCCAGAGAAAACACAGGCACAGCAGCCTTAGTGCCACTCCCTGCACTCACCAGAGTGCCACAGGATAAACCATATGTCTTCCTTTGGATCAAATTCTCATTTCAGAAGCCAGTAGAGAGTGTCAAGTCTCTGCTTCAAGCATTCTTGGTGATAAATCTTTGGTGAATGTTAAAATAGGACCTAAATGTTCAATGGTAACATCACACTCTAGATCTGACTCTCTGCTTTAGCAGATAGAGCCATTACTAATAATTACCAGAGTTGCATAAGAACTTCCAGTTATAGCATGCAATAAAAAGTTGGCTTGGGGCTCTCAGGTATAATACCAGTCCCACAAAAATAACCTTGGCCACAAGCATGAACTCTATGCCAGATACAATTTTAGCATTTCAACAATTCCTGACTAGTTTCTCCCTCAGAGGAGGGCCCATCCCACTTGGACAATGAAAGCATTTGCAGATGCTGAAGGTTGAAGCATAATGGAAAAGCCAGTGGCCTAAAATAACAAAGAGGACAGAGCCTGACAATGCTCACCAGCCTCCCACTCTTGCCACACAAGCTGGCATACTTGAGCCAGGTCCTCATGTCCTCGTGAGGATTCACCACAAGAGACCGGACCATCAGGATCCTCTGCCAGTCCTCCACGATTCGCTGACAGCCCTGAGGGGAAAAGCAAGGGAGAACTTGTTAGGGTTTGAGCTCCAGTGCACTCCACACAGCCTTAGTTCAGACCCTGAAGGGACTTCCAGCAAGATGGAGTCTTCTGTACCCCTAATTCACAGCAGACTGACAGTAGGAACTAGTGGTTGTTTCTTTAACACTGCAGTGTGTGAAGAAGGTTCAGTCCTTGACTCTTACTGTCTGCACCAGCTCAGGGTTTGCAGCCTAACAACATCTTCTAACAGAAAAAGGAGAAAAGTTCCTAAAGCAGAAACACACCCAAAAATCAGGAAAGCTTTTTGTGCAGTCCCAAAGTGAGTCAGGAGTTTTATAACTCTTCTCAGCCTAGTTTTAAAGCCTATTTTTGGTTTAAATGGTGACAAATCTCAACGTGGAGATAGACGGTAGAAAACCAAACGGTTGCAAAGATATTTTTGTTATTGCCCTTTTTCTTCTCCTTGCATGTGTTGCTTTTGGAGGCTGGCACCACTGAGCTGAGATTATGCCAGAAACTGCAGCTCCAATTGCTGTGCTGCTTGTGCAAGCATTGTCTGGTTCTTTCCTGTCTGATGGGAGAGGCACAACAACATTGTCAGAGCAGGATGAGCCTGTATGTCAAACATCCAAGGATGCTACAGAGAAGTAGAACTGTGGAAGGGACAGTAACAACCAAAGCATGTATCCTTTCCCTTTTTCCTTTGCCCCCAAATCGAGGGCTGGGAAGTTGGGCAAAGCTTGTTCCCTAACACCCAAATAAACCTCTTCCAAGAGGCATTTAAGAATTTTTAAAAAGCAGCTATAAAATGTGCAAGAACTGCATGTACTGCTTTCAGGACTATAAAAAGCTGTATTCAGACATTACACTTCCTGTCACTCTCAGTTTCTCCACCCCAGTGGAATGATCCTGAGCTTTTCCAGACAGGAATGTAGATGGGAGACTAAAAGCTTTGTCACAGTTTCCCAAACAGCTAAAAAATATGCAGCAGCAACAGCCTTTCATAAGGTAGCAGATTACAGCAGTCCCAGGGAAGAACTCTGCACAGGGAAAAATTCTTCCTCCAGGCAGCATTTTACCCTAATTATGCCTTTTTTTCTCCTCCTTCTCATGCAGGAATCATCTCTTTAAACAGTATTCCTGTATGTACTACCACATCTGAGGATGATCACCTTCATTGTAGGAACGCCTCTTGTAAGGAAATAGTGTCAAAATATTTGTCTGATTTAAATCTTCAGAGGTGCTTCAGATTTTTTTCTGTTTAGAGTAAGAAAGGCACAAACTTCTCTTTAAACACAGAAGAACAGCATTGCTAAAGGTCTCTTCTAAAAGGTCAAGGCCAAGCATAGCATCATTTAGATTGGAAAAGACCTTTAAGGTCATCAAGTCCAACCATAAACCTAACACTGCCAATTCCACCATGTGTGCCACCAATCAACTGGAAATGTTCTTGTAAGAGGTCCAAAAGGAACAGGACAATCTTTTATTTTACAAGTATGTGAGTTTTCTGACCAGTTTTCCAGCATTTGGAGAGAATTCACTTTTTAAAATGCAGCCAAGTGAAAAGTTCAAACCAGCCTGATCCAAACCAGTATTTCCAGATGTAATCCAATACTGAGATAAGCAGCCTTGGGGATGTTACCGGTGTCTGTCCTCTTCATACATCTATGTCAAGACTTAAATCACCCTTTTAAAGTGTAACATCAGCAGAGGTCTCAGAACATTAACCAAAAGAAAACCCCCAAAAACCAAGCGACCAGAACAGACATATAGGGGACAGAGAGCACACAGTCATGAGAGTATGGACTGGGATAGAGAGAGACATGGAAGGATTTGCTGAGCCACCACACTGACTCAAGAGGCAGCTGAGCATCTCCATCCCTGATCTTTCCCCAGATGTACCTGCAGCCTTTCCCACCAGATCTGGCGGATGATCTCACGGCGCTCCGGTACAAGTTTATACTGGATCACCTCTTCCAGCTCTGACAGCATCTGGCAGGATACCATAGCCTGGAGGAAACAATCACATTCCATCCCAATCACCACACAACAAATCTATAATTAAGGAACACTATTTTGGCATCAGGATCTTAAGCACATACACTGCCCAACAGGTAAAGGACTGACTGCCATATATTGGTGTCTGGGATTCAACCTTCCCAAATGCCAGTTCTTATTTCTTTGGAGTGGGTGGAGCCCATCTCACTGTTTGGATTGTCCCAAAGCTGCTCCAGCAAAGTTATGTTTCTTATCTGACAAAAGCCATTTAGCTTGTGGGCATACACAGCTCCCATTTTTGATACAGGGGTTTTATGCAACTCCTGGACAGTCTGAGGCAGAGTGAGGGGAAGGAAGGCTGGGTTACACTCACCCCGTAGGCTCGGCTGTAGCTCTCTCCTGCCATGGCAGTCAGCTCAGCATCCAGCAGGTCTCTGGCTTTGTCAATGCACTGAAACACAACAAGACATTGGGGCAAAGGTGGTGTGTTTGATCCAGAGTCAACTGTTGAAACTGCTGTTCATCTGTTCCGTCCCGTGGACAAAGCTGGCATTGTTCCCACCCTCCAAAAAGAACTAGGAAAGGGTCTTATCAGTAGAGAGAACTGACAGGAAAACAGTGTCCATGGATGGGTATAAGGGAAGTCAAGGGGACTTCGTTCACCACCTGCACAGTCTGAAGTCTGTCTTCCTAAAAAATCCAAGTTTGCAGTATTTCTAATTCTTCTGTCATGGTAGAAATCATCATTAAGAACATTTTATAGAGGAAAAGAGAAGTTCACATTGTAGTGCAAGAGTTGGTTACAAAAAAGCCTCAAGAAATGCCTTTTGATACCATACAATGACAGAAAATAGCTTTCACTGTTTTACGTAACCCAGCAGGATTTTATGAATTTTACAGGACAGCAAATTCCATTTCTCATCCTCCAACTAAGACAGGCTCTTCAAGCATGAAACAAATCCTGCTCTGGTTCTAGTCATTATATAATCTCTCACCTATAGCTTTTCCTGTTCAAAATGTTAAAGGTTAATCACAAGCTCTACCCTTCTGAATGCCTGGTTAATTTTACTGTGCACATCACCCAAAAATCTATGGGTTTTGACAGCACAGACTGAATTATTCCTTTATCTAAGTTGGCAAGGCAGCACAGAATTCTGAGAAATGGGACTTGAGCTTCCTTGGAAAGTAAACAACATGCTTCACATCTAGAGAGAGGAGCAAGTCACTCTGCAAATCTCCTGTGTGACAGACAAGCATTACCACTACAGCTGTTTAATAGACTCATTCCCTGCCTTGATAGTTCAATCTAAGATTTGAGATTTATCAATGCCACCAGAAAAATTAAACTTATTGTACATGATATATATGAGCACTTCACTGAAAAGCTGCAAGAGACAGAAGTGCACAGAACATCCCTGAAGAATCTTCTCAGGCATTCAAGGCATTTTACAATCAGTGCCTTGTACAATGGAACCTCTGCTGAGATAATCCTGTCAGTCTGGAAAACAGGCATAAAAGTAAAAAAAAAAGCCAAAAAATGACTAAGGCATTCTTATGCTCTACAGCACTGGACCACTGCTCTGTGTACATACATTCACTGCTGTGTTCCTGGGAATACAAGGCAAGAACAATCACAAAGGTCTGATACATCCATGGAAAAAAGGTTATTGGGCAATTCTAATAGGTCATAGCCAACTGCTTTAAAACATCATGTCTTTCTATGCAGCAACACAGACAAGTTCATCTGAAACTAGGTGTTGGGAAGCCAACAAGGAGGGTAATTACTTGCTGAGCCAGTGAGAAAAGGTCCTGATGAAGTGCCAGCACAGCCCTGTAGAAAGCCCCATCGTGGGTGTCCCTTGGGATCATGCAGGTGTATTCTTCCATGCTGTCCCACTGACCTGCAGAGACACAGAGATCCTCAGCAACACAACAGCCTTCTCTGCAAGGGAAGGGCAGGACACAACTGTGCTACAGTGCTCAGACATCAGCCACCAGGCCTGAGTGCTGTGAGGTACTTCTGCATTTCAGGCAGCTCTCCAACAGCTTGTCTTTGGCAGGGACACTCTGTTATATACATAAACCATATATAAACATACACAGGGCTACAGACAAGGGAAAACATAGGCATTTTTCTTCTAGGCAAATTGTTATCCTTGTGGGAAAGGTTCTTTCATTTCTTACGATGAAAAAGTTGAAATTCTGACACTTTCAGAACATTTGAATGAATTAGTGCCCTACAGAGCAAAAGATGAATTTTTCTCAGGGAAGGCTGGCAGACAGCAAGTGATTTATAGGCTTCTCTAGGAAATATCTGGTTATCAGCACAATGGACATTTGGACCATTATAGATTTATTTCACTTAAGACTGTCTACTCAGCAGACATGACCTATCAAAATGCTCAGCACATATTGTTCTGTTCGTAAATAGGAGTCTGCCACAAATCTGAGGAAGTCTATTAATCTCATTTCAAGCCTGAGCTCTGTTCAGTACAAAGCCAAGCAAAAGGGAGCAGTTAAGCAACCCATCACCTGCACAGACCAGTAAGGCACTCTGTTACTGGAGACCACGCTGGGAGACTTGATGTAAATGCAGGTTTTCCAAAGGGCTTCAGTATGGAATGGCACTTACTTTGTTTCCCAGTGTAAATAATTTGGCTCTTTGATGTTGCTGTTTCTTATACTCTGTAGTTCTGGAGCCAGTTAAAAGTATCTGTGCCCCTACTTTGTGGGCTGTCACACCCCCACAGGAGGACACCTTACCTAGACCCCAGGCAGCAGCTGCAGCCATCCTGGCCATCTTAGCTTGAGTTTCATCATTCACCTGTGTCCACTTCTCACAGCACTGCTGGTGGAGCTGTCCCCTAAGAAGAATCCACAATTTCTGATCAGCAAAAAGCCTCTTCTAAGAATTCTGCCTTGTTAAACAAGCACCTTCCACTGATAAGACAACAACCAGCCCTATCGTTCCTTTCATACTGAGAGGAGACCAGGATTTGACTCCTCTGGCCAACTTAGTCACGTTGTCTGATGACAAATATCCTATCAGGAGAAAATTCAAGGCACGCTGTTTTGAAAAAACAGCTCCAAACACAAGTTTGCATCTGTTAATGCCTATTTCACAAACTGGACTGTCAACACCAGTCTACAAATGCAGAAAAAAAAAATAATTCCCAAGAAAACAAACCAACCACCACCAAATGAAGGATGCTGAAAACGTTTTGCAAGTGTCAGAACAAGAAACACATGATCTGAATAGCTTGGGCATGGCTCCTGCTCTCCAGCATTTTGAATTAACACATCACCAAGCCTGAAGACAGAGACTGGAGAATCAATGTTGCTGTAACCTCGCGTGAAGACTTGTCATGGCAAGATCTCAGAGGGACGTGAGTCTTTCATGGCCAGCAGAGAGGAAGCACCAGGATTTTTATATAATTTCTTTTAAATCAACTGTGAATGCTCCACTAATCAAACCAATTACTGTGGGTGTTGCAGTTCCAGGATTTCTCAGGCTGGATACTCTGTAGCAGTGGAACAGCTGCCAACTGAGAGGGAGAACAACTCGCCTTCCCTACTGCCATCCCCTCCCAAAAAGGAAGATGAGTTAGTCAAACAGAACCGATGGGCTGCCACAGGCAAGGCAGCCATTCTGACAGCTTAATAGCCCAGGAGAAAAGAAACAACAAAGCCAATGGAAAACCAAGCCAAACCTTGCAACAGCAGTAAATCAGGACCTCACAGAGGCTGAAAAAGCACTCTGGGTCCTGCAGGAACAGCTACATCAGGAGACAAATGGCTAAGAATGCTCTGGGTGTGCTCTCCAAACATCCCTGCTCTGAAATAATGACACTGTATAACATAGTTCTGCATTAACTGCCTTATCCTGCCAAGCAGATTCCAGTAGCAGAAACAGTCAAGTTGAACAGCACTGAAGAGTATCAGCAGCCAAACCGTGGAATCCTCAGCCCCAGGATGATGCCTGTAGAGTCAGGTAGCACACAGCACTTTGCAGAGGCACTTGTGAATTGTAAAAAACATCTGCACAGAGCTGGAATGCAGCTCTACCACAGAACTTAGAGACTCTGATCACTCTCATCACTAGACTGTCAGTAGATCCATATCTTGCTCCAACTGATGAAAACTGCCCTTTTGTTATATATTTGCCACTGATACATGAATAAGCAGGAGGTTCAGAAAGGACACTACACAAACATACGTCCTGCAGGAGGGAAAAATTCTTTAAATCCCTGGTGAGAGCTGCCTACTCCTGGAAAAGCTGATTGAGGAACACTGAGTAAGAGGATCTGTTTTCCCTACTGCAAAACCTACACCCCGTGTGTCTCAGCCCCGTCTAGAAACAAAAAAAGGCAGAAAACCACTGTCAGAATTAGGTTTCTCAAGCAGCCCTGTTTCTCTAACAGTAAAATGACCTGAGTGCAGAGGAATCTCCTGCCTGTGTGCCATCCCATGGGTTCACGTCAGGACCCATCAGGAGGGAGCTCGTGACACGCCAAGTTCAGCAGGAAGGTGGAACCTGCACCCAACCTCACATGCCCCTGGGTAGGACTGCACGCCCCAGTGCACCCCGTGCCTGCTCCAATTATCCTCCTGCAGCTGAACAGGGAGAAAAAACAGAAGCCCCCAGTTAAGCAGCAAGCTGTAAGTCACTGCCAGCTCACCCTCTCACAAATACTGACTCCAGTCAGTTGGTGTTGACAACAGACATTTAACACGTGGCTTGAACTACCACATGCCCACAAGGAAAAGGCTTAATGAGGGCTAAAAAAGAGTAATAATGAAAAACTCATCCATCTGCAAGATGGGCAAAAGGATAGGCACAGGTCTGACCCTGAATAAACACAGAAACCTCTCATGGTTCAATCAGAGTTTAAAAAGAAAGGCCCCAACGAGCTCCTTTTATGACCGTTTCTGACAAGTCCTGCTCAGTTAATGTTTCCTCTATTTACAGTTTCTTCCTCTGTTACAAATGGGCTTGACCTGATTATAAGACTGCAGACTCTCTTTCAGAGACCTTAACTCATCAGATGGCCACTCCCAGGAGGCTCAGAGATGTTATTGCCAATTCTGACTTCAATGAACAAAGTGAGAAGCCACCAGAAATACTCCAACTATTAAGTAAGCAGAAGTAAATAGGAATTCAGGCAAAACAATTTCACCTGAATGGCAGCACCCTGAGAACAGAGAGACACTGTTTTCCCAAGTCTTCAGGCATTCCCCTCTTACCATTCACCAAGTGCTTCCAAGCAGCGCATCCGTCCCAGCATCAGCTCAGGATCATCTTTGTTGGTGTCCATCTTCTTGTCATAGGCCACCAGAGCATCTTCCCATTCATGAAGCTTTTCATACCAGGTAGCTTGAATTTCCTAAGGGAGTGGGGGAAAAAAAAATCAGATTCTGTATTAATTACCACAGCTCTTCCTGAAAAATCTGTGTCTGTGGTGGTCACTTCATGCTTTTTTCATCCTACATATCCTCATGGACTTTTGTAAGACAGAGAAAATACCTGAGCTAGTCTGAAAACAGGGATCCTGGCATTGCTCCCCTTGCACAAAATGAGTTGAGGTTTACCAGAGGGATCAGTCCAACATCATCCACCTATTCAGTGCCACTGAAATGCCAGCTCAGTAGCTGGTGCTTTTGTTTTTGGAGAAGTGGAGTGAGTGGAATAGGGAAAAGGGTAAATCCATAACATATTCCACTTCCCATCGTTGTACATGCTTGCATTTAAACAAGAAAAACAGTCCTGTGTTCAGGAATGGAGTGACCAACCGGAAAAAAACTCCAAACTGTGCATCTGGCTACTGCTGGGCAGTTATTGAATAGAGCAGGCAGTGTGAAGTTGGGGTCTAATCACACCCCTCACAAGGGAGGGCTGTGGTTTGTAACAAAGCCTTTAAAAGAAAGCCAGGCAGTGATCCTCATCAGCTGCACAAACTTTTCTTCAGTCTTTGTTTCTAGATGTTGTTTCCAATTTTCAAGAAAACAAAATGCCTTGATATATTTTCCATACTTTTGCTCTGCCAGTGTTTTTTCTGCTCAGTCTTTGGCAGCTCCTGTCTTGACACAGGCTGCAGAACAGATTCTTTTCCCAGCCCCGTGGGCAGGGTCACTATAAACCATGCCCTGCATGCCAGGTCTTCCTCTCAGCCCTTTAACTTCTCAGCTAAGTCATATTTCAATTAAGTTCCTGAAAGCAGAGCTCACAGCTCCTCTTAATTTCTTTTCACTGCCTATTCTGGCAAACTCTGTGCTTTTATGCATTTAGCATTTATGGCTAGAACTATATTACTGCTAAAGAGTGAAGTCAGAATTAGGTAATACAGAACTTTGCTCAACCCACCCAAGGAATTATAAGAAGCTGCAAAGATGTTCTGAAGTCTGTACTTCTCCCAGAAAGGATCTATTTTCCAGTCTAGGTCAAAACCATACATAATTCTACACCAAATGAATTCCACCATTCTGTGCTTAACGTGTTCCCAGTTTTTAGTGGTTCCTATTGAAAGGGGCTGGCTGGTCTGCTGTGCTTCCAGGGCAGCCTCCTTTTTCCCAATAACCCTAAGACACTGCAACAATTATCACTGCAAAATCATCTTTTTACCAGCAGAACTGGCAGGAGAGCATAAATGGTTTAGTCCCTGAACACTAAGCTTATAAAAAAAAAAGAAGAAGAAAGAAAAAAAGGTAAATCATGCAGAGAAAGACAGAACAAATACAGAATGGGGTTATTTGATTTCTGTGAGGAGTCTAAATTGTAAGAGACTGGCTAAGCTGCCATTCCAAATAATATCTGAGAACACTCATGTGCCTCTGGATGAGATGCTAGAGGCATGACTCCCATTAAATCCTTACCTGGAAGGTGCTGATGCAGTTACTCAAATCCTTCAACCTTAGAACAGGAACTTTCTGCCTCCCTTCCCAGCTAATCCTAAATAAAATGACTTATGTTGTCAAGCTGCTAGTTGCTCACAGCTGCATTTAGTATCAGTGATAGCTGCTAAATTCTCCTCCAAACCAGGTTGTTACAGCCCTCCCTGTGCCCAGCATTTGCTGGGAAGTACCCATGTACATCCCCATGGGCAGCAAGGCCCTTCACTGGGGACAGAACCCCAGTGTGACTGATGGAATAAACACACCACCATCCACAAAAAACCACACTACAGAAACCAGGAAAACACAGGACACGAAGAGAAGAGCTCTCTGGCAGGACTCACCAGCTCCCCAAAGTGCTTCATGGCATATTCCAGCACCCCAGCAGCTGCCTCTGGCTGTTGGAGTTTGTTGTTAATGCTGAAAGGGTAGGAAAAGAAAGATCATTTAACACAGCTGGCAACTATTAGGGGCTGGTATGAGCTTCTACTTGATAATACCAAGCTCTATCATTTAGAAATACCAATGGAACACCCTCCTTTTTTAAAGCTTCCAAGTGAACAATTAAACTACACAAGGCACACAGTGATTATGTATTTGCAAAACAATAGGTGCACACATTTTCTCTGCACATATTCTCAAGACTTGTTACACAAAGTAGTGATGGTATATGATTATCAGTTCTAAATAACAGCCTGCATGGGGAGAAGAACAGTTGCCAATAGTTTGAAAGGCATAATTTCTCAAACAGCTGCATTTAAGAGCTTTACAGTGCTGATTTTTTCCCCTCCTTTCTCTTAAACAGACCAGCAACTCCTTTAAAAATCAGAATAGAGATCCAGGAAACAGCCTACATCATTAAAACAGCTGACAAACGTCACCAGGAAAACACATAAAAAGCATGCAACCCTAATTTCAGTTCCACATTTCACACAGAGCCCCTGCACTGGTATTTAACCAGCACTGGTGCTTTTCTTCTGCTGGTTTTCAAGAACATGCCAGAAACTGCTGCCATCACAACCAGTCTGCCCCAGCGAGGCACCTTGCTTTGCAAGGGCAGCTGAATTTTAGGAAGCACAGCAAACAGGCCACTCTTGAGCCTGGCTCTCCAGTCCAGCAACACCATGTACAGCTGTTCTCTTAAATCATTTCTGTTTCACACTGGTTTTCTGATCTCACTATCAGAAATCAGGTGCTTGGTGAGCAGCCCTCCTGCTAAACCCTGATTTAATGAGGAAATTAACTTTTTATTAAGCTTCTGCTATTTTATAAAGCTTATTTATGAGCAGCCTCTGGCTCATTGCTCTCCTCTTTCCCCTGGAAGAGGAGAACAAGAAGTGCAAGTTGTTCAAAGCAACATGACAACACCTGAGCACCTACAACAACACACCCCCACAGCCCAACATTAGCACTATTTAATGCTTGGAATGGAAGCATCATCATTAACAAAATGAAATACAGCAACAGAGAACAGTGCAAAGAGATTTTCAATGGTCTCTGAATATGACTGCAGGCACAGGCAGCTTTCAGAAATGCCCCTTCTTGCCTGCCATGATCAGAATATCTGCATGATTTCCCCCCTATGAGAGGCCTGTTGATCAGTAAGAGACAAGCAAACCTACGGTATTAAAGGGGGTGATAAACAGACTTAAAAAAGGGAAAAATTTTCAAATGAGTGCTACATTTCTTATGCCTGTGGAAGCTTCCTTTCATGACAACTAAGGGATCAAGCTCCAAGACATACTCTGGACACCTGGGAATGTCCAGTAAAATACTCTTGGAAACAGGAGCTCAGAGTGGTTGAGCTGAAATCATGTTTAGCCAGACTAAGAACACACCACAACCACGGCTGGGGATGACAGCACCCAGCAATGGGAAGCACTTGAAATACACCCATGGCTATTTTTCAGCAGGACAGTCAGAGCTCCCGCTCCCTCCACGCTTCCCAAGGGAAAGCCAGGCAGCAGTGCCTCATAAAAGTGATAAATGGCTGTCACCTCTCATACCCCGATGATTTAAAGAGCCACTGGCAGACACATCACTTCCAGCACTTCAGGCAGTTAATTACTTCCAAGTTATCTTTCTTGTCAACACTTCCTGACCAAATTGGCCATTATCTTTTATTCTTTGACAATTAGCACTGCTCTTCTGCTGCTGCTCCCCGGTGCACTCAATTACTCCTTTTGTTTCTTACTTTCTTGGCTGCTCAGAGTAGAATTAAGTGTTTCAAATCTATTTATGGTTAGGTTTAAGCAAAGGGAAGGGAGAGATGGGGAGGACAAGGAGAAAGACTTTGACTTAGAAGAAGACACAGCAGTAGATCCAATACCTTGTTGTTGTTAATAATCATAAATTACTCTCCCATAACAAATGATCCAGCAACACAGTGAGCAATGAGAGGTAATTTTGTGACTGGGACATCTCCTGGCAGTTGCTTTTCCCTGTGTTGAGGATCATTTCTGCCAAAGCAGTGAATGCTGTGGCTCCCCCCTCCCAGCCCATTTGGGATATACACTATTTTAATCTGGTACATTCAAAAGACACATTTAGAAATTATGACATTCTGTGCTTCCCTTCCCCTTCCTTCCATGAAGGCACTGCCCTTCTCCCTGCAGACCTGCTGAGGTCTGTGCTCAGGCAGGATCTTCCTAAATTTCATAACACCCCTAAAAACACCACAGAGCTGTTTTCTAGTTGCCATGCTGGAGACTGAACAGCATGAAAAACACTGCAGAAAAGCATCCAGGCACACAGAAAAGGCCCCCAGGGCTGATATTCCAGCCAGGCAGAGTTGCCAGGGGGTTTTAGTCACAGTGTTGCTGCTGGAAATCGGGGCAGTTTACTGGATCAGAATCAAGGGGATAGATTTCTCCTTGCATCTGCAAAAAGATAACTACAGAATCTTTCTGGATTAAAGGAGAAGGTGGGGAAACATCTCTCAAGATAGAAACAATGCTGTTGGCTGACTTGCCAGACAGTAACTTAAGTCTGTTTACTGGGAGATGTCCTTGCAGTTTTCCCTAGTTTAGGATAAAATTAAGTTTAATATTAAAGGAGAAGATCAATTGTTCTCCATATCCACTGAGGGTAGAAACACATTCAACAGTTCATTTTTGTTTAGAAGCTAAAAATCCCTTCCACTATCCCCTACTTTACTCAAAGGCTTGGCAGAAGGGAACAGAAGAACATCACTGTACCTCCTTTCTGGGAAGTTTCTGGGGACAGGTTTGGTGGGACAGAAGTTACACGTCACTGAATACCTCAGTATTCAGCCTGGGCTGGGCTGCCAGAGCCTTCCAGCACTGCTGCTCCAGGGAAATATTGCAAAATTATAGATTTTAAATGCCAGTGTACATTCCTAAAATATTCTGAAACTACCTCAAGACACAGCTGTCTCATGTTTGCAGGCCAGACTATTAAAATGGGAGACCACAGGAACAACAAGATTTCCCAAGTCACATCAACTAGACTCTGATAAACTTTGAACTAATGCACTAATTTCTGTTTAATACCATCACTTCATTCCACATTTTAGTCAATAAACAAAGTGATTACAAGAAGCAACAGAAGATCCTTAGACTTTCCTTCAAAATGAAGACAAATCAGTTGCAAAACTGATTCCTATCACTAAGGTTTGCTCTGAGTCTGGCCCACCTGGACTCACTGCATAATTCCATAAGGCAGTGGAATTCAAATTGCTGTCAATCACAATGACAAAAGCAGTAATTCCTATATTCCAAGTGCACAATGTTGCAGCTGGATAAGGAAATGAGACTGGCACAGAAAGTTTTTTGAGAAGACAGTTGAACCCAAGATTACAGATATTTCCCCCCCGTTTATTAAGCAATATCTGCACTTTAGCCAGAATAATGTCCAATCCCCACCTATTTGTAGCACTTGATCATGATGAGGAGGATATTAAAAAGTGACAAGCCTCCTGAAGAAAAACATTTTCCAATTATTCTGTCATTCTATCCCTGCAAAAGGTGACTACCCTTGGCAAACTCCCTAATATAAAACCCTTGGTCAAAAATCTTAAATGTTCAAACTCTATTAGTAGTGAAAGGCTACATAAACCTACTGTTTGATGATTAAGATATCAAAATATCCCACATGTACAAACAACTAAAATGCAGCACACTGAGCTGGAATCACAAAAGAGAAGAATATTTAAGAGAAATATACTCCTATTGCTTGTATATTTTAAAGGCTATTTAAACAGAAATCAGACATGAACTGGAAATAAAAACCAACTTTATTGTCTTCAGTGTGAAGAGAGCTCAAATGAGGGACTTTCCTCCTCCACAAACCCCAGCCTCAAATGCATAATGTTTACTAAAAATATTCTCTTTTATAGATCCCTGGGAGCTTTACAGTCTTCCATTATCTTTGACATTGACAATATTCTCTATGACTCAAAATATATTAAATTTTCAAGAATTCAGACAGAAGAGACTCTCCCCATCTTCTCACAAAAATTTAACCCCCCTTTTTTTAAAACAGAGCCTTTTCAGGAGGCAACACACACATTTCCTATTGCCAAAATGCATCTCAGAACTTGATAGAGAAACCTCATTTTTGCTATAAAGCAGCTTGTCCACAGAGTCTGAAAAAAAGGAAGAGTTTGTCTTCTTGTTTAGTCTCCCCAAGTTTGTTTAAAAAGATGCTCCATGTGACAGATTTTACCAAGCTAAGTCAAGCTTGTTTTCCTTTCTGAAGAAGTGCTGGAGCTGCTTCTGGGACTGGAGGTGGAAGGCACTGCTGCTTTGTGGAGACTTGGGGGAACAGATAATCCTCTGGCAAAAGGAATTGGCTTTGCTGGCCAGTTTCCCCAGTTCTACAGTTTATTTGTGCTCAGGCATCCCTGGGTCCTTGATTCAGCAAACCTCAGAAAACAACCCCAAAACAGCTCGAAAAACCAACACGTGTCCATTGTGCCACTAAAAACTATCCCCAGGCTGGGAACAAATACATTTGAGAAACCAACACCAGGAAAGAGCTGTTTTCAATACAGGGTTGTGATGATTGAGGGCTTCCAGGCCAGAGCAGCCCTTCAGCTTCCAGCAAGGACACACCACATTGCTAAGAGGCTTTAAAACCTGCCAGAGTCCCTATCTTGATATAAATGCTTGCAAATCAAATAAAAGCATTCATCAGCTTTGAAAGAAAAAGCAGTGAAAACCATGACAGTAAAATTCCTAGCCAGTCCTGCTGCTCAGGTTGCAGAAGGTTTTGTACCACCTATTTTTTATTAATCAGGAAAAATAAAATTAAATTGCCAAGGAAGATACTTAGCAGAAAAAGGTGAAACACAGAGTCAGTCTTTGTGTATTGATCATGCAAATAGTGGATATGTTAAATAAAAAAGAAATCACAGGTGACTGCAGGAAGTATGAGGGGTTTGTTTGTCATCAGACCCTCTCCCTTGTTCCACCTGTTCCCCTGTAACTTCAGAGGTTTCCAGTGCAGTCCTGACTGTAAAGCTGTAAATGCTGGAGCATTTATGAGCATCTCCAAAGCCAGGGGTGAACAGTTTCCCACTTCCTGGGAGGGAAAAGTGGTATTTCAGAGCTCTGACCAAGTGTGGACTCCAGTGACCTGCCAGCAGAGAGCTGATGGGAGCCTTTGCCATCTCAGCAAGCACCAGGAATTCCAGATTCGAAGCATTTGCCGGATGCATATTAAGGGTTTTGCAATGACTGGCTACCAAATAAATAGCCACAGGGCACTGAGCTTTTCTTCTTGTCTCAGCTTTGCATGCACCTGCCAGAACAGCTTCCCAGAGCAGGCAGTCATTCAAACCCACCTCTGACTTAATCTGCCCCTCCAGGGACAGGAGATAACTGCTTCTGATCAAGTAATACTCATATACTTGAATTCAGTAACATCAACCAACGTTATAAACATATGGCACATACAAACTGAAACCATGTTTAGCCTCAGTTCTTCCCAACCACTTCAAACCTACATCATAAACAGAGTCAAAAAGGGGCTGCATCGTTTTCTTGACTTTAGGATCTCATCTTTTTAGCTTCCATGTAGCAGAATATTCCCACATACAAAATATAACAGGGGAAAACCAGGGTGTTGAGATTTCAGACCAAATGATATTTGATTTCTCCATCACTATTGGGGGGAAAGGAAAAAACAGGACTAGGATCCATTCAGTAGTTATGGAACTAGTTTCTCCCTAGCTATGCTCCAAACTACACCTCTGTCCAAAATATGACAGGATCCTGAATTCAAGTTGAAAGACAACCAATATAGAACAGTGGAACAGCTTTTGTCAGCTTCTACAGCTGATCTAACCTGGCAGTGACCACCATCAGGAGCTATTGCTGCCTAAATGACCAGGGAACTGGGAGAGACTCATCTTTCAAACACTTATAAGGAAGTTAAATTCCACTAAGGCTGAGGTTTCTGCCAAGAGATGTTTCTGCCCAAATCTCTCTTAATGCTTCCTCAAAAGCAAGGACAGATGGGAAGAGTTGTGCTCTTTTCCATTCCTGCATAATGTGTCTGTTGTCACACCCTTACACAGAACAAAGTATTATCTCTTTTTGAACAGGTAAATCAAAGTACCCAGAAGAAAGATGGCTTACACTGGGATATACAAATTAGAGGCTGGATCCCAAATAAAACCCCGGCTGTCTCATTTGCAATTAAAAACTCCCATTTAGAGAAGGGATTTGGAGGCCTTTCTGCACTGTTTTGTAACATTTGTGTGTAACTTTAGAGTTTGGCTGAATCTTAGATCCTTCCAAAATTTGTATAAAGAGGGAATGCACAGACCTACAAGTGGCTCCCCTCTTCCACATCTGCCCAAGACAGAGGAGTTATGGTGAGTGGGAGCAGCAGCAGAATGGGCTGGAGTCCTGTGTAACACAATGGGGGTGTTAGCAGGGTGGCTTTTTGGGGCAGGGAAGCCAGAGTCTGGCCTGTCCTATTCTTTGTTCCAACCTTGACAAAAACACATTTCTCATCACAGGAAGCCGGAGAAGAATTTGCCCCTGGGAATGACAGAAGCTCCAGCTGGAAGAGGGCTCAGACAGGATTAGAGGCAGAACAAAAAGGTCAGGCTTTCATCCATGTGCAGTGGCACTTTCTGGTCTGATGTATAAAAAGCAATTTTGCTATGGAAGGTTTCTGGAATGTCCACGGCAAAACCTGACTGAAGCCTGTGCTCTGCTGTGGAGGTGCCCTTGGTGCTTTAACCAAATTGTACCTGCACACCTCTGGCAATATCTCAGGTCCCCAGTCCCACAGAGCAGCCTCAGCAGCTGACAGGACAGATGCAGTGGTTCTGCCTGGAGCACAGCACACAGGAGTCACCACCACACAGCTCCAGACACCCACGCTGTCTGTGTGGAGATCACTGACCTCCTCCGAAAGATCCCCTCTCCCTTCTCTATGAAAATTCAGGTTTAGGAAACATCTGTATTCACATTCCACCCCTGCAGTGCTTTGATGCCTTCACCCCCCTAAATCCTTGCACCCTTGTGGGTCTGTTCTGCAGAAAAACTATTACCAGCTGTGGTGCAAATCAGAGGCAGCAAGAAAGCATCAAGCAACAAGTGTATCAAAGCTGAGGAGGAGAGAAACTACATCAACAAGAAACTGTGCTTTCTATTTCTCTAAAAGCAGATGTCAGATCAGAAAGGCTTTTCCAATGGTTCCTAATCAAGTAGAAATCCTGCAGCCACTTTGGATCAGCAAAAAACACCCAGATGGGACAGTATGTGTCAGTTGGGTTTGTCCTGATGCCCTTTGTAAAAGGAGCAAGATTAGCTTTCTTTTGTTTTCTTGGACACCAAGAAGCTTTCACAGCATTTACCCCAGGAGCAGATACATGAGCCATTTCCACCTTCATTTCGTCTTATTTCTGCCAGTTATAATCAGAAACTTTGCAGGGAGATGCAAGAACCCACATGTTGGGCAATGACAGAGCAGTGGCCAGGGGTGAAACACCTTCTCCCTCAGGAACTAAGAACAAAGCCTGCAGACCTTTTGCAGAAGGTTGTCCCACTGCTGAAAAGGTTCTGCTTGGGGATCAGACTGCTATAATTAACTTTTGAACTGTTAAAAGATATAAAAGAGGAGAGAAAGTGGCTATCTCAGCCAGCTGATAGTTGATCAATTCTCAATGTCTAAAGATTTACTCTTAAATCTACTCTTTTTGTAACTGTGGACATTTTAACTACCCATAGATTTTACTCTCAAAATCCTGTTAATAAACTGCCCTCCACAATACTGGAATTAGATCACATTGCCTGTAAAAAACCCACCTCTTGTCAAGTTTCAGTAGACTTCCACTATTAACTAATGCCCTTTCACTTGCCCACTATGAATAAACAGAGTTTTAACTTATATATTTTGCAGATTTTTTTCCATCCTACCCTCAGATATCCCATCTCTAAAAAGAACAGCACTGAATTCTACAAAGTTAATAATGTAGAGACACCAGTGTACAGAGAGGGGGATTAGATGCTTAACTGATTAACTTGCTAAAATACTGTCTAAATTAAGAAATACTGCAAGCATAGAATTACCCCCTACAGTTTCTGGGGAATGCATTAGTAGGACTTGCAGCAGCCAGGGCTACCTCCTAGGGAGTTACCTTCCCTGAACTTGTATAAACTCATCCTGTTTGAACAGCCTTTTCACATTCTGGACCTCTACTGTTACTGAAGTGCCAGAACTAGTCAGCAAGAGGGCTCCCATCCAACAGGCAATAATTGCTGGAAATTCTCCTCATTTCCTAGCCTTTTCCAACACCCCTTCAAGACACAACTGAGGGAATTCTCTGCTGCTATCCCCAACTTTTCTTGGCTGAAACCTGTTCCAATTGCACCCTGTAAACACCTGATATGAACAGATGAACTGGGAGGGGCCAGCAAGCCCTCCACAGCTTCAGAGGGGTGGAGGTAAACAGAAAAATAGTATATAAGATGCTTTGAGACAGACTTCCAAAGTCCACATCCGACAGGAGGGGTCTGAAAAAAAGCCACTTCTTCAGGCTCCACCTTCAGAGACTCCCTTCCCTGGAAGCAAGGAAGGTGCCAGGCTGCTGCAGGGGATTTCATACCTACCCCAGCTGCTCTCAGACCGTGCTCAGCTGGAAGGTTTCTGCTGCTGTAAGCAAAAATGCCAGCGAGATCCACGGCTCAGCTGGCGTGGCTCTGCATTGTCACCGTGTCCGTGGCAACCTACCCGGCCCTGCTGCAGAGACCTCCCAAGAGGAGAACCCTCAGCAACAACGGCAACGCTCAGCCCAAGGTGCCGGGCTGCTGCGAGGAGGTCAGGGAGCTCAAGCTGCAGGTGGCCAACCTGAGCAGGATGCTGCAGGAGCTGAGCAAGAAGCAGGAGGGGGACTGGGTGAACGTGGTCATGCAGGTGATGGAGCTGGAAGGCAGCACCAAGCAGATGGAGTCGCGGCTCATCGACGCCGAGAGCAAATACTCCGAGATGAACAACCAGATCGACATCATGCAGCTCCAGGCGGCCCAGACGGTCACACAGACGTCAGCTGGTAAGGAGGGAGTCCCCAGGCTCCCACAAACACCTCCTAACACCCAGCTAATGACCAGTTCCCACTGCCACTAACGTGACTAGCACGGGGGCACGCTGAGTACGGCCGCTGGAAGCGCTCCTGGAGGCAGGGGGGCCTGAGAAAACCAGTGGTTTTATATCTATATTTGTTATCAGGGAGTTGAGAAACAGCGCATTTGTACGGCACAGAATTCAGTCTGATATTTCTGAGCACCACAGTACCAACAGTAAAAGAATGGGAGCTGGCTCTGCCAGGGAATGGCTCTGGCAGTAATATCCCCCGAGTTCACAGTGCTGACAGGGGACCAGAAGCTGTTAAAACAATTAGAAATGTTTTCCAAGAATTACTAAGGATTTGTAATTTTATCTTTATGACTATCTCTGAACCAGAACAAAAAAGAGTGATCCATTATTTGAATGATAATTCTCAGAAGTTCAAGGCTGTAGATGATGCAAGACACAAACTGTGATATAAGCCTAGCCAGAACACAGTTAAATTCTTCCAAATTCTCTTCCCTGAGGGGAAATTTCACTGCACACAGCGATTGCACAGGCCTGTACTAAATGTGGAATGCAGGTGCACTTTTAGGTCAGCTACCTGTAAAGCCACTTCTGGAAGAAAGAGTCTCCTCCATTGACTTTTCTTTTAAAATTAAATTCACCACAAAGAGCTTAAAACTTTAAAAAGACACTGTTGTTGTCTGGGACGACTGGGTTTGCCAAAAGACTTCATTCAGACTTTTTTTTCTTTTTTAACTTTAAGGAAAAACTTTGCAATCCATTTACTTAATTCTTCTTACAAAAAAGCTCCAGTTGGTCAGTTTTGACACATTGCTGTTTACAGTAGGTCTTAAAAAGAAAGTTACACCATAACAAGTCTCTTTGGAGCTGTAGAAAAAGTTTAGAAAAAAAAATACAGGAACACACAGCAGCAACTGGCCCAGCAGGTATTTAAGACAGCTGTGTCTCCCCTCACCAGGTAAGAGACACTTAGTGTGTACTAAAGTGAAAACTGTCAGACAGGATAAAGCTTTGCTTCAGCTCATTTATCCTCAGAATAGCTGTGCATTTTACCACCTTCAAGTCAGCTCCTGCACCAGGAGGAAAGGAACTTTGCACAGATGGACTGACTGCAGCTAAAAGGCACCTTCTCTGTCCCAGGCTCCAGCGCAGAACAAATATCTCTCACCAACAAGCTTGGCCAAGCACACAAAGCAGGCACCTGGCAGCAGGACTGGCCATTATTACATTGGATAAGTCTCCCAGCACAGACACATACTAGCAATGTGAAGAGAAAGCAGAGATGGCTCTTTGCACAGCAGAGGTTAAAAAAAAAATAATAAAAAAAAATCACAAAGTCCCAGTGCTACAACACCTTTTTCCAACGCATACACTGCTCCAAACTAGACCACTTCAGGAAAACATTACACTTGTGGGAAGTCCTCCTCACTTAATTACTCCTTGCATTACAAACTAGGCTTTACAGAAACCACCCTGACAGGAGAGGAGTTCTTGCTGTTCAGACTCTCACTTTCTGGTTCTGATTCAAGTAGATGCTGTCTATGACTGCTCATCGCTTTACCAGAGGAACTACCGAATTTCTGGTGTTTACAAGCTACCCCCCGATGAATTTTTGGGGATTCCAGATCTGGAGGTAAGGATCATAAGCACACAATGTATATTATGTGTCTTTTCAAATAGAAATACTTATCTACAGAGATGAAAAGAGCACACACTGAATGAGGACACCCTGCACTTGCAATCAGCATCTTTCTGTAGGCAAACCTCAAGGAAGAAAAGAGTGGACACTGAAGAGGGAAAATAGAAATAGGGAAAATTAATGTAATAATTTTTTGCCATGAGTTTTAAACAGAATAGAAATTGCTGCAAGTTGTGAAATCTGGAACAATGTCTTGTGTTAAGAGAATTGGACCTTCCCTAAGTTTATTGACAAGTAAACACTGCCTTTTTTTCCCCTATTCCAGGTGTTCTGTGACATGGAGACAGATGGAGGTGGCTGGACTATCATCCAAAGACGCAAAGTTGGTTTGACATCGTTCAATAGGGACTGGAAACAATACAAGGAAGGATTTGGAAATATTCGGGGAGATTTTTGGCTGGGAAATGAAAACATCTACCGGCTCTCCAGACGCCCCACTGTCCTGCGAGTGGAGCTGGAGGTAACTAATGGGCTCTTCATTTCAGCAGCAGCAGGTCTTTTGCACAAAGTGAGTCCCCAGCAGCAGATCCCATCTCCTGTCTCCATAGAAGGCTCAAAGAATTTGCATGCTTTAATTACAGGAGGAGGAGGTAGGATCGACCCAGGGATACACTCAAGGACAAGGCAGATGTTCTCCACTGTGCAAAGGCAGTGGGACCACCTTCTGCCAGCATATGGATTGTGTCTCCAGGAACATGTGGGGACCTAGGAAATCCTGCAGACAGAGATCAAACTGCTGACCACCTCAGATTTAAAAATCTAAAAAGAGAAGCCCCACCAAGTTTTCAAGCCTTTGAGTCTTTTCCTTTTGCAGCACTTCCTTCCAGCCTGGGTGCAAAAGAGTTTGCCTTTTATTACCCCCAAACAATTTCTTCAGTCTGCTAAAGGCTTGGGTCTGGCTTAGACCAGTTTACAGCTGGTACAACAGCTTAGAGGGATGGGATGTGCATAAGCCAAAAGGCTTTTAGATACAAAGTCCCTGTTTTAGAGAGGAAAAAATATTACTTGAGGCAGCACTGAGACAAGGATGTTGAATGCAAGAGCTGCACATCAGGTTTCCTGGACACTATATAATACCAGGTGCAGATAAGACTTGGAAGGATCATGCTTTGCTCCGGAAAGTTCCTTTGCTCTGGCAAGTTCCTTTGCCTTAACAGAGCAGTTCCTGCAGCCTGAGGCAGAAAAAGTGTGTGTACATAACCACGGATGGTGGAGTCTTCTCATAACTGTTCTAACAGAACCAATTCCTTCTCCCCTGTTCTGTGGCAGGACTGGGAAGGCAACACACGTTATGCCCAGTACCAGCAGTTCACCCTGAGCAATGAGATCAACAGCTACCGGCTGTTTGTGGGGAACTACAGCGGGAACACGGGGAGAGACTCCCTGCGGTACCACAACAACACGGCCTTCAGCACGAAGGACAAGGACAACGACAAGTGTGTGGATGACTGTGCCCAGTTCCGCAAAGGTACAGCACACAAACAGCTGCCTGTCCCCAGAGAACAGCCTGGGGCAGGTGTAGAGAGCCCAGAACACCCTCTTTCCATGGTAACATCTGGGTGGCAAATCGAGGGAGAGGTGGTGAACTCTGGGATACACATTGATATAGGAGATCTGGCAGCTCAGGCTGAGCCAGACTGTGTGTTACAGACATCAGTACCTTCAAATGCTCTCACCTGCACACACTGTTACCCCAGCCACACTGTCTAAGCTGCTGATGCAATTCAGTGAGGCAGGAAGTTATTCCTGACGATTTATCAGGTTCTTATTTTCTCTTATATTTTTTTGAGTTTTCAAGTTCTAGTATTAGGGACCTGTAATTATTCTTTTATATTACTATCCTACACCCATCTCCAGGTTCAACCTGACTTGTGATCTTTATTCCTACCCTATTACAAGCCTCTAATGAGGTTATTCTCTTCATTCAATTTACTATCTTCATTTGAGTTCTGTCAAAGATAATTATCTTCACTGCATCTTGCCCTTTAATTTCCCCATTGTCTCCCACACAATATGCAGATAAAACTGTTGATATCAGTCTCAACGAATACTTGCAGAGTCCAAGAACTTTTGATACATCTTAAGATGCCTAAGCTAAGAAACCCAAATTCATTTCCTGTGCTGCCTCACTGAGTGAGAGACAGAAACACGTCAAGGAAATATTCCAAGAGGAACAAGCAACTAAATGAAAAGCTGCTGGACTAATTTGGCTATAGAACTGTAAAGCCTTTATGTGTTTAGAACCTATTTTAAGTTTTGAATTTGCCTGCAACCTCAGCTACTACAAGCCTCTAATGACGTTACTCTCTTCATTCAATTTACTATCTTCATTTGAGTTCTGTCACAGATAATTATCTTCACTGCATCTTGCCCTTTAATTTCCCCATTGTGTCCCACACAACACGCAAATAAAACTTTTAAAAGCATTTAACCACTGGCCATAGGCTGCAGGGATTAAATGCTGCATTCTGCTCTCTCTCCTCTGGAAAGAGCAATAATTCTTATTATTAATACAGAACATCTTGTTTTAAGTAAATGGTTGACCAGGAATGTATTCCTCTGTTTCCAAGGTGGCTATTGGTACAACTGCTGCACAGATTCCAACCTGAACGGGGTTTACTACCGAAAGGGAGAGCACACCAAGAACATGGATGGCATCACCTGGTACGGGTGGCACGGATCCACCTACTCCCTGAAGAGAGTCGAGATGAAGATCCGGCCGGAGGATTTCAAACCATAGAGGGAACCAGAGCTGGATTATACAGCTCCACGGTGCCACTGCACAGGAGGTGGGCAATGGACAGCCAAGTAATTGTTCCTTTCATCTAATCCGTGTGACAGCCACGCCCTGGCCGTGCACACACCCCAACACCGCGGCACGGCAAGCACCAGCCACAGCCACCAGCGGCAGCAGGGCTCACACCTGCTTCCTCCTCTTCAGGCTCTTTCCAAAGGGAAAAAATATTGTGTTAGAATAGGTTAGAACCGAATGCACTCATAGCACCTTCAGAAAACCTCTGGGTGTGTTTTCTCTAGCAGTGGGTTGCTTTAGTGTTGTTAACTAGATGGGCAGGGACTGAAAAGCAAAAGTCTCCTTTGCTGCCTTTCCTTCAGTGTCCCGAGCCAGCACTGCTGAGTAACCCCTTCCAGGAGGGACCCAAACCCCAAAATTACACACTCATTTCAAGCCAGAGGTGTCCCTGATGCACCTTTCTTTAGTGTATAGTAAGTGGCTTGCTTTCCCACAGAGGAAAACCACAACGCTCCAAAATGTTGGATTGATTAGCGTTGTCCAGGTTCTCTCCTGAAGTTTTACTGCCACCTCCTGCTGCTGCCTCAAATAATCCCCACAGAGGCCACGCCCAGCAGACAGTAACCCTGGAGAAGGATTTGTCCCTGGTGCTCTGATGTTTATTCCTATCCACACAGACAATCTGAAATGCTGATAAACTAGAAAGTAACTTTCTGGGCTGCCACCAAATTACATTCAGGTTAGAACACAAACGTGCTGTGTGTCAGTAAGGCTAAGAGTGAACAGCAGGTGAGCCAAAAATGTCCAGACCCAGCCAAAAATCTCAACTCCAACACTTAAAATCACTGTATCCACGAGCAAAACATGAGTACACCACCAGAGAATCCCTAAGTGCCAAAGGTTACTCAAACATAAGGGAATGTTTGCTAGCACACCACACTAAGGAATATCAAAATCTATTCTGAAAACTACCCCCACAGCAAGTTACCTAGAGATGCTATGTCAAAAATCAGCATGTTTCTCCCTTACATAACACAGTGTTAAAAATAAAAGTTGAAAAAGAATGAGACTCCTCCTGTAGCCCTACCATTGTTTGAATATGTTGGAAAAGATAGTTATCATTAATATATCTATTTTTATTCACCTTAAAGAGAGTTTGAATCTAATTTAAATTGTTCAGTCTTGTGTGAAATGGGAGCTCAAGGTGTCTTGGGAATTGCCTTACATATGTTCAGCTATTCATACTGCAAATTTCAGCTGTGTGGAACTATAGTTGGAACTATTTTAACTGTGGTCTTTAAAATGGATTTTTAAAGGTTTCTAAAAGTTTTTCATTTCCAATAAATTGTCTTTCATTTTTAATCCTGCTTTACATCAATTCTTTGCTCCTTAACCCGCTTTTTGATACACAAAGAAACAGCTGCACGAGCAACTGAGATCAAGAAAGGAAATACACTGAATTCTGTATTTTCCTCAATAAAATGAGACAGGACAAAGGATGAAAGAATAAAAGAGGAGAAAAAAAGGGGAAATACAATTCCAGTGAAATAGGAGGGCTGAAAAATTCACTGCATAAAGACAAAGCTAAGTTCTTGTTCAACCCAAATAAGTTTGTGTCAAATAGCAGAGTTAACATCTCTGTGATATGGAACACAGTTTCACATTTTAAAACCTCTAGTTTAGTACCAAATCCTCTGCAGGTATTTTAGGCCAACATCTTTGTTGTTGACAAAGCTCAGGAAACAATACACTCTTGTTACAATATCTTCTATTTGACATATGAACAATGAGACCTATCTAAGCTAAACCAGCAGAATTTGATGAGAAATTTTAAGTAAGAATTTCAACTTTTCTGACTTATTTACATGTAGGTGTAAATAAAAATCTGTCTCATTTGACTTGCAGTCACTTCATTCCATTCCATATTCAGTTTGAAGGGTGGAGGGTGGGAATCAGAACCTTTTTCCTGCAAAACTTCCCAGGGCTTCTCTCATAATTTTAACCACACTGTAGAAGAGCAGAACTCAGCAGTTACAAGTGCACATCTGCAAGTTAGTCAGTAAGCCCACAAAGAATCCTTGTGACAGTGAAATCCTAGGAATTGCCTAGATTAATCCTCATGGTGTCCTAAATCGTGGGCTACTGCAAGAGCAGAAGTTTCATGAGTTGTGGTCTTACCTGATGAGAGACTCCAGAATGGCTGGAGTGGGACCCTTTTGAAATTCCAGCTCCTTGTAGTGAAGGGCCTTGGCATATGCTCTGCATTTGGCAGCTCTCTCCCCCAGGAGGACAATGCCATTGTCATCTCTCAAAGGCAGCGGGCCCTGGAAAGGAGCACAGGCATCAAAACCAGGATGAGTGTAACAAAGGAGTCATGAACTCTTCACACCCTTTCTACAGGCCAGCTACCAGGAGAAAAGAGTTGCCCAACAGCATCTCTACCTTGTCACTGTGCTCCATGAACTCTGCCAGGTTCAGCAGTGTCTGAGTGACTTCTGCAATGTCCTGAGAAGTCAGGGCCAGCTCAATGCTTCGGATCAGCTCATCCTGCTGGTCTTCGTTCAGTTCAGACCAGCATGAAACAAAAGCAGCATTGAAGAGGTCTCTGAGGAGGGACACAAAGAGAGTGAGAGCTGGGGATTCACTATTCATGAGAAGAAGTCTGTTTGACAGTGGACTTGCCTTCTTATTCAGAGAAAGAGCTACGAAATGCACTTACATGTCTACCTGCAATAAACAGTGATTAGTTTTTATAAAGCTAATTTCTGTGAAACCTTCATTTAAAAAACAGAGTAGGCTGGTATACTACAATAATAGAAATACTGTACTCTCGTGCTATCGGACTCGAAGTTTCTCCAGACATACAGGTAGCAAAAAAGCACTGCAGCTCATTCCACTCAGAGGCATTTTTATTCCCCCACAGTAGATCCTCAAACCTATTTCATACTCTGCTGTTTTTCCAGCTACACTTTTGTGCCTTATGCTATTTCTAGACTAATATGCAGAATTCCAGTGAAAGATTCTGTGTACGTTGTGGAGCAGCCAACTGTGGAAATGAAATCAAGTTGCCAGCTCTTTGATTTGTCCCAAAGCAGGAACTATCTCTTATTTATGAAACCTAAGAGCTTCTAAATAACTTTCTTTTTTCCTTACAATTTCTGGCTTGCATTTGCCATTTCAAGTGAAATGGAAAAGGCAGAAATACTGTACCGAGCCATGGGATTATAGGCCTGAGCCAGGGCCCAACATGAGCGCAGGGACGGTGAGGAGGAATCTTTCAGCAGCTCCAAACTCAATCTCCTCAACCATTCCAACCAGTCATCTTTGGAAACTCTTCTTGCTGCTCCCCAGGCCTGCAGGACAAAGGAAGACAATTCATCTATCAAACAGAGCACTATCCAGGAGCAGAAGAAATCCACCAGCAGGCAGCATTTCTGCTTTACAGCTCCAAACCACACGCTGAGAATCCCTTTTCAGTTCCCTGAAATCCATTACCTTTACACCAGATAATCCACAGTACTTCAGTCTCATTTCTAAGAAATCTTCCCTAAATGTATTCCTGCCATGACATGGCAAGTATTTAACATGAATAATCTTTTCTCTACAAAAATACATGAAGAGCTGAAGCCACTGTTGAAGCATCAGCTTAAAAATACTTAATGCGTTTAGAATTACGTTTTTAAGTCCAGCATTTCCAAGCCAATCCATCCCACTACTGAACTGAGTGCTGCATGTATTTACTGTTCAGACTAGCCAGTGCTTAGCTATTAAGCTCTGGCTTCAAGACAGTATAGGACTAAGACATAAAAGAAGCAAAACAAAAAATAAAAGAAAGGCGGAGGTTCCAAAATAGATGTCTCCAGTAATTTGAGATTATTCACTGTGATCTAGAAAGTCTTGTTCATACTTCACATAACAAGCAAGTGTCAAGATTACTTCACAGCCATTAATAGACTGATAGTTCAGATGCTCCTATGTTTAAAGTTGCTCAGCACCTTCTAATTCTAAAAAGCCTCAGGCACTACTTTGACCTCAGTTTTGTACAGAACTGGCAATTAAAAAGCAATGTAAAGAAAGGTAGATCAGATGCACTGAACAAACCCCTTCAGCTCCTCCCTTCAGTAGCAAACTCACACTGTGAGGGCTCCAGTCTTACCTTCTGCAGGTTGATGGTGCTCACATGTAATTTCTTCATGGGACCTGTTTCCACAGGACCACTGGCCAAAGTTTCTCCCTGGTTGCTTCTCAACATCCGATGCTGATAAATCAGGGGATCCTCCTCTTCATCAGCCAGAGTGTAGCCCTGCAATAAATGGCTTACAGTGAAGATACACCCACATACAAAAACAGATTATAAAGTCAGAGCATTTACAGCAAAACTTGGGAAGCAAACAACCGTGCTTCATTATAATGATTACACCTCATAAACCAGAGAACTCCAGTGATATCCCTTTGCTATTCAAGGTAACTGTTAAGAACTCTTATTGCCAGGATAAAAAGCCAAAATAATACACCTTAAAACAAGCACTCTTGCCTATTTGAGTAAGCAGAGAACAGCAATGTGCTGCTTGCTGCACACTAATTAAATTGCACGCCAGGTACTGAGTTTTTGAAATGTGGGACATCCTGCAGAAAAAACTGTGAAAACAAGGTGTCCTTAAGGGCTATAACTGTGAGAAAATAGGTTAAATCCACATGTATGAACTAACAAGAAAAAAACCACTAATGACATTGGCTACAAGTCTAAGTTTTACCTAGGACTTGCTGTGATTTTTCTACAGGAAATATTTAATACCAATACAATAATTTTCCCAGTGTAATCTCAAAGTCTCTTTTAAAAGCTGTTCTTAGCACACAATTACAGCAACAACCATTCCTTGTTGCATGAGTAACTCAAAGTGAGGGTTCCAGCTGCATCTGTTTCTACGTGACAACACCTCCAAAGTGCCCTTAAACAAACAACCACATATACACTTGACAACTCACCTTTACAATTCTGCAGATGAGAACATCATAGCGCTGGTGGTTAATTCTGTGTCGCACCAGGACTTTGTTCACCATCGGGATAAAAATCTGGTACTGTACAAGGGAATGTACATCATAAGCTTGTTACTCAGTGGCACCAAGAGCAGCACAATTCCACCTCTGTTTCACTGATAAGAAACCAATTCTGACAGTTTGATTTCAGTAACTCCCCATTCCAGAAACAACTAAGAGGAGAAAAATCAGTTTTCTTTAAAATCTGTTACAAAAAATTCAATGTTAAAGCCTTGATCTTCAGGACAGTCCCTCCTTCTGCGAGCTTTCAAGCCAAAGAACAATCTTACCTTCTTTCCCAGCTGGAACACCAGAGAGGAGAGGGTGTCCATGGCAGTTGTTCGTAGCTCAGGGCTCTGGTCCAGTGTTCGTACGATGGGATGAATAATCCGTGAGGCATAATCAGTGAAATCCAGGGACTCTGTCAAGCGATCCACTGTCTCCAGAGCAGCTCTAAAGTCACAGGAAAAAGAGGGAAGAACTTATCTCTCAGGGTGTAAGAAAGAAGAAACAAAAAAAGATGTAAAAATACCCAAGTGCTCAGTCTTCCCAGGACTAACAGCAATAGGAAAAACAGGCCACCAGAAGTCTGCTAATGCAGCTTGTACTTGCAGGACAGCTTGCAAGTTGCAGTGACTAAAATACTGGCAGGTGAGAACCAGAAAATAAAAATAAAGTCATAATAATAAAAAAAAATTAAAAAAAAACCAAAACAACAAAAAACCACACACAACCCTCCTCCAAACCAACCAACCAAAACCACCACAAAAACCCACAAAACAGAAAAAACATACCAAAAACCCCAAAACAGCAACAACAAAAAAAAACCAAAACAAAAAAAACTCCACAAGCACACACAAAAACAAAACAAACAAACAAAAAAAAAAAACCAAACCAAAAAGCTACCAACAGTGCTGTGATGTCCAACCAAAAATAACCTTCCACAATGATTTAACACAGAGAAAAAGCTGTGGAAGGAACTAAGTGGTGTTCCATTCTACAGGTGGCTGTGGCAGCCACTGCAGGACTTGGACATCACAGGGGAAACAGAGACTGCAAAGCCACCAGCACTTACTTGCGAGCCACCACGGGCACATCTGGGGCATCAAAGAGCTTTACAATGGGAGGTAGCAGCAAGTGAAGGTAGTCATCCAGGTTGGCTCCAAAGAGCTGGATTGCATTCAATAACTGGAGGGAAAAATCATGGAATGTTAAGGGGCTGGAAGATCATTTACTCCCAGGCTCCACCTGCTATGGGCAGGGATACCTCTCACTACACCAGGTTGCTCAAGGCCTTATCCAAACTGACTTTGAACCCTGCCAGGGCAGGGACATCCACGACCTCCCTTGGCAACCTCTTCCAGTGTCTAATCACCTCCACAGTAAAAAAATTTCTTCCCAAATATCAAACCTAAATTTCCCCTCCTTCAATTTGCACCCATTGCCCCTTCTCCTATCACTACAGCTCCTGATGAGAAGTTTCTCTCTCTGGCTTCCCCATAGACCCCCTTAAGACACTGGGAAGTGCTCTGAGGTCTCCATGCAACCTTCTCTTCTCCAGGCTAAACAGTCTCAAATTCCTCAGCCTGTGTCCAGAGGGGAGGTGCTCCAGTCCCCTTATCAACTTCGTGGCCTCCTCTGGACTTGCTCCAACTATTTCATGTCCTTTTTATGTTGGGGACACCAGGACTGTGTAACTGGTGGACACAGTACTCCAGGTGGGGTCCCACAAGAGCAGAGTAGAGGAAGAGAATCACCTCCTTTGACCCAAATAACCCAAAGTCAAATGACTCAAAATCACAGACAAGATCCATTTTAAACAAGTCAGTACCCAGTGAGAAGCTGCTTCAACCCTGCACTTTAAAGTGCTGTCTGCATCATTTCACACCAAGCCACTGCTGAGGCCACTGGGTCCCATTTGCTTGCAACACACAGGCAAGGAGCCCTGCTGAGCATGGCATTTTGGGCATGTACCTGCCTGGGCAGTACCCAAATCCAGCAGCTGCTGCAACCCCCACTGACCTTGACAGAGACAATGCGCCCCTGGCTGTTGTCGTGCATGAAGACCCGTAACATGTGAGGAATGAGCTGGGGCAGGTAGAGCTTGAATTCACCTCCCAGAGCTACCACAATTTGCTCAATAAGTAGGATAATCGTGCTCTGTATGGAGTTGTTCATGACCCAGAAGTCCTACAGAAGGAAGAAAAAAAGGGAAAAAAAAATATTCAGCAGTTCTTCAACTGATTACAAGAAAAGCAAACTGTAGGAGACAGTCTCTAGAAAAGTTTAATATTGCAGGCAAGGGCTATACTGTCTGGTGTTAAAACACTCTGCACCTTCACTATATTTATAGTTGATAAAAACAACCTCTGGGCAACTGATTTTTTCCTAATCCTTCTAAGCCTTTGCAAACAGCAAGTGAAAATTAAGTGAAATGACACCTATTTATGAACTCCAGGCATCTCTTGCTAAAACTACGTTCCTGAAAGTAGCAAGTGCACAAAATCCAAGCACTGAAAAGAACTCAGTCACCAGCAGAACCTGGAGCTGGCTCTTATTGCAGGTGCTGGTAATAATGTATATTATTGTTCAAATAACATGCTAGTTCAAAATACAGTTGTTACTTCAAATACATGCAATCCTGCACTTCATGTGAAGTAATTGATACATTTGATAATGACAAAAACACTGTCTATTTTTTCTGACAGTAAAATGCTGGCTTGAAGACTGTACTCACTCTCATAAGGGTGACAATTTCATCCATATAGGGCCGAATATGACTTCTCACAAAGGACACCAACATTCCCAGCTGCTGGAACAGGAACTGGAAGGAAGAAACGTGCCATGATCAATGTAGCTTATTCAAATATCAAAGACACACTGGGTAAACGGTGTTTCACAGGCAATTGCAAGCTCATTTACCAAACAAACAGCATGCACAGCTCCTATATGCTCAAAATCTGGGGCTAAATTCTTGGCAGCTTCAGCTCAGCAGTTTGGGTTTGGTGGCATTTTGTGGTTTGTTTTTTTTTTTCTCCCCTGAGTATTTGTTTTTTGGTTGGTTTTTTTGGGGGTTTTTTTTTTTTTTTTTTTTTTTTGTGGAGTGGGGTGGGGAAGAAAAGTGGTTTTGGGTTTAGTGGTTGGGTTCCCCCCCAACTTGCATAAAAGGGAGCTCAAAGCATCAGACAGTCAAGCACACAAGTAATGGTTTATAACGTGCCAGCAAATCGACAGTGGCGGAACAGACTTGCAAGCACAAACAACTACAGAGCCTTGTATTTGAGGTTTGGAGGATGCTTTCAAAAATTTAGCCCCTAGTCTTTTCCCCCTGCCTGCAAACCAAACTGGCACACATTCTTTCTGTACTCTTTCCCATCCCCACCAAGATATACTGGTGAAAAGTTACTGGGGAACACAGTTAGGTCCTTGCCAGAAATACGACTTTTTTTTAAAGATGGTTGATTGCACCATCCATTCTTCACCACCAAGAAGAATTTTGACTGAGACAGTTTTATTCAGATATACTATGGCAGTATTGCAATTTCTTTTGCCACAAACTCTTGATCATGACAATGAATTTACTCTTTAAACTGGTATGAAATCATGTAGGCTAAATTGCTTTGATGTATATATAGCCTTTTTTTCCTCTAGGAAAATAGGAAAATGTAAGTTATCGTATATTAAATTTCATTTCTTCATGCAGCTTTTGAAGACTACAGTGACAAAATACAAAGTGGAGCTCAGAAAAAGAGATAACATTTTTGTGAGAACTAAGTAAGAAACCACATCAGCTTCTTTAGTGAGAGCAGTACACCTACATTTACCAAAACTGAACCCTGAGCTCCCGTACTGTGCCTTTCCTTTGGTGTAGTGAGAGGATGTTTAACATACAGGACAAGGACCTGCCTCTTTCAGGCTTTAGTGTCACGCTTACCCACCTCAGCTCTTCTCCCCAGTACACTTTCACCATCTTCTTTTACCTGAAAATTTTTAAACAGAGTGTGCACAACTGCATAGCTTTCAAGCAAGTTAGATCAGTCAGGTCTAGGAGCTCGGCCAACCCAGGCGTGTGAGGTGGTTTCCTTCCAATCTGAGTAGTTCAGTCTGGGAGAAAACAGTGGTTCTATAGCAGGGTTGGGATTCTAAGGGAGCACCCATCCCACATAAAACACAGCAGCAGTGAGTACAAACTGCCCTTCCCACCCTAGAGATTCCAGCTGCCTGAGGAAAAGCCTTGGCAAACAGCAGCCATCTCTGGTGAGGCGAACCTTAAGTCCCATTATTATCTTCACACAGCTCTCATTTCCTTCTAAAACTGTAACTTAAGTGGGAAGGAAGAGAAAGCACTGCTGTGGAATCACCACCCACGCTGCTCTGAATGTTAGCAGACTGTATCAAATTGAATTTTCCTTCTCAGGGATGAGCCAAAGTACATGGCTGCACCAGAAATTTGAAGCATCGACCTCTATTATTTAATAACACTGTTTGCAAAAGCACATTAACACAGAGATCACTGAAAGCTCTGGAAGCTTCACAGGCTGTTTTGCTGAACAAGACCAGCTTGATGAAAACACAGAATCAAACATCAGCCTTCTAAGGATTATGCTCAGAAGCAGCTGTTCCAACAAGAAGCAGGGAAATGGTTTCCATTCGATATTCTACTAAAGGCTCACAGGAGGGAAAAAGCAAAGCTGAACCTCACTTCTGCAGCATGCTTGGCAGCAACACACAGCACAGCAATGCCCAAAGCCAGGTACATTCTCTTCAAAGGAATGGATTCTCAATTTCGGGCAGTGGAACAGGAAGAAGGAGCGGCCCCTGGGACACTCACCTCTCGGATGGCACCATCACAAACCCGTATTACATTAAGGAACGTTGGCATGACCTGGGGCAGGAACTGCACACACTTCAGCCCAAGGGATTTGAAGATAAAGGTGATGGCCTGGACCACCATGGTGTGGTGCTGGGACAAGGATTGGTCTCGGAAAATTCTCATCAGTGCCACCATAGAGACAGCTGGATAGAACTCATCCAGAGGGAGGTTCCCCATGTTCACCAACATCTCACTGGTGCTATAGTCCGCTAGGAGAAAGAAGGCAGTGTCACAGCTCTGCATTAAATGGTCTTGAATATGGGTGCAGGGGCAATAATTTGCTAAGAAGAGGAGGCAAACTCTTCAAAACAAAACAAAGCAACAAGGAAAGAGCCAAGATCTGTTTGCAGATCATAAAGCTATTTATCTGAAAGGAATTCAGGTGCTTACAAGAGTCCTGGCTGGATTTGGACTCTGAAAGGCTGACGGCTGAAGCATCCCGTGACTGGTCGATCATGCCAATGTTCACTTTGTGTTTGTAAGGGTCCAAAGCACCCAGCAGCCCTAACACACGGATAGCCTGGTAAGACAGAAACCAAAAATAAAAAAAAATCAATGCCTTCCATTCAGCTGCTGGAGGTCATTTCACTGACTCAACACTTTCACCCTCCTAATTCTGCTCATTGTATTATGATCGGGCGCAACAATGACCTCTCCCTCCCCGCCCCAAATCTATGCAGACACATTTATCTGACAGCTCTCTCTCCAAAAAGCTTTTCTAAGTGTGGCAGGTTCATGTTCATACCTCCCTACGGGTGCCCTGGTTCTGCTCAGTCTTCAGGAAGTTCAGAAGCACCTCCAGCAAAGTTGGGTATTTCCTGTATGGTTCCACCACATAACCAGTGCTGGCCACAAGCTGTCCCAGTGTCCAGAGAGCCACCTGGAAAAATCAAGCCCAGAGAAGATTAGTTTTCATCAGGGAATTTATTACATCTTTTGATCCATCAATCATTCAACTTCTGTAAAGTTTCTTGGAGCACTTTAAGATCACAGTGCAAACCACAGTCCATGGTTCCAAAACCTCTATAAAGAGCATTTTTCAATAAGCAATAGTGAAGAAAGTGGTAATCAAAAATCTGTTGAGACTTTGACTGCCACAACTGCCCTCACTCAGAGGTCTAATTCAAATAAGCATTCAATTCAGTGAGTCCAAGCCTTCCAATAAAAGCAGCTTTTCTTTTTTTCCTTCTTTTTCCTTGAACAGCTCTGTGCTATATCTCAACAGACAGGCACTGCAATCCCTCACCTGTGTGCCATCACTGTGACTCCACCAGAGACTTAGTGATTTAATGGTTCATTTTAGCAGCTATGATGGAACACAGGGATATTTTGTTACAGCTCTGGTCACAGCAGCTGTCAAGTTTAGTGCAGTTGTAAACACTCACTTGTCTTTTAGCCAGCAGGGAGGAGTCCTGTAGCATGTCCATAATTATAATGAAGAGCTCATCCACCCACTTCCTCATCTCCAGCCCACTGACCTATTGAAAGACAAAAATCAGTCCTTAATCCAGCATTGCCAAAACCTTTACAAGCATGGCAAAGAGGTACCTGCAGTATTCCCACCTGTGCAAGCTCCCCTATGGTAGCCAGGACATTGTTAATCACACCCGGATTTGGATCTGGATCAGGGTCTTTCAGCTTCACAATCAGTGCCTATGGGTGTCAGAGAACAAAACAAATCAGAATTTGTTTAAAAGAGTACTCGAAATTATCTTTCCTTTTCTTTACATCTGAAATGGACCCCACGGGGGCTCAACTTGCATCATGGTGAGCATTTCAACTGTAAAGGAAACTTTTATGTGACAAACTTTATGCAAAACCAGGATCAAGTTGGGCTACACTGTCCCCTACATGCAGGACTGTGGGTAACGTCTCCACCAATCTAGTTTTTTCCTGCTATGATGAAGCAAAAGAACTTCAGCTTCTGAGGGTCACGTAACCACCTGCCATGTCATCTCATTCCCAAGTCTCCAGGAAATGTAGAAAGTTTACCTTAAGGATGGGCTCCATATAGGGACGAATGAGGCGTGGAGCGTTAGAAACCAGGTGACCCAACATCCTGGCACTTTGCTCTTTAATCCTGCCAACACCACTGTGTTCCAGCTCTGTCAGGATCTGCATGAGAAATGATGGAAGCGTGAAAACTTGGAAGGCAAAAATTCTTTGCATTTTCTTCTCCTCTGTTATAAACTCAGCACTTGCTCTACATTTCACTCCATCGAGTAATTTATGTCTAAATGAAGACAAAATAAATTAGCATAAAATTGAATAGATGGCTCCAAAACCATCTATGTTTATGAAGTGGTACCACCTAAAAGCACCACAGAACATTCTTCTTCAACACAGGTGGAAGGCACTCCTGCATGAAATAACAACTGCTACCCTTTCCTAATACATCCATAGAGCTTCACTCCAAACATCCATCACTAAAGACTTGCTCAAACCTGCTAAGCTGGGCAATAGCTGTTTTCCAAAAGGGAAATATTCCCCCACTCTCCACACTTTTACAGCCAGATACTCCAGTTCTTTAACACCACCTTAGCTCCAACACCAAGTACCCTATTTTCCCTGCAGACATCCCTGTTCCTTACCTGGATCAGCATCAGACATCCCTGTTCCTTACCTGGATCAGCATCTTCCTCAGGAAAGGCATGACAAAGGCAGGGTTCATGCTGCTCAGGCGCCCCACAGTGCAGATGGCCAGCTCTCGGATTTCAAACACTTGGTCATTCAGGGCCACAAAGAGAGCTTGCAAGTTCTCTGCCTGGGCAAGGTGAGCATCAAACCGCTCGTCCAGGGAAGCCAACACACAGAAACGGATGTCAGGGTCTGCAAGAACACGTTTGTTTCTCTTTAAATGTGAGTAAACTCCTGTTCATCTTATTGCCTTGTTCACAAACCATCCTCAAAGAAACTTTACAATCTCAGGGAAATGCCAAGAGCTTCCCCAGAGTGAGACACTACTTCAGTGTTTTACCCATGAGAAACAGGATGGGTCAGGTCAGCAAACTCTGCTGCTCAGTACTGCCCCAATAACCAGGTCTGTGAAGTGCCAATCTCTTGCACCTGCAAGTGGCACTTCCAGATGCAACATGGTAACCTGAGATGAATTCAACTGACAGAACAAAAAAAACCAAGTAGGAAGATTCAACAGAAGGGGCCAATCCCTCTCAAAATGATAAATTTGGAGGTCATGACCCAGAACAACAGCAAAAGAAGTCTCAGGGCTCTACCTAGTTCAAAGGATTACCAAGGGCACAGTTGGAGCGTTTTGCACTATTGTTCTATTCATACTTCAAAAATCAAGATCTGGGAAGAGAAATTAGGAGACTTCTCTGTAATTTATAAAGAACGACAGCTTAACTTAGTGGCAAATATGTTCAAATTCCATAACAACCTTAACATCATCATGATAACAAAATTATCACGTGGTAGGAGAACCCTTCTCTCCGAACCCCACACCAACCTGGGTCGGTTATTCCAACCACGAGCAGCTTGCTGAGGACATCGGCCACGACCTGCACTGCTGTCTGACTGACCACATGGGCATGGCCACTGATGAGGTGGATGGAGGGGGTGAGCAGGCGAGAGCACGTGCGGGCGGCTTCCATGCGGATCTCCTTGTGCTCGCTGTTCAGGAAGTGGTCTGCGCAGTGCCGGACAAACTGCGTCAGAGAGTGGCCTGCAGAGAGGAAGATGGGAGTTAAACACAGGCTTACACCTCCATTACCACTTTTACCACAGGACAGGAGTGCTCTCAGAGTCTTCCTGCTGCTTATACTCAACCCCACTGCTCCAGTGTCACATCCCATACCCCTCGGCCCCCACTCCCTTATTTCATCTCACCTTCAAACTCAAAGCTGCCGAGTGTGCGAAGGGCAAGGGTGATGCTCCCCACATCACTGGCCTCTGGGATGTTGGTGAGGCTGGGGGAGGCAAGCTGGTGGGCAAGGCCCTTTGGCATGCCTGGATGTCGCAGGGGCTTGTGCATCAGAACAAGAGAGAGCATTTTCAGCAGCCCATCCTGGATATCCTTCTTCAGCTGGGGGATCTGGCGGCTCAAGTCGTACAGCACAGCCGTCAGAGCAGGGCTGAGGGCAAGAGTCAGGCAGAGAGTCATTAGGGCAGGAGCAATGAGGGGCATATTTCCCCTTTTTGTTTAGTTATGTCTTTGCCCATCAGAAGATAATAGTGGACACTCACACATGACAGCAAGACCTGCCAGCAGAGCACAGGGGCCTTGTGTGAACTCAGGCACATCATGACCTTCCTGTACCAACGTGGTGAGCAAACTGCCAGGATCTCAGCACACACTGCTACAACAGTTACAAATCTAAGTGCTTCGTTACACTTGTGCTTTTTAAATAAAAAAGCAACTCAATTCACTTCCAGGTGGCAACATTGTTGTAATTTAAACAGCTCTGTGCTACCTGGATATTTTCTCCACACCCTCCCATACTAAAGCTTGAAAGGGTGAAAGATACCAATGCTCTTAAGTAACTGAACAGACACACTAACACTTCAAATAGGATATTCTTCTGAAACAGCTACACTAATCTTCTGAAAGATCACTTAAAAGCAATGATCTTCCTTCTCAATCTGAAGACTCCTAAGGTCTCATTCTGTAGGGCCAACAATGCCATCCTGTGGCTAGCAGGAAAATACGTTCCTGTGCCTTGTTCTTACCTCAGGCCCACAGCCAGCATAGGTTCCAAAAGCTCTTTGATGTCCTGCTGGATACTGGGTCCCATGGCTCGGGCCAACATACTGATGCAGGTGAAGACTGTGGCATCAACCTGCACAGATTTCTGCCTCCTGGAAAGGGATCACATAGAAGTTCGTTAGGAGGAGCTAATATTTTTCAAACACCTTTCCTCATCCTATTCTGCGTTATCAGCCTTACAGAAATAACTTCTGATTTTAATACAATAACTTAATCCCACATCACAAAAACTATTCAAAGAACAGGTGTTTCAATTTCTTTCTCCAACTTTCACATACTTACTTGTGGGCAAAATCCTTCGGGGGAAGAGCTGCTTTTATGATTTCAAGGACTTTTGGCAGGTAAGCTTGAAACTCAGACCTCACAGCCACAGAGAGCAAACCCAAGGCCTGGAAGGCTGCTGTTCTCTCCTTCTCCTTCTTCACACAGCTGAGAACATGATTCATGGTGTCTGGAAGATACTGATCAGCTGCCCACAAGAGAAAACAATACACATATTAGAATTCATTTACGTTTATACAGTTGCATCATATTTGCAACCAAACTGTTACAAGTGTAAAACTAGGGAACAGACACAGTCATATTAAATTTGCTGACATGATCATTGGCAAACCTATGTCACCCTATAATAAAAATTATAACCACAGAAGGCTTTGTTTTTAAAAAGAAAAATCGCCAAAATAAAAGAGCTATTGAAAAGCCCCATTGTAACAGGTTTTAAACACAAATGAAATCCAAGCATTTTGATTTTATAGTGATGCATTGGAAATTTGGAAAAACAACAGAAAGATTGTTCCAACCCACTGAGAACAGCTTATCTCCAACTCTGATACTCTCCTAAACTTGCTTGATAAATCAACTGAACTGCTTTTAAGGTGGCAGGTATTTCCCATTTTTGCTTGTTATTTCCTAGCACGTGCAACAGAGAAAAAGGAAGAGAACTCCGATGATATTTGGGATACACTAAGGGGGAGCAAGAGAGCAGAATTCTACTCTAAGTCTGACATACTGAGGGAAAAAAAAAAAAAGGAGGTTCTATGTGTTTTGGTATTGATCACAGCATTCAGACAATAGTTTCAATCTATTTTCTTCATCAGAGCAACATTTTGGCATCAGCTATCAAGTCACACTTATTCAGAAAAAAAAGACTGTCCTCCCACAGAGCAATGTGCTCATCTCACAAGCACCACATTTGGTCTGCTGCATTGCCTGCACAAGCTCATCTGGACCAAAGAGAGCTGGACACTTTCCAGCCCAATCTCAGCAGCATTTCTAACATCCAACCATCTGTCTTGTCACCTGTGAATGCCGAAGGACGGAAAGCTGCCAGCCGCGGGAGGAGATTGAGAACCGTCATCTGGATCAAAGAATTTTTGCTGGTTCTGCACTTGAGAACCCACTGGCAGACCTGAGAGGAGATAGATTGGGCTTAGAAGGATGGCCATTGGCACAAATGTTTATTACCTGGGTGCTTTTAGGCATTCTACTGGCATTTGGCTTCAGAGTCCATCAGAAAGATGGATAATTAAGGCTGTTTCCAAAGGAAGTAAATCACTTGCTCCAAGACAATGACAAAGCCAGGATACATATAATTATTGAGTTTTGAAGGCTCAATTCAGCACCAGGCAGTATTGCCTGCTAAGTAAGGACACAGGACAATTGCTCTGCCAGAACAGATGCTGTGAACATTGGTAGACAAGTTGAAGAATGAACACTTACTTGATCAAACTTCTCTTCCATCAGATCCCTGCAGCATCGACTTTCTACCAAAGTAGACTTTGCTGGGACAGGAGAGGTTGCAAACCCCATGATTCCTTGGTGAGCACTGTACCCCAGGAGACCAGCCAAAGCATTGGACTGGGAGGGCTGAAGAGACTGGAAGCTCGTGAAGGGAGTGATGTGCCGAGGTTTGGTACTGAAGCCCATCAGGTCTTTGCAGTACTTGTCATGCACAAGCTGCTGCTGAGTGATCTCTTCCATCTCCTCTCTAAGGCGCTGGACAAAGCAGAAGAGCATTAAAAAAATAAAAAGTAGCTGAATAAGTTACTCCCAGCAGAGTGCTACCCAAATCTCCTGAGCAGCATCCTGTGTAATTGATATCCAAATGGCTGTAAAACATCAACTGAGCAAAAACCCACTAAAAATATTTGGGTATCTAACATGCAACAGAGTCCTCATTCCATAGAAAATTCTTTTTCATTGTAATTAATCCAGTTAACAGCCTTTCCATCAGAGCTTAACACAACCTCAGCCCAAACTTGTCCCTGTCATTTCTCTGACACGCTTCGATTTGTAATCATCAATGCTCTGACTCCACGTTCAGATGACTTTTCTGCCCAACAACCCCATTGCAAACACAGTGGGATATTTCCACAGACTGCAGAGTTGCTACACACTGTCAATCAATCAATCCACAGACTGCAGAGTTGCTACACACTGTCAATCAATCAATCCCTATGATCCCCAACTTGTTCCTTTGCTCACCTCTCCCTCCATACTGCTGATTCTCACTAGCTCATTGAGGATCAATAAGGCACCGTGGATTCGGTCATCACGATTCATTCCTTTCTCTTTGGCCAAAGTCTCATCAAAGCCCTTCTCAGCCTCCTCGTATGTATGCTTGGGGGGAAAAGCAAAGAAATCTCAGTGATAATGCAGAAACAGAGCCTGTGGAAACAAAGTAGCACTGCCAGTCAAGAGTTACTGATGCCCTGAATTTTCCAACAGTAGCCACAAACCTCAACTGAGTAATAACAGAACTACAACAGAACAAAATTCAGATTCACCCCCAAAGTTGTAGACTGTGCTGTAAAGCATTTTCAACAGCACTAATCAAACAGCATAGTATAAACTCCATCAGCACTTATTTGATTATAAGGAATCCAAGTTCACAACATTTGACTGCAAGGCCCAAAACTTATTTGATATCGTGAAGCTTGACAATGGCAGCAAAGCAAAGGTTCAGGCCAAAGAATTCTCACGTTTCTCATTTAGGTTTTATTTGCACCAATAAAACCATCTGCTGGTAAGAGATGACAATAGATAGATGACTGCATGGCTCTAAAACTAGGTCAGGTTTAACAGCTGAAAATGAGCCACAGACAAAGCAATTGATTCTTGAAGGAGTTAAGTCTCCTTCTTACTTTTAGAGTGCATTAAAGCAACTACTCATTTTGGAACCCGTCATATTTTCAACCCTTTCAAGGGGAGGCAGTTTTCTCCTGACAAAGCTGACACAGGTTCTTAGCTTAGCCAGCTCTTCTGAAAACTGGCCCTTGACCATCTGCATTGCACTATGAGGGGCTGCTTCAAAACGAAGCCGTTTTCTTACCCTGTACCACTGGGGCTTCTGCATCTCTTTCGGCTCCCGCTGCGTGGTGAGGATAAGGCAGGCTCTTAAGGCAGACACAGCTCCCTCTCGGATGGCCTGTTTGGGATCCCACACAGCCACAAATATATTGTCAAAGAACGGCTGCACTTGCTGGAAGAAGAAGGTGGGCACGCTGATTGCCAGCTCCCGCAGGACAAGAACCTGGAGGTGGGGAGGGAAACAGGAACAATCTGGAGGATGAGCACCCAGAGACAAACCCCGTAACTCGTAGAGCGTAGTATCATTTATTTAGACTGTCGATATCTGTGAGTTTGACTGTTTCCAGCTCCACTTTTACAGTTCCTACACATCGGAACACACATCTCAGCCTTCTTTAGTCACTGGGCTAAGGTAAAAGCAATGAGGCAGCACTATCTGCCAAGAGAGCACCTCAGACCCTCAGAGATTCCCAGAGCTTTTCCGCAGCTCTCTGTGTGCACATCTCCCACCACTGTTCTCTAATCCCAGCCGTCCCGTTCCAAAACAGGCGAGGACAACAAAAAGATCACTTACAGCTGCATGTCTTCGCCCCTCGTTCCTGTCAGCTCCCAGCCATTCCAGAGCCCGTTTCACCTCAAACTCCACGTACTCCGCTGTGAAGGTGTCTCCAGCCATCGCCAGCCGCCCGATGGCCTTGGAGGCCATTTCCATCACCACGGGGTCGTTGGATGGCAACAGGTTCCTCAGGTAGTTGGCAAACCTGCCAATTCGGGTGGCATTACCTCCTTCCACACCAATGAGGCTCGCTGCAGAGAGAGGGAGCAATGCTGTAGGTTCTCCTTAACAGTCAGCGAGGCAGACAGCAGGTATGAGAGTCATCTCCCTGGATGAGAGTTAGTGTTCCCTATCCATTCCTTAAGATTCCCATTAACACCTCACAAAGAAAAAAAAACATATTCAAGCAATAGGAAAGGGTCACCATTCTTTTGAGCTGGAACTTGTTGAGCGAGCAGGAAAACACATTCAGTAGCTTCATAGATTTTGCACATTTTTAGTTTTAAAAGAGAAAAAAAATATCCACCCTGAGATCACAGACCCATTCTCAACAGAAAGGCATCCATCCACATGCAACTATTATGGCTGGTCTGCCTCAGGAGAGAAGTCAAAGGCTGAATGGACCAAGGAAATGCTCTCCCCTTCAGCTCTAGAGATAGTCTGTCCTGGCCAGGATGGAAGCACTTCATCAGGCAGCAGTGTGGCAGAAGCTTTCACTGCCAGTGCCTGGGTTGTACCTGCTCTGTAGACAAAGAAGGCATCAGTGTCCAGGAGTGTCAAGCCAGCACCTTTCAACAGCACTAAACTCACAGAAACAATTTTGAAGTGATACCATCACCTCAAGATCAGGTAAAGTCAACAGATATCTCTCTAGTTAAGGGACTTTCACTGTCTTCAAACATGTTGGGATTGGATGATTAGCTCTGTGAGCCTAAACCATAAACACCTCCTGTGGTTGTTAAAGAAGTAACTGCTACAACACAGGCCACTTGCTTGGAAGGTGAAGTATTTATGCAAGCTGACTTCCCCAAGAGATGCAGCTCTGCCACCTCACAGTGAACACACAACCAGAGCCACTGATGGAGCAGCTGATCAGAACCGGAGCAGCTGATCAGAACCAGAGCAGCTTGGTGAGCCCTTCCCAGGGATGGAAGCTGCTGTTATGGAGACAGGTAAATTTAAATAACAAGAATCAGCCTCCCCACAGAGAAAAGATCTGAGAAAGGCAGCGCACTCTGATACATATAAATGGGTAGAACAAAGTGTTTGCAGCTGAGCTCCAGAACAGAATTTTCACATGCTCAGCACTCACATTTGATGCTCCCCTCCCAGAGAAGCTCAGGGCCTATTAAGCACCAGGTTTTCAGCCACTCTCAGCACTCAGCAGCTCCCATGCTGACACTTCAGACAGATTCTGAGAGCCCAGCAATGAGCCTACTGAGCAGTCAGACATCAGGCCCTGAGTATAAGAGCTCACTCCTTTTGAAAATCTGTCTCTGAAGAGAGAGATCTCACCAGAGGCATTAAGCCCTTTCACTCACCTATAGCCAGAATGCCACCCTTCCTTTCATTTGCATCAGAGCTAGAGACCAGCTCAAATATGTGATGGTTCAGCTGATCGTAGAACCTGGTAGATTCTTCCTGACTCATCTGTAAAAGCAAAAAGATCAAATCAGCTTTCAGCATTCTCTCCCTCCTTCCTGCCCCCAAAACCTCTATAAAGACAACACTTCTTAAATCACTTAAAACAGAAAGAAATTAAATCAACCACCCATTACAAACTAAAACCAGCATCTCTTTTTTGTGCCCTGGACGCAGTAAGTTTATTTATTCTGGATATTCTGTGGTGCTTGACCACCCATTTGTGTCACCAACTCACCACTTCTGCACGCTAGGGCAAAGATAAGCTCCCTGCTGTGCCCCCTCTCCTCTCTGAGACCAGGCTCCACCTTCCAAAAACCTCCCTTGCCAGAGCACCCAGCCCTCAGAGGACACACAGGGAGGAATGATCCCATTTGCAGCACTCACCTCCCGCAGCTCCATGGTGACATAGTGCTGCAGGTCCTTGGCAGCCTTGGCCCTCGTCTCCTCGCTGCGACTCTTCAAGCCATTGGCGAATTGCTGGAGGATGGACACGGTGCCCGACATGGTGGTGGCAGGTGGGGCCCGGGGGCATCCAGTCCTGCAAGTTCTTCAGAGAGACACGTTTTTTTTTTAGTGCTTGAATTGAAAAACCTGAGCTTCTTCCTTGAGGCTGCTCCTGCCGCCTGTTTTCAAAGCACACATCCTATGGCATGCAGGGATGCTGTGCCAGCAGAGCATAAAATTACAGGAAATGAGTATATTCCTTAGGCCCGTGATAAAACTGTATCACCACGTATCCTGATCCCCAGCCTATTTGCTCTCCAGTTCCTCAAACACCAAAATACACTGCAGCAGGTCAGGTGCCCCATGGTGATCTAATTCTAAATCAATGGTCATGCAACAGCTGAAAAAGAGCAGAGTCAGACTGGGGTTTGCAATTAGCCCACATGAAGTAGGCACAATCATTCCCAGGATTAGACCACTCCTCCTTGAACACTTCCATCCAAGTTTGTCCACGGAAATCCCAGTGTTATGCCAACACAAGGAAGACTCAGCACTCAGGGCCTGGCAAGCATTACATCCTCCAGCAGATATTTACAGATGGCAAGTCCACTTATAGCAACACCAACCCCTGCAATCGGGGCTCTCCTACCGCAACACACAACCAAACTTTCTCAGGGGTCTTTCTTTACACCAAGAGCATTTGAGAGGCTTGACACCACCCCCCGCCCCGCTATTTTCATATTACATAAGCCCAAACCGAGCACTGACACCAAAACTTCCACTGCTTCTCCCTAAGCATTCCCCAGAGGTCCACAGGGATCGCAGCGTGGGGTGGGACCCGGGAGAGGATCCTCCGGGCGCGGGAGAAGCCGGGGGGGTGCTGCCCGTCGCCGCTGCCCGGTGTCCCTGCCCGGGGCTCCCTCACGGCCGCGCTGGCAGCAGGACCCGCCAGGCCCGCGCCCGGGGGGCTCTGCAGGCCGGCGCTGAGGGAAGGCTGAGCCTGGGCCCCGCCACGGCGCCGGGGGCTCGGGCGGGGCGCTGCGGGCGGGCAGCGGGAGGCGAGGGGAAGGGGAGGAGATGCCGAGGGGAGGGAGGCACCGCCGCGCACTCCCAGTCACTCTCTCACTCACCCGCCGCCGCCCCGGCCCCGCCGGCTCCCCCGCTCCGGGCCCCGCGCCCGCCCCGCCGCCGCGCCCGCCGCGCCGGCCGGCCCCCGCTGGCCAATGGGCGCCCGGGAACGCCGTGATGAGCGTGGACTCTGGCCAATAGAAAAAGAGCGAAAGGGAAGGGGCGCTCGCAGCCCCGCCCCTTAGCCCAAGGAACGGCAAGGACAGTCGCCTGTTGACCAATCATAGAGCCAGGCGTGGTGAGTGGCAGTAGGTGTGACGAATAGAAAGGCTGCACTGGCTCTCTAGGCCCACCCCCCAGACGCCGGCTTCCGCCCTTCCTTGCGGCGCCCGCCATGGCGGGGCTGCAGCGCGGGGGGTGTGCGGGGTCGCCGGCAGCGTCTGCACCGGCTGGTGCGGGGCGTTCGGCGCTGTCCGCACAGCCCACACGCCGCCGTCCCGGGCTCTGCGCTGCACAGGCAGGGATTAGACGGATGGATAAAGAACTGGCTGCTCGGCCGCACTGCGGTCAGCGGCTCTTTGTCCACGTGGAGATCAGTGAGGACAGAGGTCCCTCGGGGGTCGTGTGGGGCCGATGCTGCTCAACAGCTTTGTCGGCGATATGGACGGTTTGACTGAGGCACCGTCAGCAAGTGACACCGAGCTGTGTGGTGCCGTCACACGCTGGAGGGAAGAGATGGGAACTGGAGCACCTCCCCTATGGAAGGAACAGAAGGTTGTGTGGAGACCTCAGGGCAGCCTTACAGAACCTGAAGGGGACTACAAGGAGGCCAGATAGGGACCCTTCCTCAGGAACTGTAGTGACAGGACAAGGGGGAACGCTGAAAGAGGGAAAATTTAGATTAGATATCAGAAAAACATTTTTCGCCGTGAAGGTGGTGAGGCCCTAGCGCAGGTTGCCCAGAGCAGCTGTGACTGCCCCATCCCTGGAAGTGCCCAAGGCCAGGTTGGAGTGGGCTCGGAGCCCTCTGGTCCCTGGAAGGTGTCCCCGCCCGGCGCAGGGGTGGGAATTTAAACGATCTTTGCGGTCCCTCCGCGTCCGCCCCACGCCCGGGGTGTGGCTGCGGTCTGCGCATGCGCGCAGGGAGCGGTGCGCCGTCGAAATGTGTCCGGCCGCCCGTGACAGCCCTGGGAGCGGCCGCGGGGGCTGCGGGCGCTCTGTGCCCCCTGTGATTCCTCCAATCCCAGTGCCGGCGCGTGCCCCGGGGTCACCCCCTCGCCGCCGCGCGTGACGCCGCGGGCCGATTAATTTTTCCATTCAATCTGTGTACGCCGGGAGGTGCCGGCCGGTGCGGAACCCCTCGCGCGGGGTCGACGGGGCGGGGCGGTCCGGCGGTAAGGCGGGTAGTGTCGGCGCTCCCGCTTCCCCCCTCAGGTCGCCATGGCCCCCCCCGGGCCCCGCCGCCCCGATAACGCGCGGCCCTTCCCTTTCTAGGTGCTGCTGCTGCTGCTGCGAGCCGGCGGGGCGAGCATGGGGCCGGCGGAGCCGGTGCAGAAGATCAGCATCAGCGCCGAGAGCCCCCGCGGGAGCGAGAGGAATGGCGGCGGCTCGGCGCTGGCGGGCGCTGAGGGGGCCGCTCCCGGCGGCTGGAGGCACAAATGCGCGGCCTATGTGCTGGCCCTGCGGCCGTGGAGCTTCAGCGCCTCGCTGACCCCCGTGGCGCTGGGCAGCGCACTCGCCTACCGCGCCGAGGGAGCGCTGGACCCGGGGCTGCTCCTGGGGAGCGCCGTGACCGTCCTGGCCGTGCACGGCGCCGGCAACCTGGTGAACACCTACTACGACTTCTCCAAGGGCATCGATCACAAGAAGAGCGATGACAGGACGTTGGTGGACCAGATTTTGGAGCCGCAGGACGTGGTGCGGTTTGGGGTGTTCCTGTACACCGTGGGCTGTATCTGCGCTGCCGGGCTCTACGCTGTCTCCACGCTCAAGCTGGAGCACCTGGCGCTGATTTACTTCGGAGGACTTTCTAGCTCCTTCCTTTATACTGGGGGTAAGTGCTGCGTCCCGTCTGCTGTGACTCTGAATGTAAATGTGATAGAATTAGCAGAATTGTCCAAGGTTTCTAGAAGATGCAAATTATCTATGTAGTGTACTGCCATAAAAGTATTTGGTGGTGTTTCCTGGAGTACGGGTACATAAACTTGTATTCTTTCCAGTTGATTTTTGTGGGAAGTGCTAAGTTCTTCAGTTGGAAAGTGGTGTTGAAACATTGTTATTTACATATATGGCTGTAGGTGCTTATCAGAACCATTGCTGAATCTTTTTGTGATGTTTATCTCCTATTCCTTAGCAGGGTACCTCGCAGCCTGTTTTCTTTGGTGGAACTGTTACTTTGTTTTGGAATGTTTTGTTGTTATTCTGTACTCGAGCTTAACTGTGAATGCTGAACAGTTTATGTTTGTTCTTAATGAGAGGAGGATAATTTTAGTGCCTTCCTGTGTTGGATATATACAAACATCATTACTAGGAGAAGAAAAACCAACTCGGTTTCAAACTGTCAGACATTCAGCTGTGTTGGTTTCTCTGAAAGAATCTTGTCAGTTTTGCATTTTGTTCTGAGCATTTTATATCCTTCTTCAGGATTGGGTTCTAGTATGCACGATCACACTGAGGAGTACCTTATTTGTAGGAATTTTTGCAGAAATAAGTACTTAATAGAAATAGAAATAGATGTGAGGATGGATATTAGAACCTGGTCCCTATTATCACAAAATCAGCTAGGTTGGAAAACACCTCTGAGATCATCAGGTCCAACCTTTGACCCAACACCACCTTGTCACCAAAACCATGGCACTGATGCCACATCCAGTCTCTTCTTAAACACTTCCAAGGATGGTGACTCCACCACCTCCCTGGGCAGCCCATTCCAATGTCTAATCGCTCTCTCTGGAAAGAATTTCTTCCTGATGTCCGACCTAAACCTCCCATGGTGCAGCTTAAGGCTGTGCCTTCTTGTCTTACTGCTGGTTGTCTGGGAGAAGAGACTGACCCCCACCTGGCTACACCCTCCTGTCAGGGAGTTGTAGAGAGCAATAAGGTGTCCCCTGAGCCTCCTCCTCTCCAGGCTGAGCCCCTCCAGCTCCTTCAGCTGCTCCTCACAGGACTTGTGCTCCAGACCCTTCACCAGCCTCATTGCCCTTCTTTGGACATGCTCCAGCACCTCAGTATCCTTCCTGAATTGAGGAGCCCAGAACTGGACACAGCACTCAAGGTGTGGCCTAACTAGTGCCAAGTACAGGGGAAGAATCCCTTCCCTGGTCCTGCTGGCCACACCATTCCTGATACAGGAATATGCTTCTTATCCATAGCTGCATGTGCATTGCTTGTTTTGCAATATTCCCATGGGAAAGGGCTGGTATGTTGTGTCATTCATTTTCTTCTGTCAAATTGGAGATGTTTGGCGATGCTTCATTTTGGTCCTTGGTTTCTGTTACATTGTTTGACTGGAGAAATCCAGAAGCTGCATTTCCTCCATTATCTTTGGAAAAAAAGGGATAATATGCTTCTTGTCCATATCTGCATGCGCATTGGTTGTTTTGCCATATTCCCATGGGAAAGGGCTGATCTGTCGTGTCATTCATTCTCTTCTGTCAGACTGGAGTTGTTTGGTGATGCTTCCTTTTCTTGTGTCTTGCCGCAGGGATCGGATTTAAGTACGTTGCCCTGGGGGACGTGGTGATCCTGATCACCTTCGGGCCGCTGGCCGTCATGTTCGCGCACGCGGTGCAGGTGGGGTACCTGTCGGTGTCCCCCCTGCTCTACGCCGTGCCCCTGGCCCTCAGCACCGAGGCCATCCTGCACAGCAACAACACGCGGGACATGGAGTCGGACCGGCAGGCGGGGATCGTCACCCTGGCCATCCTCATCGGCCCCACCTTCTCCTACATCCTCTACACCGTCCTGCTCTTCCTGCCCTACCTGATCTTCTGTGTGCTGGCCACACGCTACACCATCAGCATGGCCCTGCCGCTGCTCACCATCCCCATGGCCTTCTCGCTGGAGAGACAGTTCCGGAGCCGGAGCTTCAACAAAATCCCTCAGCGGACAGCCAAGCTCAACCTCCTCCTGGGGCTGTTCTATGTGTTTGGCATCACGCTGGCACCAGCTGGGGCTCTGCCCAAGCTGTGACACCACCTGTAGAGCCAGGCCTCACAATCCAGTATTCATGCCAGTTAATTTGGGATTTTGGGGGGTAAATGACCCGTTATGGACAGTGGGGAGAATGGAAAGACTGTCTCGCACTGTTCTTTGTGAATTTTACCATTTCTAGTCCTGGTCAGCTTGTACAGCAGACTGTATAAAACTGATTTGTCAGTTCTTCAAAAGGGATGAACTGTGTGGCTTTGCCTCAGGGGGAGCAAGGTGACATGAGGTGTAGGAATGTTTAAAAAACCTCATCCTTCTGCCACTGAATTTTTTCACTGTCAGCTCAATGAAAGCTGGAGCCTCAAGTCAAACTCTCTGTTCACTTCACAAGCACAGTGATTGCTTTTATCACTTCTTTTCTTACCATGGCCAGGGAGTCCAGTGGCTCCTTTGTGGTCAAGAGAAAACACTGCCAAATGTTTAGCATCACAACAACATAGGTGCTATTACTTCACTCTCTTGTCAACATAGTTCCTCTGTTGTATGTTTTAATTTTTTTTTGTTTTTCCTAGCCAAATGTTGAGCTTTCATTTCCAAGCCCCCTGAAATGCACTAGATTCATTAACTGTTGCTTGCTCATTATAGTCTAGAAATTTCGAAGTTATAAATCTCTGTGGAACGTGGTGCTAAAATGGAGCACGATTAGCCCACTGCACAAATTTTGAGCCAAAACCAGTGAATCTGTATTCTGCCACGAAATCTGAAGCTGCAAATGCAAACCATGCAACTGGAAAGCCCTCAATGGGTGGAAAAACGAATGTTTTCCATTTTTGCATTTGCTTAGAAATGGCAGTTTTGGAGTTAAAGGGGAGCTTTCTCTGAATGGCTGTGGATTAGTGGATACCTGGGTGGAAGAACAAATTCTTGGTTTAGAAAAAGGCGTGGGGGTTTTTTTCATTTGTTTTTCTTGGTTTATTTAGATGCCCAGAATATGTCTTATTCTAAGAAGCCCAGTTTAGCAAAGGAGAAATATACAGGTTTAGAAACCCCAAATCTGGATTATTGCATTGGCTCTGCATAAAAATTAGGACAGGAAAGAGGAAGAAACCAGTTTCATTAGCAAGATTTTTCCTAATGGAGTCCAGAGTTTGTGTCACTGAATCACAATTAAGTGATTCAGAGCTCTGAAAGGATGTTCTCCACCTCTTTTCCCCCCTCTATTCCTTACAGTGTTGCTTTATTTTCTCCTGCAGCTCTTGCCACTTGCTGTCCATGTGGCCCTTCGGAGAACTGAATGTTTCAGCAGTTATGTAGCTCTGTGAAAAACATGCCAAACACAGTGGGGAAAAAGTGTGCCTTCCAGTGCAGAGCTGGATTTGATCCATACTTTGTTACTCAGTGGCAACTGGAATTCTCTTTTGTGGTGGAGAAAAGACACTCATTTCCTGTGTGCAGGGTTTTGGTGAGAAGTTTGTTTGCAGGAGCTGTGGAAAGCTCAGAGGAGCAGAGGCAGGTGTTGAACTGGAGCTGCTGGTGCCTGGAGCACAGCCTTGCTTTGGAACAGTGCTGACCACTGAAGGGCTTTTACACACGAGCAATAAAGTAGCAATAAACTCACAGGGTGGTACCCTGCATCTGCCCTGGGGAAGTTATGCCCTGGTGGTGTTGATCTGGAAGAGCCAAGTGTCCTGTTTAGTGGGTTGTACTTCAGTACAAAGCTGAGCTGATGGTACCAGATTACACAGTCCAGCTGTTCAGTGACTGGGTTTATGTTATTCAGTGTTACCCAGCTGTTACAGCTGAGCTGAAGTCAATGGGAAGGGTTCTTTGCAGGCCCGTTGAATGAGCCATGGTTTTATCTTTTATTAAAATTGGGCAGATGATCTCTCTAATCTGACTGGGCACAAGGCAAGAGGAGATGGACTTCAGCAACTGCTTCAGATTAGAAACACGAGGAGAAAATGTAGAAGTTCAGCTCAGGTGGATGGAGGGGCATATCCAGAAGGTTTTGGAAACTGTTTTCAATACAGACGTACACAACAGAGTTTCTCCTGTTGCTTCTTTGTGGACCTACAGAATGAAGAAGACCCTGGCTCCAATACCCACTTCACTTTTCTGCAAACCAAAAGCTTTTCTAGGTCTAAGGGCTGAGCTGATGAACCTGTTAACCTTGCAATGGGGATATGTAGGTTTATTAAGTTAATCCTGCCCTTTGTAGCAGTTGTGTGCTTTATTTTATGACAGCTTGGTTTTGAATAGCTATCAGTTTAGAAGTTATTTTTTAGTTATCTTTTTTCCTACTCCTTTGACAAAAACTAGAGTACTTAAGCTGAGTTCCATAAAGTAACTAACACTTGGCTCGTGTCTTTGATAACCATAATTGTAGTGGTTGTAAGATCTGGAATATGATCATACAGTATGTAACTCTAGTGGTATCTTAGCTACCCTTTCCTGGGTGGGTTGTCTGCTTACTGCTGGAAAGGACCAGTGCTTTTTGTTACTCAGATGAAACAGCTCATTAGTCCATATACGTGTCTGTGGAACACTTTTCAAGGTGGGGGGGATTAAAAGTATTTTAATAATAAAAACAAGGTGAAAATTTGGTAATTCCTTACTAGCAGATGCTGGTTGCCTCCAATTCTCTGTCTGTGAAAAACAGTATCATTCCAGGTTCTTAAGGATATTGTAATAACCAACACATTCTTCAGTGTGGCTTTGAGGAAGTCATTTAACTTCTCTGTGTCTCAGAAAACAGCTGATTTTTGCCTACCTCACAGGGATGCTGAGCTGACATCATTGTCATAGAGAGCTTTGAAAGTAAGAAGTGCTTTATCTCTGTGTGCTTTCCAAAAAGCTAGTTAGTACTAGAAAATATTTCAGATATGAACTAACCTAAAAGGTAACTTAACCAATGTAATTAGACCAAAATGATCTTCACATGTAGTCATTAAGTAGTAAGAGAGGTTCATTTATTGGTTTGCTTTGTGACAAGGATGCTGGGTCTCTTGCCCTACCCCTCTTCTCCCTGTACCATGTACTTTCCCTGAATATAAACTTTAAAAACTTCTTTCAGTCTCTCTTGATGAGCTGTACTGCAGTGTGATGAGTCTGCACTGGTAGATGAACAGGCCTGTAGCCCATCTGTGAATGTGTCCTAAAGCACCTCCTGGCCTTTCTTCTGACCCAATAAAATGTCTGAGTGTCATTCTGTTAATTATGCTGTGTTTGATTATTTTATATTACTCAAGGTGTATTTTTGCACATGGATTAAAACATCTTCATGGAAGTAAGAGGGTCTTCATCCTCCGTGTTTATAGTATAAGTGCATGAAAAATCATACTTCTTTGTGTAAAAGTCCTTCTGTGAATCACATAGTCCTGTCCTTCCCTATCACCAGGCAAACAGTTCAGTAGCAGTGATCACCTCCTACCAATGGCAGACTTCAGGATAGTTCTGATATATTCATCAGTGTGCCACACGATTGCATTTGGAGATAACTGTAGGATACACGGGCTGTACTCCAGGATCCTCCCAAGGCAGGAGGCTGCAATTCCGAGTGTCCACAGATGGCAGCATTGCTCTTCCATCACTCCTGCAGCACCTTGTCCCTGCAGGAAGGAACACATCAGCTGTGTTTGCAAGATTTTTGAGTATTCGGTTGTACCTCATTGGGTCTCCTCTGGTGTAAGGAATCTTGGAAGATAAATGGCTGCAGATGAATTTCTGATGTGCAGATTATGGCCGGACAGATGCTCCTGGCCCAGGCAGGTGCAGGCAGAAAGGGGCATTTGAAGAAAGCCAGTCAGCTCTTAAGTTTTAAAGCCTTTGCTGATGGCTTTGTAAGCTCATTCTGGTCAGATGGTGAGGGCTGAGCTTTCAAAAGAGTGTGTGCATGAGGGGCAGCACACTCATGGGGGGAGGGATGCAGTGTCTGCACACTCTGTGAGATGTACTGTTCAGTCAAGTGCTTTTAACACATCTTGGATCCCCAGTGGAAAACCTTAATACTTTCGTAGTGTTTTTAGGAGCCTGGACTATATTCTCCCCATTACTTGGGTGAGTGGACTGTGTCACTGCTGCTTAATCAAGGTCATGCTCCTTGGAGGGGAATACAGTCTGGTACTTTAATAACTAGTCCTTTTCCCTCACATCTTGGTTTGTCTTTTAGGTCACTGGTAGATTATTTTTTATTTAAATCACCTTCAGTCACTTTATACTTGGAGTTTGAGCCTGCTGAATTACATTTTTAAGGAATGAAATGCTGCTCTGGCTTCTTAAAGCTATTTTTCATTTTAAGGGGGAGTTAAATATCTAGCCAAGATAAAATCTATAGCTCCCAGCACTGCCTAAAATGTGTAACATTCAATAAAGCTCAGCAGGGCCAGCTTATTGCAGCTGTATGTCTACAGGAAGAGGCCCAGGGCTGGACAGGATAATTCCCTGTTTTACTGTCTGAAATAAGGTCTTCGTGCTTCTGTGGAGCTCAGAGTAGGACACAAAATGAACACATTTGTCAAGGGGTTTTTTACATCTTCTTCTGACGATAAATAAGTAGTCAACGCTCAGTATTGTCAGTGCTTACCCTTGCTACATAATTAGATCACAGGGAAGCCCATGTTCTAATCCAGCTGTTTCAGTGGCCACAGGGGTTTGTCTGAATGACAGCTGCTTGAAGGACATAGCTGAGCATTGCTCTGGGGTCAGCTGAGAGAGAGAGACCTGCTCCAACATTCATCTCACTGTTCTGCAGGTACAGTGGGTTATCAGCCAAGTGTATCCATTCCCTTGGAAAGAAACCCATGTTTGGGCATCTCTCCCAGGTTTCCTGCATGCACTGTCCTGAGAGAGTTCACACACCACAGTTCACAACCTCTGCACGTGAAGACCCAAATGTTTTTTAAAAACCAGAACAAATCCAAACAAAACTATAACCCCTGACTGTCCTCTGCTGACTTCCCATCAGCCTGCCAGGGCCTGAGTGATTTGAAGAATTAAAAATCTATGCTGCTGCTTTCTCATGGAACAACAAGGAGGAGAATCTGCTCATTAATCAGATGGCTCTGTCAATAATGGATCAAGATGAACGTGCTGGCTGAGAGATGTGTCACAGGCAGTTTGTCAGGGAGCAGGGAAAGCATGGAGAACCTCGCTAGGACACAGGATCTGGATGCTGCTCTAAGAGCTTGGAAGTGTTGAGAGCTCAGCAGCAGGAGAGGTTGGGGTCTGCCTCCTCCAGTCTGACTCGTGGGTGGCCCCTCTGAGATGTCTTGTCCTAGGCTAGACAAGCACTGGTCAGCTCTGCTGTTCTGGCAGTGATTTTAGGTGCTAATTGAGGTGGGAGATCCTGGCACCTGCTCTTTGTTCTGCTGCTACATCCATGGCCAGTTTGTTAACTGGGGAATGCAAATAGCCCAGCAATTTTAATAAAGCCTGGTCTTCCTCAGAACGGATAGAACACCACGTTCTTTTAGAGAACGTGTGCCTTGTCAGTGATTGGTTTGTGTGCCTTGTCAGTGATTTAGCACAGAGAATAAAGATGCATGTTTTTAGGTGTCCCAGTAAGCCAAGAAACAAAGCCTGCGCCCCAAATCATCTGACTTACAGTGGTAAGGGAATAAACAAAATGCCTGCTTGATATAAAGGACAAATTCAGACAATTTACATCTCATGCAGTGTTTGCAAATACATCTGCAGACATAATCTGCACAAATCATCCTGCCCTGGGAAATAAGCAGTTTCTCAGACTTTGACCTAATGGAAAGAGGGTCTAATAAACCATCTTCCCGGTCTCGTTAGCCATTGTCCCAAAGGTTGATGAAATGACTTCAGATAGAGCATAAATTACTTCCTGTATGGCATAAGGCCACTGTTATGCCACAACTGAGTCATATTTTAACCTGGGGGGGATAGCTCTACTACTGTATAAACCTGAGCTCCAGTCAATATAAGTAAAGGAGAGGTTGGGAATAACATGCTAGAGGTTCGTGTGCTGTTTTGTGTGTGTGTGTTCTGGAGCTCAGTAAAGCCTTAAGAGTACTCTTGATGCTGTGCCATACCATTCTTCATCTGGTCTTTCTTCCTTAAATTAGTTCTTAAGTAGAATTTAATTAGCCACTCAGAAACACAAGGCTCCCTCCCCAGTGATGTGCTGCAGGCTTTCTGTAAAGCTCCTTTCTCAGTGAATCCCCTGTTTTTCCAAACCTTTGTAGCTGAGGTTTCCAGAGAAAGTGGAACAACATTTGCACATGTATGGGGAGAGAAGAATTAAGGGCAAAGATCAATAAGGGAGTTGGAGAGGACATATATATATTAAAGAAATTCAGAAGCTGAAATCCTGGTTACTTTATGTCAAAAGATTTTTCTCACAAGGCAGGAATCACCTGCTGTTCTGTGAACAATAGTGGGTCACTGTGGCACACAGAGCTTCCCTGCCTCTGTCCTCCAGGGTTCTAAAATCCATATCCCAAATTACCTAGTTTTTGAGGATCCCAGGATTTTAACTTATTGAAATGCAGGAGAAAGGATGAGCTGGGGAAGCTGAACCTAAACCACTCCAGGTTTAGTAGTGGCTCTGTCAACATTCCTGCATAAGATACACAGAAATTCATGTGTTCTAGAAAAAAAAAATAATCTCATATATGTAGGGTATTTTAGCATTGTTTTAAAGTGCTGCTTCATCCAGAGATATTCAGCATTTTCACAAAGCTGATGGTGTGACTCCTATGAATGGAGAGCCTGGGACTGGGAGACGGAGGTGACTTGGCCCGGTGTATGAATTTGCCATGTGGCTCTGAGATTACAAGTCCCATGTGTTTGTCTACTGTCCTGCTCCTTGCCTTCTGATGTCCTGGGAAACCCTTCAGCAGGAAATTGGTCTGTTCCCAGTGTCTGTGTGTAGGAACCTCCAGTTTTGGACAATGTTCATGGCCAGAAACAGCCAAGTCCTAAATTCCTCTGGCCTTTTCTGCAGCCTCTGTAGACCACAGATGTGGGGTAACCCATGGAGAGAGGAGTGCTGGGCCAGGAAGGGTTGAGTGCAGGTACACACCTGAGAGTGGGGAACACTCCCACCGAGAGTTAACTCGTCTCCAGATGGTGAAGAAACAAATTTAAGTAATTTAGGAGCCCTAAATGTCTCCTGAGGATTGAGACATAAAAAGAATATCAATCTCTCTAGCAAGCTAACCCACAGGAGAAAAAAAAATGGTTGTTTTCTGGAGATCCATATGTTTTTTGTGTGTGGGAGAGAACGTGTGTTGCGTTCTGACTTGTATGAAAAGGCATCTTCTGGAGGAAAAGTTAAAGGGAAGAAATGTTTTCAGTATTTACTGAAGTAAGGCTTTGCACTTTCTAGGGAAAATGAAATTTAATGTACATTGTTTCTCTTACATTCAAAACCTGACCATCCCAGTCACCATTCTCCTGCTGACAGTTTTGGGGGGAAAACTGAGATTCTGTGAATCCCTGTCTGTCTATGGGGAAGAGACAGGGAATAGTTTGAGACCCAGGGAGGCAGAGCTGTAGGAATGTCTGTGCTACAACAGGAACAGTGGAATTAAACTGTTCAATTTTCCTGTCCAGAAAAAGAGTTTTAACAGCAAAGTTGTCCCAGATTGTCAGGGTATGAGGGGTGCTTACAGAAATGTGGCATTTGGAGCTCGTGTAGCTTTAAGCAGTTTGCCTGAAATAGTATCACAAAGCACTTTGGGACTGGGGCTGACATTGATGGAAAGGGCCACTATCAAATGGTGCCAATCCAGGTGTGAATGTCAGAAACTGGCTCCTGTGACAGGAGAACTGTTCACAAAACCAGCACAGGCATTTGTAAAATGTCAGCGGCCAAAGAAGCCTGTGCCCCATTTTTTTGTCCTTGATGGGAGACAGCTGTGCAAAGAGAATATGGTGTTCCATGGTTCCAGCAGGCACTGCTTCCCCTTCCCTGGGGTGACAGCCCACTTGGACAGGAAAGGACACGGGAGTGCTGGGAGCTGGGAGCTGTGCAGGGGATACCTGTCTGTGAGGGATGCAGACAGCTGTGTTACTGTGTCCTTGTGGCAATGAATCAGGAGGAGTCGTTTACAGTAACAAAGCTGATGGGGGTGGGCACAGAAGTAAAGGCATAAAGGTGAAGGCAGTGCCTGGTGAAAATCTGATGGTCTCACAATGTATTTCCAGAGGCCACTCCTGGCTGCAGTTTTACAGGTGGCAGCTGAATCGGAGGTGGAAATGAAATAGTTTCATTATCAAGCCCTTACCCTTCAATTTGCTATAAATTGTTCCAGTCACTGCCAAGTGAGTGACAGTGAAGAGAGTCCCCTGGCTTGATGCCTGGCCCATGAATATAATTTCAGTCAGTGCTGAGCATTCACATCCTGGATGGGCAGAACAGCACTTATATGTGGTTACAAGACAGGACTGAAGGGAGCTGTACATGGGGAACCAAGCCTGGAACTGGAATAGGGCTGAGGGGATCTGGCAGAGGTGCTGAGCCCTGGCTGGGATGTGGCAGGGGCCCTGATCAGAGGGAGCTGGCTGGCAGCAATCCACTGAGCTCAGCCCTGATCCCTGTCACCTCACTGCATCACCAGTGTCCCTGTGCTCTGTCCTGGAGCAGGGCTTTGGGGCTGATGCTGCAGTTTGTCTTATTGCCTCACAAATGGGGATTCTGCGCTTGCTAGAGTTCAAGGCTGGGCTATAAAAATCTCTTCAAGCCTGAATTCTGCCATAAAACTTGTTACACACGAATGGATGTATTTACCAGGCTGCAGGGGGAAATGAGCTCAGCCACTGATGGAGGAGAAAGTCTTGGTTTCTGACAGAGTTTTTTGTTTTGTTCCAGTATAACCTTAAAAAGTCTCCATAATTTTCTCATGCAAGCTGTTAGCACACTTAATAGAAATTCTTTTCACCTAATGGAGTGCACATTTTCGTGGTCTGCAACAAAGGGAAAAAAAACAGCAAAATGTCATCCCTGAGACAGCACTGGTGTGTGAGAGGATTCAGACAAGAAGTAGTTAACAATTTGCAAAATCATCTGGGTGCAGTAACCCTTACCCACATTAACAAACCAGTGGTTTGGTCTATCTCCAGAAACTACAAGGGTTGAATTTTCTTTTTACAGTGCCCCATGTGCTGCCACAACCACTATGGGTGGCCGAAAGGTGACATCATTTTGTCTGGTCGTCCATGATCTTTATTCCTCTCTTGGTACCAGTGTCTGTCCAGTGTCTCATTCCTCATCCATTGGTAGAGCCCTTGCATGGAACATTCAGTGGTTGCTGAAAACATGACTACTACAAAGAACACACCAGGTATAATCTGGACTATGAACATCATGGACTTCTGTGAGGTGATGCTTACACACCATTGCTGATTTTGACTCATATTTTTTTTTTGTTTAGGCCTAGATTTAAGCCCACTGATGGTTCCTGTAATTTCCTGCAGATTTGGGGATAGTGTTTGACTTGCTCTCTACGTTTTGTTCTGCAGCTGTGAAGATGTTTTACAAGAGCTTTGTTCCACTGTATTTCCAAGCTCCTCTGTGCTGCAGCCAAATGCTTCACAGCCCTTGAGAGATTCTTTTGTGATTTAATATGGGTTCTCTGTAAAGAATAGAACACCTCCCCTTCCCCCTGCTAATGCTATTGCCTTGCACTGCCATAACCTTGGAAAAAAGCTGGCACCACAGAGCAACAGTGCCCAGCCCAGGTGAGCTGCCAGCTCTGGGCTGCAGAGGTTTGTGCCTGGCTCTGTTTAGCCTGGAGCAGCTCTTGCACACAAGCCTGCCCGCCAGCACCCTCTGGAGAATGGTCTCCTTGTGTTTGTGGATGTTGTGAGCTGTTGTTTTACACTGTCTGGGAGAAAGGTGTATCCCACTCTCTGTTCCAGTGGGAAGCACAAGGCAGATGATCTATCAAAGCCCGACTTCCTTGTGTCTGCAACATCTTTATTTCTTTCCCTGCTGTGATGATTTGCAAACTGTCTCTCGCAGGCAATGCCAAAGCCTGCACTGGATCATGTGGTAAAAGACTAATTGGGCACCTTCTGTCCCAGCAGAAAAAACTGAGATCGTGACCTTTCAGGGATTAGGAATCCAATTACCTGGAGAAACAGCTCCCAGATTGAACTACCCTTCTAACCTCTTATTGCTTAGTATTCCAAACCTGTACCACCTCTCTGTACTGGAAGTTTCAAAAGTCATCTAATAACAAAGATTGGAATTACCTTAAATAGCTTCCATAAAGATTATTATTATCCAGTGATAATTCCATTTCTGAGCCTGTCTTGAGTACTTTCTGGATCCAGTTAAGCCAAAGAGTGCTGATGATTTTAAAAGACTACAGGCCCTTTATTTATAGGCCCTCTAGGATGGGGCAGAGTGGGACCAACACATTCAGGTGCCTGAATTTGCTTCCTCCGGGAATTGTTGTTTTCTTTAAGTTTTTAGAGAGCAACACAGAGAAATGTTTTTATTTTGTTTGCAAGACAGAAAATATTAGCACAACAGGCAGTGTATAGTGAATTGTTCCTTAACCTGGCCACTGCTGGTTCTCTGTAGGATACTGGTACCTAGTGGGGAGTTTACCACCAAAAGAGTTAGGAATATACACAGTTTGTTCTTGTCTGGGTTTTGAGTACAGAGGTTGTTATGATGGTTGTTTTTTATTAGTTTAATATATGTTGAAGTCTACAAATATATGCTGGGACCCAGGTGGGACAGATGAAATGTGACTAAGTTCTTGGATGATTGATAATGAGCAGGGACTGGAAAATCAATTGTGTTAATTCCTGGCTTGTCACTGGGACGGAGAATTAATGAGAAAATCCGTCTAACTTAATGGTATTTACACATTATACAGACTGTGATAAAATGGTCTTCAGCCACTGCTTGGCATCACAATTATGGGATTATTGTAGATCCAGAGGCAGGAGCAGAAATCCACAAGCACAAAAACTCCCTTCATGAACAGCCACTGAGTGATGACATGGACCAACTACGAGGCCTGAAGAGAAAACAAAGAAGAATCATCTTTTGCTTCTTGTACTGTAAGCTTAGAACTTACTGTAGGGGTTGTGGCACTGGGGTGTGAGGATTCATATTGTGTGTGGTGCTGTGATTGTGCTAAACACTGTGCCCCAGGGGAATCCTTCCCTCCAGGAGTCTTCCAGCACTCTGCAGGAGCAGGGGGCTGCTCATCTTGCAGTGCAGTGGTTTCTAGGAAGCTGTTGAAAACACTTGAAAGACTTTAGTCCCCATCTTCCTCTAAGCTCGGGAGTGGTCTGTAATTATGCCCACTGAGCATGAAGTTTGTGTCAGAGCAGCAGCAGTGTTATGGCACTGAGGGGGAAGCAGTGGTGCTGCCTTCCCCAGCAGGTCAGCAGGGAAAGCAGCAGCTGGGCAGGAATTCCTGCAGGAATGTGTGATGCTGCCAGTGACTCCTGAGCAAAACAGAGCACTCATGTACCTGCCTGGGCGGGTGGGGAACACTGCTCTTGATCATGACTGACAGAAAAGCAGATCCATCTCCCCAGCTGCCTCCTGTCTGCCAGGAGCTGGTCCAGCTGAGGCAGGTTGATGGTGTGTGACTGAGTCAGTCATCCATAAACCCTGTGTGCTCAGAACACCTGCATCCCTCCCGCTTTCCTCCTCAACCTCCCTGTCCTTGCTGTTGTGCTTCACGTGCCCTCCCCTCCTCCCACCTACACTGAAGGATGCTGAGTGCTCCAAATCCCAGCAGCTCCCAGGGCTGTCGGAAAGGGGAGTAAAAGGAGATGCTGTACAGACAGTGACACTAAATTTGTTTTGTGTTTTCTCTCTGAAGATTTGGTGCAAGTCCTTTTCTTTCCATCTCAATGTGTCAAGGTTTTAGCTGCAATGGAAAGTTTTGGTAATGAGTGATTAAAAGTTCCCTTTTCTGACAGGCAGACAATTACAGGGATGGGAGTCAGAGGAATAGGCCAGACCTCAAATGCCCCCAGAGCTGAACTCTACAGGTTCTGGAGCTGCCTAGGTTGCCTCTATATAGCTGCCTCTATAGTCTAGAGCTCCCAATTTGCAAATCTACCTTTTATAGGAGAATTCCTACAGGACAAATCCTAATTATATCCTATCATTTGTGTTATCCCCAGGTTTTCTTAAAGAATCCCTGAGCTTCCAGTGCCTTTTTTTTTTGTATTAGCCAGATCCTATTACTACCAAGAGATGTAAGGAGCATCTTTCTGCTACAGCCTACTCAGCAAGAAAGGTCCCAGTTTTTCCACAGTTCCCAGATTGCACTAGCAAAAATTCCCAGGTTGTCTTCTCTCTTTGCAGGTTTTGAAATTACAGCTGGGTTGGATGCACTGTGAGAGCTGTGTAATAGTGGTTATTTCAGGGATCACATGTGGACATATCCAACATACTGGTGAGCAATGAGCAGGGACAGGCTTCACAGAGCTCTGCTCTGCATAATCTCCTATGAAAGAAGAGAATAACATCCAGAATGAAACAATGTGGGACATAACTTTTTGAGATACAAAGGGGTGATCTTTGTCGAGATTCAAATTAAACTGAATTTTCTCACAGGTGCTCAGTAAAATCCTGGACTCAGGCAGAGACAACCTGTGCTCTGACTGTGTTTAAATGCTGGAAAGGAAGGACCATGGTGCCATGAAGAAAAGCAGCTGAGAGCTCCCAAATTTGATTTCTGTCTCATGCACAGTTGTATTTCTTTCTCTGTGTGTGCCTACCTGGGAGGAATAGATAAAACTGCAAACCAGTATTTCTAGGCTGTGATTATGTTACGCTTGGCAAGAGATGTAAAATTAATTTCTTGCAGCTCTTAAAACATCTAGGAGAATCTCTCTTAAATGCCACTATAAATGCACTTGTAATACATGGCTTGACTTGTTCTGATTCTCTCCAGTGGAGGATAAGGGCTTGTCTGCAGCCTCTCAGCTTCACTGCACATTCCACAGAGCCAGCAGGGAAATTCAGGAGCAATGGGCTGGAGCAGAGGCTTTGGGGTGTCACAGATAAAAGAACCAAAAAGTGAAACTATTTGATGGTCCTTTACTTTTTTTGGTTGTTTTAAAATGGGCTTAGAGGTAAGGAGAGCAATAAAGGATCATTCTTTGCCAAAATGCACTGAGAAATCTCCAATCCCGAAGGTGTTTGTTGCTACACTATTCCTGGGAATTCCTCACAAAAGAAGCAGCTGTCCAGAGTTGCTCTGGATGTGAGTCCAAGGTGATTTGACTTAAGGAAGGTATGTTGTTTCCCCTTCTGAATGTAATTGAGTTCAACCCTGACAAAGCCAAACAAGGTGGCCACTGTGGCTGCCAACTGCAATTAGGAACAGAATGCTCTCTGAGTGAAAAGAAAGTGAAACCCCAAGCGTTCCTAATTCTCATGATTTCTGACAAGTTTGTGGAAAGCTGGCTCCTTAATCCCCAGGATGTGTTCTGCTTGGAGTGCCCCTGCTTTCCTGAGCCCCTGCTATGCCTGGGTCACACAAACATCAGGCAGGAGGATGAGTGACCAGATTGTGCTGTGCCTTCACGCTCTGGCATCCAGGTGAGCTGCCTCACAGTGCTTAAACACACCTTTGGATGGCCCCAGGCTGGGTCACTTGGGTGCAGAGAAGGCAGGAATCATGAGGCTGTGAGATCAATCCGTAATGATTCGTGTTCTGCTTGGCTGATGCTCTGAATGATGCCACCACCCGTCAAAATGGCACTGATATGTTGTGGGAGAGAATTCTCAGCACTGAAAGCCTCAAACACAAAAACTCAGTGCAAATCTGTGCCCACTGCAGTGACCTGTCCTGGGAAGGGGAGCAAAGTGTTACTGAGGGAGAAGATTTGCTGCCTGCTGAGGTTTAGGATGTAGAGGAGGAGCCAGTGGTTAAGGCATCGGTCTGCAGCTTGTAAGTCATGCTGAATTCTTTGCTCAGGAACAGGTTTTGTGTCTAATAGTGGATCAGATGTTTCCCTTTCCTGGTCTCATCTGTAAAATAGGAATAATTGTCCTCATCTTGCCAAAGCCCTGCCATGACAGGTCTGTTAAGACTCTGAGGTACATAGATGTTGTGATGAAAGCTTCTGTCAGTAATTAAGGTGGCAGTTTAGATGTTTTCCTCGGTGATCTCCCCAGGCCTGGTTCTAGGAAGGACTTGCTGACAAGAGGCTGAATCAGAACTTCCTTTCTTTTGTTCTGCTCTCGTCTGCAGGGGAATTTTACCTCCTTCTGTTTTGGGCTTAATCACTGGAAATGCTGCCGTGCATGATAAGACTGTGAGGAAAAAGAGATTTAAAAGCAAAAGGATTAAAATCTAAAGGGCTTATCCACTGTGTGCTCTGGAGAATCTGCTCAAACTGAAGCCTCTTGGAGAAGCTGCACATATCTCTATATTAGTTCTGACAGGGAGAATGTCTCTGTATCTCTATTACTAAGGCTGAGCAGCTGTGTTCTGGACCCTGGACAGCTCTTCAGACGATGCCTGGAGGGAACATTGAAGATATGGCATGGAAAGCTGGAAGCTTAAAATCTAGATTGTGGGTAATAGAATGTATTTGATAGGGTTAACTTAGTTTTATATTTTCCTGGGAAACCATGGCCAGAGCTCCTTTGATTTGTTGTTTGTTTCCTTTTGAAAATATCTTAAACACTGTGGAGTGATGATAAGCCTGTCTTGTGGCTGAATGAGGGCAGCTCCATCCTCTGGGAAGTGAGTAGGACTCAGACCAAGCACTGCATCTCAGCTCTGAGAGTCTGGAGAAGAAGGAAACCTCTGGTCTGCCAAGGGTAGAGTTTGTGGCTTATCCACAATCCTTGAGAGATTTCCTTGACATCAACAGTATGAATTGCTAAGGAATTGAGAATGAGTGGTGACAGGGGGGAAGGAGGGTGTGGAAACAGGTCCAGGAAGAGACTCTTGTCTTTGAGAACAGTCAGTAGTCAAATCTCAGCATTCTTACACTTGGATGTGTCCTCAAAAGCCTGTGAAGACTTTTATTTGGCAGAACTGAGTGCTGGCAGTGCATCAATAAGTCATTTGTGGTGAGAATAGTCCTGAATTTACTCTCAGGAAAAGCTACCTTTGCTGAATTCTTTAAGGGCTGCAGCACTTGTAGAGATTCATTGTCTGATTTCAGAGGTTCCCTTCATCCAACTCCACTCCTGTCTTGAGAAGGGATTAATGTGCCTGGCTCCTAAGTTATGATGGGAAAGTGGAAAATGATGAATATGATGGAATAGAACAACTTGATGTTCATCTTCGCAAAGCAGATATTAAAATACTTCGACAGAAAAGAATCTCTCTATGCTTCAAAAGCCTGAAATGGCTGATGAGATGTAACAATAGGAATAAGGGGAAAGTTTATTAACAATATCCCAGGAACTCAGAGTAGCTGAATAACTCATGAATCTTTCATACATTTTACAAAAATGAGGGATGAAATCCTAAACACTGTGATAGATATATGGAGAGATATATTTCTTTTGCCTGAGAATATCTTGGTAAATTATTTTCTCTGGAAATTAAGGAACTGTCTGGTTTAGGCTTATATTATTCTTCTGCAGCCTGAGAATCTATTGAACGCTTTGTCTCAGAGTACTGTGGTCTCCCTCAATAGAAGGAATGGGGAGGAAGAACATTTTAAATACTAAACAACAGATTTGACTGTGAAATTGTTACTCCAAAGTGGGAATGGGCTAAAGCAGGTAAATGACGTTGCACTCCAATTTATTGTGGAACTTCTGTGATTTCAGCTCGCAGTAAATAGTCTCATTTACACCCCTTATTCCCTGCTGATAGCACATTAGAATGTCTTCAGGAAGCCAAATTTGCCAGTCTCCCAAAGAGGGAGAGACTGGGGAAGAGCAGCTGGAGGACGCCTAATGTGCATTTCTCTTTGTATCTGCATTCTTGTGCTACAGTTGTCATTTTAAAGCTGTCTGAGCCAGATCTCACTGAAGTCTGTGCTCAGAACTGAGTCCTCTGATGGACTGGGACCTGGCCAAAAAGAGAGGAGAGGCAATCAGGCAGGACAGGATAACTCCATGGAAACCACAGGCTGAGGGTTTAGTGGAGAAGGACCATTAAAGAAAGGAAGCTATTTGGAGATTTGCAGGCCTACAGGAAAGTTCTGTCTTATTCCAAGGAGTTATATTTCATCCCCTCCTGGGAATCTGATCCTCCTTGATCTTCAGAGCTTTGCCTGTGACTCCAAAAGTGTGTCAGCCTCAATGCCAGCTTGTTAGAAGTGTGTGGGGGCAAGTGGTCAGAAGTCAGAACGAGATATGGTACAGCAGCCCTGTGGCACCCAGAGCAGTTTGAGAGCCTCCACCAAATCCTGGTCCCACTGGAACTGTCCTCTCAGGGCTGTGCCTTGCACAGCAGTGTTACAAGCAGTTATGAAGGCAGACAGATATGCAGGGAAAAAACTGCTTTATTCTTCTCTGGCATCTTTTTATTGGCCTCTAATGCTCAGTTTTAATGAGTGCTGATGGAAAGCTTTGCTCTGGCAGCAGAGGAAGCCCAAGAGCTGCTGCACGAGATGATCGGAAACAACAGTTCCCCTCAGGCTGCTCAGTCACTGGGGTTCAACCAAATCCACAAGCTCATTCTGCAGCACCAGGATCCAGCCCATTCTGAGTGGGACTGCTGAAAATGTGCTGCTCCAAAAGGATTAGCTCCTGACAGATGCAGCAGGAAGCTGGGGTGGGAGATCTGTCTCACTGCAGAGAGTTGCCAGGATCTGTCCATGCTGGATGCGGAGGCAGCCCTTGTTTTCCTCTAGATTTCTGCCTGGCTCCCCAGCTGGCTGCACTGCCTGTGCCACACAGCAGCTCTTGGGGTGATCTGTGCAGAGAAATTCCAACAGGCAGAAAAGCTTTTTATCCCGGTACTGTCCCATCCCGGATCCCTCGTGCCCAGCACGCTGTACCTTGTGTGCAGTGTCAGGATTGGCTGGAGATAAGGCTCCGGGTACATCACTAGATGGAGCTCACAACATAAGAAATACTTAAGAGAGCCAAATGCTGTTGTTGACTAAACTGGCTGGTTTAGGAGAAGCTGGTGTGGGAGGGTGGCAAATTTAGGTGTGGTGGAAAGATGTGATGTGAGGAGAATGGATGGAGCACGTGTTAGAGGAAGGGGGGTACTGAAGGGCGGGGGATGAGGAAGCACGAAGGTGAGAGCTGTTGCTTTGGGGTGAAGATTTAAACTGCAATTCAGTGAGACACATTGTTCTCTGAGGATCTGCTGTATCCCATATTTGTGGGCAGTCTGGGCACCTCTCCTAAGAGCATGTTGTGAGAGTATGACAGGTAAGGACAATTGCTACAGGACAATGGCATCTTCTCAAGCACAGGTGTATGTGAGTACATTGCCTCTTCAGGCACATGCCCATCACAGAACAAAAGGACAAATAGTCATCTGTTTGCATCTGTTTTGGCCTTTCTCACACCCCAGGCAAGTTGTCTCACTGACATCACTGGGAGGAACATACTTTCTTTATGAGGGAGGTGTCCAGATTGATTCCTTTGTGTTCACTTTCTATAACATCCAATCACACTAGGCAGGAGGAAATGAAATTTTATATTCAATTTCTGTCAGCATCAACATCAGAATCAATCAAGGAACTCATCTTTTGTCGAGTCATGGAGCAAAAATAATTCCAAATGACAATTGTAACTAAGCAACCCGGCGTGACTGGTGAGTGGGAATGAAAATGAAATTAGTGAAACATTTTACTAACTGATTTCAAGTAACAAGTCTGTTTGGTAAAAAAAAAAAAAAAATAATCTCCCTCTCTCCAGAGACATTTTGCAAAAGAAGGAAAAGAAACTTGCTGTGATTTAAATGGTGAGCAGGGTCTTTGGGGCAGGGATCATCAGGGGCCTCTTTTTCCGTGGTTGGATTGCACTGAGCACATGAGCTGCCCTCTGCCATTGGGAATATGCCTTTAACTACATCCAAACAAATAAAAATGGACTACAGCCAGATTAAGGTACTGCATAAACAGGTTGTAAGGGCTCAGCTGTGACTCTGTAACATGTCTAGTGTCTGAGTATTACATCTGCAGGGTTGGTATAAGGCACTTGCATCATGATAAAAGTAGATCAAAATCTGCCACTCATTTATTAATAGATAGATCTTGGTAATCCCATTATTAATGCAGTTCCAATATAAACTCCACAGGCAACCCAGGATATGTGACTGGAGTTCTCTTCACATTTGAATAATGCTGGCTTTTCTAGGTATAAATCAAGATGGAAACCTCGTGGGCCGAAATAATTCCTGCCATGCTTGAACTGAATCATACTAAGGATGAATTTGTTCTTTTCTGCTATTCCTCAGCATCCCAGGGGCTTTAAAGCCAGCATGGGAGAGACGGTATCTCTTGCTGCCCTCACATCTCTTTGAAGTTGGTGTCTTTCTTAAGCCTTGGGCATTAACATCCTCCTCCACAGCCAGACAGTGACAGCAGCACCATGTAGTGGCTGTACTATCATTCTTTAGCTTCTTTATAGCAGAGTATAATGACTAGCTCTGTTACCATATCACTGACACAGAGCGTTACTAATTATGATGATTAATGGGTTTAATTTACTTAGAAAGAATAATGTGCAATAATTCCATTGTCAAAGCTGAAAATCTGGAGTTCCAGCTTCAGATCCTGTCAGCAATGTTGTTACAAACCCTTTTGTGCCAGGGAAAAGTCATTGAGAGATGTTATTTCCCACATGTTTTAGAACACAGGCTGCCTTGGGAATTTTCCTTTCCACTGATAAGCCTGCTTTGCCATGAAAAAGGCTTTTAGGAGAAATCCTGCCTTGCTTTTTCTTTACTGCACTTAAAATTTTCTCTAATGATGCTTTTATAAACAGGAAGAAATATTTATTACCTGTTGTGTGGAGGTAAAGGAGTCTGTGGGGAGTTTTTGTAGTGGTAGCTGAGAGACAGCTCTTGGTGGTAAGGAATATGAGTGGCATTGTTCCATTTGAGCTGGACAGGCCCTGTAGTGCTGCTTTTTCTGGCTCCCAGGCTAACTGGTGCTGCCTAGTGCAGGTCTGCCTGGGTCCAAACTGGAAGGAGCAGTATTGGAAGGGATTCCTTGCACCAGGGCAGCTTTATGCTATCTCTGTCCATGTGCAGTTTGAAAAAATCATTACAGTTTTTTGCAGTGTCGGAGCCTCCTCAGATGATTTGGGCTCCAGCTGAGCTGTCTCAAAGGTGGTGTAGTCCCTGCACACCTCACACCTCTCCAGGACAGCTTGGCTGCTTTTCCAGCTTCTTCCCACCACCCAGGTTTGGCTGGCTGTGATTTCCATGCACCAGTTAAGCTTCTTAGATCAGCAAGATCAGCTCTGCACTCCCAAAGCATGGCAGGAGAGGTCAGGTACAATGCAGCATTGTCTGTGATTCAGGAATCTTTATGGCTTTAATTGTTGATTTAATTATCTCTTCCTGTGAGCAAGAAACATCCCCCAGAGTAAAATAATAAAAACTCCACATTTCCTCTCCCTGCTGTCATTCTGAGATCCAGGGACTTTGTGCTCACAGCAGCTATAAATAAACTGTGCTTTAAGCCCTGGTGACTATTATGATCTAGTGAGTCACCCAAGCTTTATTCTGTGTGTCTCTGCCTCTTCCCATTACTACCCAGTATCACATTTTGTTGTGATCTGTGCTCGTGTCAGTATTTTGCATCAGGAAATAGCCAAAGAAACAGGTCCCATGCCCACAGCACTGCCTGTTAAACCTCAGTGCTGTGGAAGCATTAACAAATTAATTGCCCTGTGATTGAGGGGAAACTGAGGCAGGGAAAGGTCACCCAAGGCTTCCCAGCTGACTGTTGGCAGGAACAGCAGCAGGGCCCCCTCAGTCACTGAACGCTGCTTTTTAACTTATGTCTTATCTCATCTGTGCTACACATGACATAGGTGTTCAACCTTTCTTCCAAAATCTCCTCTTAAGCTGCTGTCCAGAGCAGTTGCCCTTTAATATTGATGCACATGAAGGTCACAGTTGCTTGATCATGATCCTTGAGAGGAGAATGGTATTTTTCAGGTACAGCAGAGGAAGGCAATCTGAGTTATTTACAATATTTAGCATGGAGTTGTCAAAAATCTGTGATTTTTCCAGCCAAGCCCAAGTCTCGTTGAAGCCTATACTTACATTTTTCTGGCTTCAACAAGAGCTATATGAAGCTGTTATGATGCCAGCCATGGTGTGGTGAGGTGCTTAATGCATTTAAACAGATTGTGTTGCTCCCTGTTCCTGCCCCTCACTGGACCAGCATCAGAGGCTTGTTGAGGTGGAGGCTGAGAATCAGAAATGAGCAAAAAGGTGCCTGATGTCCTTTACAAGGCACCTCCCCATTTTTTAATTCACTTTATAGGTAAGTCTCTGAAGTGTTGACACAGAGTAGTGCAGAGGGGCCCTGATTTCATCTGAGCTCTTTAAGAATGCTGTAATATCCAAGGGGATATTTCACAGCAGAAAAGAAGATGATGTTGAACTCCATGTGATTTCTTACTGGCTCAGCTCTTATTTAAGTATCCATTAAATCTGTCTCCCATCAAATGAAACAGAATCTTCAGTATCCTCTCCCTCACGCTCCACTGAAACAGTTAATAGCTGATGTTCCTGTTTGTAGTCCTGCCAGGATATTTTTAATTACCTGCATGGTTTTATTACATAACGGTGATGTTTGCTCCGTCGGGCTATTGGCATCTTTGCAGGAAGCAAACAAACCTACTGGCATCCATCACGTTGACTAATTACAGAGAGTTTGTTTACTTTTCCCAGGTTTCCTGATCAATACTGGCACTGGCTCTGCAGCCCGGGCTCCCAGCCTGGCTGCTCACACAGCCAGCTTATCCTGCCGCCCTCCCAGGCTGGCTGGGGCACGGCGAGGGTTTGATCATCCCAAAAGAACAGCAGGGGGATGACAAATGATAGAGGATCATCCTCAAGGGCCTAGGCACAGGAAATGCCCTGATCTCTTCCTGTAGGATTTTCCAGCTAGAAGGTAGACTTTTGTACCACAGGGAGCTGGGAAGTGCCTTTGGCTGGTTGTGTTTACTGGTATCTGTGGTGAGGCCTTCGGGCTCAAACAACTGTTTCACTCACACTCTACGTTGTAGGAGGCTGGGTCCACTCAGGCCTGTGTTTAGAGGAAAAAACTAAAAAATGAGAGCCTGAGTGTGTTCCCCTTCATCCCCTCACGTCCTCAATTACCCTTGTCCAAATGAGGTGTGAAATGCTGCCTGGCAGAAGGGAAGCTTTTTGCACTGCAGTAGCAATAAGGTGCAAAGTGGGAGCAGCCTAACCCAAGGCATGGACACAGTGTCACTCTGGTTTTCATTGCAGTGGGATTCGTGCCAGCCTGTCACCTTTAGCAATTAAACACTTCAGTGACAGAGCAAATGCATCCATAATAGTGAAAGCATTAGACATCCTTGTGGTAGAAGTGGCATCTCAGGCACTCAAGCCCCTTTCATGGCTTGTTCATACCTCAGAGTGGGTCACTGCCGGGTTGTGAAGACCAGGAAAGGCAGAAGACCCTATTCAGCAGGAGATGGAAGAAGTTAGGGAGAGCAGAAGGTTCTGACTCCTCTTCTAGTGAGTGGAGAAGGGAAAAGAATGGACCAGACATTGAACTAAGTGGTTTCCATTGCAGAAAGAAACAACTTCTGTGTGCAGAGACAGAAATCCATCTGTGTTAGGATTTAAGTGGCAGGGCTTGGTGATGTGGAAGGATTGTGTGGCCTGACCCTCATCAAGTGGAATGTGCTCGTTACTGAGAGAGTGCAGTGTCATCACTGTCTGAGCAGAGAGATGTGGTCTGATAGCAATGATTTCCTCAAGAGAAAGGAAGGTGCAGAGAGCTCTGAGAGGAGCTGGGGAGACTGAGCAAGGATGGCAGAGGAGGTGAATAATTCATATAAATGGCAGTGCTTTAACCCTCCTCTCCAAGGTGTGATGAGGCCAATGTCCCGATACAGGAACATGTCTGTGGAGATAACTACAAAAAGTCATATATTCCCCCTCTCAGTGCCTGTTGCATTTCCTCCCCCAATGAGAGCCTATGGGAAGTGGAACAGGGCTTTATGTGCTGACTTGCTGTTGATCTGAAAAGTGCTGTGTCGTGGAAAGTCAGAGCAAAGGCTCATAATTGAATCCAGCAGGCTCAGGAACCCAACTTGAAGGCTGATTGGTATTCAGCTCTGGTGCAAAGTGCTTAAGAAAAAACTTATTAATTTCCCCTTCCACAAAGAGCAGGAGTGCGACAGTAATCACAGTATCAAGTCATAATAATAAAAAAAACTCCATTGAAAATAGCTGTTAAGACTCTGGAGGGTTCAGCAGGGGAAGATTGTATTAAGATAAAGTAGATTATAACACCGGTGGACATTAAAGGTTGTCATTGTATGGTAAATCACATCAGGAAGTCACAAAAGATGCTCTTTACACAGTCAGGGATAGAACACTCTGATATAGCACCTGATTTATTCTCTGCCCCTGTTACACCACCCCCAGCAAACACACAGGTAGAGAGAGGAGAGGAAGAAGGGAGAGACTTGCCAGCTGGGCTGGATTTCTGAACTCTGGGTTTGGGGGAGATGGGTGTGACTGGGGTGGAGCCAGACACATCCATCCCTTCCCCTTGTGCCAGGTGCTGGGGCTCTGCACAGGTTCTGCATTGCAGAGACATGGATTGGAGCTTCCCCCAAACCCCTTCTCTCCTGTGGAGTGATCTGAGCAGTGATCTGAGTAGGATCCACACAGTCCTGAGCTGTGCAGTGGAGGCTCCCTCACTATTCACACTGCCTCATTGCCACCACAGAGGCAGCAGCACACCAGCAGTCCCCAGTCCCAAGTATGTGTATATCCAGCACAACCCAATCCATGGCATCCCTCAAGTGTCCCAAGCACACCTACCTACCTTTCAGCTGTCCAAACCCTTTTGAAAGCTGCCCTCTCCCTTCTCTGCCCAAAATAAATTGCCAGAATCTCTTTACTCATTGCAGTTACAACCCAGGAAAAATGCAAGAACATACTTAAACCTGCCAGACACCTCCTGATGGGACTTCACACTTTACATAGCTTTAGAAAAGCCTTTTCACAGTTAGAAGTGTGCTGGTAAATGAGACAAAGGCTACTGTCTCCCTCCTCCCTGGCCAGTGCTTTGTGAGCATCTTCCCAGGAGTGCGACCCAATTCTGTCTCAGATATGGATTAAACTAATGCCTAAAATCACCCCGGTCCCATTTTGCAGCTGAGTGCATTCAAACTCTTGCCTGTCATCGTTCTGTGTCCTTGACAGATACGCAGTTGAAAGTCACTTTGTATTCTGCCCCAGATCTAGAGTGTTTACCAGACAATCTTACCAGGAAGAGATGTGAAAAATCACAGACAGATCCCGTGGTTTTCTTCTGTAGAGACACTACTGACACCTGCAAAAGTGTCTTTCACTGGTGCAGCTTGTGTTGGTTTTGCAGGTGGTTTAACCATAGCAGCATTGAATTCCTCCCAGTGGTCAGAGCAAGCATTTTACCCTCCAGGACCCTTGGCAAAGGCTGGAGTGCTGTTGTCTTCCTTGCACACCAGCAGTGACCTGCTCTGTCACCATCCTGGACACCCAAGGTGTTGTCCTGTTAAACACAGTGACTGACAGCAAGGTCTGTTAGAATCTCCGGGCTGGTCCTCAGGTGAGGCAGAGCATGACAGACTTGGCTTTTTTGGGGTGCAGTTATATAAAAAACTTTCCCCAAACCACCAGGGTTTTTTTCAGCTTGCTCTAGTTCCAGGTAAAGAGTCAGTCTGCTGGTTTCATTAGTGCTTCTGAGTGTCACAATCCTGAGAAATGAAGGAGAAGGCACATTAAATATAATAGGCTTTTGCTGAGATGAATGTTAGCTTGTGTAGATTAGCAGAGTAAGTTATTTCACCGCCTAATATGCACATTTAGAAACAATTTTGGAGTGTGAAAACATTTAAAGGGAATGCTAATTTCAAGCTGAGGGAGGTATGTTTGTTTAGAGAATAAGAAAGCCGAGAATGGCCAGCCAAGAACTGAACTGAGTTAATTCTGATTTTTCTGGTTCAGCTGCATTGCTCTATTTGTTAAAGTATTTCAGATCTTTTGCCCGTCGTGCTGCTTTATGAGCTCTCGTGTGGTAGAGGGGAAAGGGAAATAAGTCTCCACGTTCCTGAAGGATGTCAAGGGAAAACATGTGAAGAATAAAATGAAAGCTGTAACAACAGCTGGAATGAGGATAGAGTGCAGGCTGCATATTGCAAACAAGCACTATGATTAAACTGCATGATTTCATGCTAGTGCATGGTTTCCCAAAGAGCAGCCTGGATTCACCCAGGTGCTGAGCTCTGTTGAAAATCTGAAACCTGTTGTGGGCACCGAGTGTTTGCATGTCCTGCCAAAATCATATTGCCCCTCCTGTTAGAAGCAGAAGAATATTAGGGAAAACCTGACTCTGATTTTGCCCCAATACTTCTTTTCCCAAATATTTAAGCAGGTGCATTTTGCTGGTATAGAGGTTTTTTGAAGTAATTTGAAGCTTCATGCACAAGCACTCAGAGGAGTCAACTTGAACATTTACACACTTCCATGCCTTTCAATTGAAACTGTTCTATCTGACTTGGCCAACAGCAAAGGAATAACTGCTCAAGCCAGTGAATTTTTATCAAAATTTTATGTCCAGTACAGATAAACCCAGTGAACAGCTCTGAATAATGGCTGCACTTGTGGAAATTCTGTCTTTCATCATGTTAGGATCACAACTTGTGTATATTTATCCTCATACATCTCTGTGATATGTGACAGTGCCAAGAAGTTGCATCTGGTTTATACAAAGGAAGCTAAAGAGGTGACTTGATCACGGTCTGTAAGTACAAGGAAGAGATTTCTGATAATAGAAAGCTCATTAATCTGGCAGACAGTGGCCACAGTGAGATCCAGTGCCTGGAAGCTGAATAGCTGGAAGTGTGTCTGACTTTCTTAGGCTGGGAATAAAACATAAACAATGTGATAATTAGGTATTGGAGCAACTTGTCCAGGACTGTGATGGGATGACTGTTGGTAGGAGTCTTTGAATCAGGATGGGGGGAGGGTTTCCAAAAGGTGTGTGATCTCTTAGATGGCCTGGCGTGCTGCAGAAACATGTTGGTCTGTTTTGACCCTGTGCTCCATCAGAGGCTGCGTTGTGCAGGTTAACGAGCAATTGTTCCTTTGGGCCGTAACAGCTGGAGCCTTGCTCTTGCTTCCACACAACCTCTGCCTCCCTCTGGCATTATACAGGGTGTGCAGAGGGGCTGTGGGTAGTGTCCCACAACTCCTTTAAATCAGTGGTGGGTTGGTCACCAGCTTCAAAGGGATCAGGATTTTAGTCCTTGTTGTTTTATTGGTGGATTTGGTCTGTGGCATAATGGTCCTGACAGCAGAGCTGTGCCTTCTGTCCTTGTTGTCTTCTGCTGCTTGGTGGAGGGACTGGTCTTTCCTCATGTGAAAACCACTTCTAAGCTTGTAGCTATTGAGATGCTTCGGATGCAACTGCAGCATGTCCCTAACTGGGACACTCTGGCTGTCCACTGGGGCTCTGCTCTCCATGAATGTTTGTATTTGAAGCAACAGAGAAGCCTCAGGGTCAAGACTCTGGGATAAGGAGAGAGAAGTTATAATGTAGGATAGAACATCTGGAAGTGGATGTTTTGGAGTTTCCCTGACAGAACTGAGCTCTGGCTGCTTTCCTGACCTTGGGAAGCCAAAGAAACTGTCTGATCTAGGTCACCACTGCCTGCTTCATGTAAACTATTTCCCAAACAGTTTTCTCACCATTCTGTCTTGTTCCCTCAGGGGGATTTCAATATGGTTTTCCCAGGAAATTGCCCTCTGAATCTTGTGCCAGACATGTATTCCTCACATGCTGGAAGTATAGCATACCCAGCCTAAAACTGCACATGCAGGTAGACTCATGAGGGTGTATGTTTGAGGCCTTAGTTCCATCATCTCCTGTTGTCAGAAGCCTAATGAGCTGTGTTATTAAATGGCTCTACATTGTTATCTTGTGCTGGTGACGAACGTGGCCAGCAGGCAGTGGTGTTGATGGCCAGCTTCCCAAGGCTATTGATTTCTCCAGTGCTCACAAACCTGGATTGCATCACTGGCAGGGGTTGGTTTAGCACTGCAGGGACTGTCCAGAGCCTCATCCCACCCAGGCAAGGCAAACGTGACCTACACAAGTTGCTACAAATTAGGCCGAGGAAGGAGCTCAGCACATCTGTCTCAGGAGAGAATGTACTTGGTGTGTTCTGGTCCAGCCTCAGAAGCCCCTAAGGTGCGAATTTCTCCGAAGATGGTCCCCTTGCTCTTGTTTTGCCAGGATTTGAGGCTGAGTTATTGCTGCGATTTCTGCTGTGACTCCCAAAGGGCAGATTCCTGTTCTGTTGGACACTGGGAGACATTGTTCCTTCCCCAGAGGGTGTGTGGTTGAGCTGAGGGAGGAGAGGCAGTGAAATAGAGGTGTACACTGGCTTGCTTGTCCATTTTATCTCACCTTGGTTGGCTGGAGGGTGATTATTCCAGCTCAGCTGTTGCATGTTGTATTGCTAAGCCCCAGTTCATAACTCCCTCACGTGTCTGAATGCCAGGGAATTCTGTGAGGGATTGACTGGGAACCTGAGGCTGGTGAGGTGGTCACAGTAACACCCAGGCATGTACCAGCTTATTGCAGCCCTCCTGAGAAACAGCCAGTGTCCCATGGAAGGACATGTGAGGTACTGCTCAGGGGGCAGGTGTGTCAGCACTTGGACACAGAAAAACAAACTAGGAGAGAGTTTGCCTCATTACTGAGCAGCCAAGCTGTTGATAACTCCCATTCCTGCTGGCTCAGAGGGAAGGAGACAGTGTCCAAGTATTTCTCTCTGCTAAGGGCAGTTTTGATTTAGGAGGAAGGAGCAGAAAATAACCGTGGTATGAGACACAGGTAATGCCATTATGATGATATAAAACTAGCAACAGGCACATCCTGAGTGACAGAATGAGGTTGAACAGTGTCTGGAGTGTGGCAGAATGGTGCCTAACTTTCCATCTGCCTCTGTCTCATAGTGGGATGTGCTGTAGGGAGCTGGAGCACCAGCAAGGGGGTGACAGGGCTGTGAAGGAAATAAATGTACCTGTACAGAGTGCTGCCCCCGGGAATGGCTGGCTATTAATAACAGTAATAACATATGCCAGGATGTGGAAGAAGCATCTTTTGTAAAGTGCTGATCACTGCCGCATTCTGGGGTAGAAACAAATTGAAAAGAACCTGGTTTCATTATTTTACAATGCACAGTAATGCCTCTTTTGTATTTTTTATTGTTTCCTTGTGTTTAAATTTTGCCTGCAGGAGAGCTGTTTGTTTTTCCTGGGCCGTGCTGCAGACTGGCAGGTCAGTGGAGGTGCTGTGTGAGGGGGGGCTCAGCGGCCCCACACTGCCACCACTGGAGTGGCCAGGACAGAAAGGTCCCAGAAACTTGCTGCTCTGAAGGCTTATCCACTGAGACATGGCACGGTCAACTTGTCCTCCCTCTGCCCCAGATACGCTGCGAATGGAACAATTTGGAATGCAGCCCAAATCCCACTGGAACGATCGGGATGCAGATGGCGAGGGAAGCTGAAGGTGATTTCCTCCTCCCTTTCTGCCATACTAAATAGAGAAGGTGCAAAGAGAAAAACCTTCCCTATGAAAAGGAAGGAGGGGCAGGGAAAGAGATTCACAGAACTGAGACAGTTCTAGGACCAAGGGCCGTGCTGGAAGTGAGCTGCCTGCAAGATCAGGGGATGTGCATCCATGGGATTAAAGCACATGTGGATACAGTGAATTTCCTAATAATCTCAAGCAAGTCACAGTGCCCTCTGCTATGGCACTTTGGCTCCACCACAGGTGAGCAGTGCCCTGAGAGCACTCATACCATTACAGGTATGAGATGTCAAAGGAGATACCAAGCAACTTAATAAGGTTTCCTGTCTCTGCTCTTCTCCCAGGCAGCAGCTGAATTAGCTCTGCTTTTTCCTACTGTGCTGCACCCACCAGAGCTGAAAAGGTCCCCTTACCTGTGTTATCCATGTGGACATATGGAAGTAGCAGCAAGAGACAAACAAGAGGGAGTTTCTCCATTTTCCTGGGACTGAGACACAAGGCTCTGTGTGTGCTTTTATCTTTTTTTTTTTTTATTTTTTTAAACGCTTTTATTTTAAATGATATGCACAATGAAAGGAGAAAAGGCAAATTTAATTATAAAGCCATGCCTCCCTCCCCTCTCAGTCTTTCCGGCCTGGGAAGTGCAGTTATCTCCCCTTTGACGCAAGAATGAATTCAGCAGCATACATTGTTAAATTATTATTTATTTAAAATGAAAGGAAATTACTTTCAGTTCAGTGCCAGTTTCTAGCTCAGTGAGAACAGCAAGGGGAGGAAATAAAACAGCAGCACTTTCAGAGGCAATACCACATACATGTATATGTACAGCTGGTAAAGGGGCTGGGGCAACTGCACTGAGGGGTCACATACTGCCCCAGACATGGATTCCCTCTTGCTAACACACAGCTGTTAAAAAGGCAGAGAAAGGACTCTCTTTTTTAACCCTCTAGAGCCCCCTTTACATGCTGAGTTGCACCATTCTGGCACTTGGACCATTTAAAATAATCCTCTCTAATTGTAAGACTCCATTTTGCAGAGGAGGAAAGAAATGCAAAGACAAGTGAAGAAATATGCTCAAATAGGAAATATGAGTAAATAGGCTGTGGATCAGTGCAAGAGCTAGGAGCAGAATTCAGTAGCCACAGCCTGCCATCGTTATAGCCTGCAAGTGCCTCACATCTTTAAAACACTGAGAACATTGGATGTGTTCCCTGGGATGGGAATCCTCTTGGTGTATCTTTGAACAGCACTGAGGAGTCTTGGCTCACCAGTTAACGCTGCTGCAGCTCCCACAGTGGGAATAGCAGTATTTCACCAAACCAGAACCAGTCTTGATTGTCAGAGCATCACATTTCAGAGCAAACATGGGTCTGAGGGAAGGATAAGTGTCAATGCTGCATTTCTCTTGAGCCATCATTTAATTTTCCTGGTTTTGAGCCAGACATCCCCTCGTCCTTGCAGTGCACTGCTAAGAGGGGGGACAAGGCCATCCAGCCTTCAGTGCCTCTGTCTCACTTTATTTCTCTAAGCTGTGAGCAGCCTGGGACTTTGTGTAAGGCCTTAATGAGGCCCAAGCAAAGGTTGACTTAAAAAATAAAAAATTCCTTTATGATCTGTGCTGCAGATGAAGCAACAAATGGATAATAAAAGGGCTGGAGACTGAAGGCAAATCCTCCCCTTAGATTAAGGAAAATTAAGTCCCTTGGGGGATGTGTAATATATGAGGCTTCATTATTCTTCTTGGGACAAGCAGCGTATGATCCCCTGGTCAGAGAGATAAAAGGGTCATAAACTCAAATGGCTCCACGCAGTCCGTGTGACTCAGATGGCACCAGGGAATCCTGGAGGTAACTGGATGCAGCTCAGCCTGCCTCGTGCTGGAAAAGCAGCTCCCCTGGCACTGGAAGTCGTGTTGTGCCCACGCTCTCCTGTGTTCTCAGGGCAGGCAGTCACACACTGCATGGATGGCTTAGCTGGGGACAGGGTCTTCTGGAGGCAAGTGAAGGACCCCAGAAGAGACACATATCAGAAACAAGCCTGGGTTAGGGGGTCTGTAACCCCTCCTTCACAGTCCCAGGTACCTGCTCTTCTCCTGAGCTGCTCCAGCTCATGCCCACCTCTGCTTGCTTCCCACAGAGGCTCTCCCTGGTCCCCCCATCTCACTTGCACCTACTGAATGTTATCCACTTCGTGATGTCCGAATACATTTGTTGTCCCTACTTCCATCTTCTGAACCCTTTTGTTCATCTAATATTATTTTTTTGTCAAATTTTCAGCTGATTTATGCTGCTCTGACAGGTCCCAATACACCCTCCTCCTCTCCTGAGCTTTGGGAGCACATGTTTAACCTGTAATCAGCATGACTCAGAATAACAACGGTGTCTGTCCCTGGAGCAAAAAGAAATAATGTGCTTTGTTCTGCTGCTCCCTATTCAAAGGTAAATTGCTTTTCTCTCCTCCAAGAGCAGATGCTCTCTTCTTTTCTTTACCTCTCTCCCTGGTGCCTAACACAGATTTAGGAGAAATCGTGTTCTCTGGGTTTTTTTTATGGAGCTTGGGGATGGAGAGAAGTTGTGTTGATGGAGAACTTGATATATCCCTTATTATTGAGTTGTAGATCAAAGACAGGACACTGTGCTCTTGTGTTCATCATGGCACAGCACAGGGGGTGTTCTGTGCATCTTCTGTATTCCTGCCACACCTGTAGATTCCAGACACTTATATTTCTGTGTCTGCCCCTTTCCTTGGTGTGCGCTGACCTGTTGTACATAAATTTTCCTGAACTTTGGTGTCTATAGGGGGTTTTTGTAAGTATCCTGTGTGTTTTTGTGATTTGGTCCATGCCTGTGGCCCTGTTGGCCTGGGGTATGTGTATCTGTGTACCTGCTTTTCTTGGAGGAGCAGGTTGGCTCCTGCTGAGGAGGCACCACTAAGTTAAAATACAAACTTCAGTGCCACACAGCAAACTGCTGCAGCTTGCTTTATACTTCTTGAAGTACAGGCATCACCTTTCTCCCCTGTAGTGAAGCTGGGGTTGATTACTGAACAATAAAATGCCCTTACCTTCAAACCCATCCACTCATCATACCTGGGAATGAGTAATACCTACCAGCAAATGGGAAAGCAATTCCTGATTGCTGCTGACAGCAGAAAGCCCTGCTCAGCTCCATGAGGCGTTGCAATTTGTGACTTTGAACCAGGACCACCTCAATTGCTACAAGCACAAAAAAATGTTTCATGTTGCTTTACCACTGTGTCTCTGGAGTTCTGAGAAATCCTGGGTAGATTTTCCACTCTGGGCTCAATCTGTCTCTGTCTTTTCCCTTTGTTCCTTCTTCTGCCTCTGCGAAGATGTCACCATGATGAAGCTGCTGATGGATTCCTGGGTGACTGTGGCCCGGTGCTGATGGATGGCTGCTCTCTGCTGCACGCTCCAGCTGTCTGTGCAGCTCAGTCTGCTGGACTGACAGGGCCCATAAATCACTCCTGGAAGGCAAAGTGCTCCCAGAGCTCCGGCCCCATTTGGGATGTGCTGGTGCGACACAGCCTCACACACCCCCACTGCACGTGGACAGCGGCAGGTTGAGGGGGATGTGGATCTCAGATCTGGCTGCCAGGCTCTCATATGCCCCAATTTGGGTTGGAGGAGGCTGTGTTGGAAGGGTTGGGACCATGCTGTTTCTCCTGCTGCTGTTTCTCCTGCTGCTGTTTCCCTGTTGTGCATGCAGTGCTTCACAGAATTGGAAAAGGAGCTGTGATCTGAAGAAATAGTAGAGGAGAATTGGGACAGTGGCTTGTGCACCATGCAGGCACCTGTGGAGCCTCCTCGCAGAAGATGTGGATGGCAAGCAGGGAAAGGGAACAGTTTGGATAGTGCTGCTGCCTTTTGCTTAGTCCTCACGTTGCCTTTTTCTGTGTGTGTGGAATAGAAGGAGCTGAAAGGCACAGTGAAGAAAGAGCCTTGGGGGGAAAGGGGGGAATCCTAGCAAGGCAAGCAGGTGAAGCTGCACATTTGACTATCCTGGGATTCAAGAGATCATTGACTGTGTCAGGAACTTGCCAAAGTTGTCCTTGGGAGCCTCTGCAGCAGCAGCACTTCATCCTCCTGCTGACGTGCCCACTGTGCACCACAGGGATGGCACAGACACCATCAATCCCTCCTGTAAAGCATCCAAACAGCTTCCTTGCAAATCCTGAAGTTATTGAACGGAAATTCCCTGATTTCTTTACCTCTGGGTCTCACCAGGACAACGGCAGCCTCCCATAGCTCTTTGGCCACCACACCAGCTGTGGCCTTGTGAACATCTGGAGTGGTCCCCAGCACTCGGGGGCCACCGTTTTCCACAGGGTGGCAGCAGCACGCTTCCATTTTCCATGAGGGTGATCCCACCTGGGCGCTTCTCCGGCGAGGCTCTGGCTGGGATTAAACCTGAAAAGAGAAATGTTTCTAGGAGGGAGGGAAGGAATTTGCATGAACTCGGTGCAGGCAGCGTACATCCCCAGATGAAGCGTCCTGACAACGCTGAGAGACGGCAGGCAGAGCTCCAATGCGGGATGTTCCCGCTTCTTCCCAATGCGGTGTGAATTTCCCTTCCAGATTAACCCTCCTGGTTTGGGTCCCCCCTGCACAGAAAACCCTCGGGGTGGGAGAGAGATTGAGTTTCCCAGAGGTTGAAACCGTGAAATGACAGATGAAATTTTTATTATGATGGTTTTTATTTTCGTGTCTGGGTTTGAAACGATGGTGAAAATTCTCAACAAAAATGCCTCATGAATATTCAATTACAGTGCCAGCAACACTTTGCAGTCATGGATTATTTATATACGAAATAACCAAAGCTTCATAAATAATGAAATAGCAGCAATCTCCACTGTGTTTTATGTTCCCCATAGCCAGCACGGGGGCGGGGAGGATGTGTCTGTAGCACATTTACACGCTGTCTCAGCCCCTCGCAGGCTGGGAGGGGCCGGGAGGACAGAGCCAGCAGAACAAAGTGTGCAGGTGAAGGCACTGGAGGTGTGGATGTGCACAGGGAAATGTTTCCTTTGCTCCAGCCCTTGTGGGTGCAGCCGGTGCAGAGGATTTGTGGTGTAGAGTGAAGCACGGCTGGGTTTGAGGACAGAGGTTGAGCACGTGCAGAGGGGTTGTGGCAAGGGGAGAAAACTTTCAGCAGGACATGTTGCTTGTGGGCAAGGAGATGAAACACTTTGGCTTGGTGTAGCTTGATAGCAGCTGTCCCTGTGGCCATAAACATGTGGGATATGTCCATAAAGGACTGCTATAACCGTCAAGGCATCAAGGTTTTTAAGGAAGGGAAGCCCTCACTTCTCAGACTTTGCCCTAATTGTTCCATGCTTGGAGGTTTTAGATCATCCAAAAAGCCCTGTGTTGGCAGAGCTAATGATCCCCTCTTGGAAAGGTTTGAGTAGGCCTAAGGGGGCACATGTAAAGGACAGGGCAGTGGACTTTCCCTCTAGCCAGAGCAGCAGCCACTTGCAGGCTCCTCTCCTTTAAGCAAAGCTGTGCTTTAATTCCTGGGACAAATCTCTCACTCCCATTTCCCAACTGAACAACAGGCATGTGCTACACAGCTGGTTATACCAGAAAGAAGCATGATTTTGGGGAATGTGTAACAGGGCTCCCCTCCTTCCGTCTAATTGCACTGTTCAGTCAATAATAAAGCAGAATGACACTCATTTCCTTATCACCAGACAGCAACGTGAGCACCTGATCTTTGCAGACTCCACTGCTCTCAGGAGAAAGGTTCTCCTGCCCAGATGGCTTTGCTGGGTACTTCCCAATCCTATGGGGATGAACAGGGAGAACTGAGCCCTCCATTACCCATGGTCTTCCCTCTTTCCTGGAGACTTGTGTCGATGTCCCTGTCCCTACCATTTCCACTGGGAAGGACTACATGCCAAATCAGTGAAAGTGTCATCTGAGGGATGATTCATCACTCCAGTTTGGTGGCAGCGTATTTATCCCCCCACCAGCCCACCCGGCAAGAGAAGAGAGATAAATTGCTGTCATCTCTTTTTATGGAACATATAATCAGGTGGTAACATGGAGCGTTGCCTCGGCTCAAAGTCATTCAGGATGAATTATTCATTCGCTTAAAATGTCTCACAAAGGAAGGGGGACTGTCTCCCTGACAGAGCAGCTCTTCCTGGCATTGCTGCAGGTGGGCTTTGCTTGAGGAGCCCCCTTCCAAAGAGGTGTGGAGAGTTCCCCACCAGGTCCCAGGCCCTTCTGCAGCTCTCTGAAGGCTGACACAGCACTTCTGCTCCCAGGGATGAAGACAAATCTCCCTGCTCAAGGTTTGGGCACAGGCTCAAATGTTTCTCAACATCCTCCTGAGGGCTTGTCAAGGGGGCTTGGAGCGCACCTAGGCCTTCCTGGGCTGGATCTTTGCACATGGAAGAATTTTAACTCCTCTCTAGGGTCCTCACTGAAGGATTCTCTCTTTCAGCCCCCTGGGACGATCTGTGCCATGAAAGCTGTCCCCTCCTCACAGAAAACCTCCTCACGGTGAGCTCGACAAGGCCAAGGTTCTCTGAGAGAAAAGACTGATGAAAGCTCTTCTGAAAGAGCTTCAGAAGCAACTGTCCAACCACAACTGTACCTCTGTCCTGCAGGAACAGGGAACCAGCTTTTTAGGGATTGCCTTCTTGCTGCTTCCCGCTCTGTGTATGAGGACAAGAGATAGTCTCTGATACCTTAAATTCTAATGTCCTTGTTCTGGATTCCTCAGTCGGAACGGACAAAAACCTTGACTATTTTTCTTCCCCTAAACCATCTTCCATAGTGAAAAGTTTCTTGAAGAGGGAAAAGTTTATATAATAGTCCTGGAAGAACAAGCAGCAGCTTGGAAGTGTGTCTGGGGCTGCTGAGTCACTGGAGCGGAACTGTACATCTCCCATGGAACAGGTTTTCTACTTGTCTTGCCAAAAATTTTACCCAAGACTCTTTCTCAGTATTTTTAGCATTTTGCTGGGAAGTATGGGGGTTTTACCCACTGGAAATTTGGTTTTAATTAAAAATATCCTGGAAAATGTTAGTAATTGACAAAGATGGACTTTTCCGTGGTTCTCCATCTGGTTATTTGGAATAATAACAACCAGAGTTTTATATTTACCAAAACAGAACTTTTCAGGGTAAAACATGGGTTTGTTTGTCTGTGTATTGAAAAATATTGATTGTGGTTCTGTGAAAAGAACTGTAAATCAACTCTTTCATTTCCCATCTCAGCTGACAAGGAAGAGGAAAAATGCTCTTGATACAGAGAAAATTCCTCTGTACCACTTTGTCCATGTAGCAAATTTGATGGTCATCTTTTTCCAGAGGAATAGTGTTGGGAAACAGAAGTTTCTGTATCTTTATTACTGGAGAAGGAAGAGAAAAAGATTCTCTGCATATTCCAGTGGCTTTCAGGTAGGAGGTACATCACATAGTACAGGTGTTTTGGGGTGGTTTGGTTGTGCTGTTCACTCTTTTGGGAGAGGAGGTCTTTTTTATTCGCTTTCCACTAATTTATCTTCACTTTAAATCAAATAAGAGGGGAAAAAAAAATTCTCTCTGCTAAGAGCAGGGCCACGTGTCTGAGCTCCACTCAGGAGCCAGGAGAACTAGGGCAGTTTCCCCTTTGCCACACAGGTAATTCAATTTACAAGGAGTTTGTGAGGAAATGGTGAGTGAAGCATGAACTTGTTACGTCCGTGGAGAAATTAGTTCTCGAAAAAACACTGCTGAAAGAAATTGGGAAGGAAAAATGAGCAAAACAAAATGAGAAAAGTTATAAACACATTAAAATTGTATTGATTAAGAAACTTATTGGAGCTACCTGCTGCTATCAATTACTTTCCACTTACTGCTTTCTTTACCTGCTGGGCAGTTGATGGTCTGACAGAACTGAAGCCCCAAATCTTCTTAACCCAGAGCTCACGAGAGCTGGAAAACAGAAGGAACTAATTTCCCCTGCTGCTGTTTCCTACTGGAAAGACAAGCAACCCACCTGGCTCCTATGGCTGGGCTTTTTCTGGTCTCTGGAACTGGGATGGGAGAAGTCTGTAGCCTGCAATTCTTGACCCTTCCTTCAGGCTCTCTGATGCTGAAGGAAATGATCGTCTGCTTTTTCTGATTCTTTATATAGATCTCTCTCTCTAAAAGATAAAAAAATAAAGCAAAGTCTAGCTTCTCTTTTCCGAATTCAGACCTCCAGAATCAGAGCAGCCCACAGGATTTTCTTGGCTACAATCCAATAAAATGGAAATGAACAGCCTAGTTGTTGAAAAGGCTTTGAAAACCTCAGTCTAAGCCTTTAAAAGTCTATTTACTTTCTCACTGCCGTGACTCCAGGTCAGCCTGGGCTCTTGACTTCACTAACTGCCTTCAAACTACCTTGAAATTCTCATCTCTTTTATCCTATGGGATTTTTGTTTCTCTGCCTTTTTCCTCTGGCCCTCACAAATCCTTTTTTTTTTTTTGCCCTTCTTGCACAAACCCGGGCAGGCAGAGGTGCAGGGTGGGGGCAAGTGAGGGTGTGCCTGGTTCAGAAAGGTGGCCCTGGCGTGCCCCACGGCCACATCACCTCAGGCTGTTGTCAGGTCCTGCCTGCTAAGCACAACTGGGCTGGATGATAGGTGCTGAAAAAAACTGATTTTATAGGAGACACTGTTCCTATTCTTTGTTGAGAATCTGTCAGCTTTGTCTGCACAAGGCTCTTAATGTGACACCAACTGGTTTGGTCCCAGTGTTGCCACGAGTTATGGGGGATCAGTTGAAGAACCAGTGATTTTGCTCAAACATTGACCCTTTCTATGGTATTTACTGTGAACTCAGCATTATTTCATCTTCTTTTTCCAACCCTGCAGATCCTAGAGAAGCATCATGCCACAAGCTATTTTGGTGTGTCCAAAAGTCAATGCAGCCTTTCACAGTTGCAGTGAAGAGCCTGAACATTTGACCCAGGTGCACTTCTAAAAGTCTCCTGTTTTCTAAGCCAATTTCATGAGTTATAAAATGTTCGACTTAAATTTGAATTCAAGGGACTTAAAAAAGTTTTCCTTTAGGGGCACTGTTTTTAATTTCCTGTGTTGTGACCATGGTTCAATATGGTGCAACAGCACTGGAAGTTCATCCAAAGTCTTCCCCTGCACTTTTATCTCAATATGTGGGTCTTTAGTTTTTTGCTGGTCTTTTGTACCAAGGGCTCTTGTGCTGTTTTCTGCTGAAGAGACAACTGCACTCTATTTATGTGGATAAAAAGCGACTTTTTAATGTAAAAAGCTTATAATGACTATATATTGCAAAGAGATGTTATTTAACATGAAAAAAAAAAAGCCAGTCTTATTCTGGGGTGGTGGCAATTTGTTTTCACTTGTTAAAATGCAATATGAACTCGTTAATTTGATAGGGTATATAAGTGTTATCTTCCTGTTTAAAATTGTGACAAATTCACACAGTTACTGCTCAGCCTCAAATCTTTGCATCTTGAAAAGTCACTGTGGCAAAGGAGATTGGACTCAGATCTGCCCGGTCCAGAATTAATCACTCTTCACACGCGAGCTAAAGGAATTTGCTGAGGTCCTTTATGAGCAAGACAGAGGTAGGGACTGAAGCACAGATTAATATCTCTGAACCTGCCTGTCAGAGAGCAATGAAATGCTCTTGTGGAATACACTGGCACATGCACAGGGCTCCTGCCAGTTCATCTGCCTGGGGTGTATATCTCTCAACTGCCACATTAAAATTGTAATGCCTGTAACAAGGCCTGAAATTACAGCCACGAGCTGTATCCCTTTGACCTTCTCTGTGTTCTGTTTGGATTCACTCCCTCTGCCAATGCAGCCAGGCAGCTAGAATGTAAATAAATACTCCCCACCTGGCAGGTGCAGAAAGGTTAGATTTGCATAAAGTGGACAGTGTAAATTCCTCCTGTTTGTTGTCACCTCTTCTCTCCAACTGGGAATTCCAAGGCAGAGACAAATGTCAGCTGGAAATAGCACTTTAGTGTCAGCAGTTAATCTCTTCCTGCTATTTCCCTGTAGCCACTTTGTGCTGCTCTTTACCACATGGATCAGCCAATCTCCTCTTGCGTGAACCTCTCATTACTGGGCTCTTCTGTTATTGCCTTGTTTACAGTCTTTTCTTCCCTTTTATGTTTTCTGTTTGTAAATTAAATTCTTCTCAACTGGTAAATCGCTCTGCTGAAATGGTTGTGTGAAACAGCCTGCTACCAGTTTCACTCCCTGAATGGTTCAGTGTGTCTCTACCCTGTGTTCCTGAGCCTGGGTGGGTGAAGAATCACAGAGATTCTCTTTTATGTGTTCATCATGCAGCAATCTTGCTCAGGAACTGTTGGCTCATGGGGATGTTGCTGCTGAAAAGAAGGAGAATGAGAGCCTTGTGAGTGAGGCCAGGTTTTCAGGTCTTTGATTTGGACACTCATTCAAGGACCTGCTGCTGGTGCCCCCTGTGACACGTTAGGCTGTAATGGTTGGAAACACTTCACTTGATGAGAGCTGGGACTCCCAATTCCTGCTTCCCCGTTTCCTCTGCTTTTAACTCTCTGGCTGTCAGTGCCCTTTAGGAGGCAGAGGTCTCTTTAATGACCCTTTACTCTGGTGCCATCTCTCTGATATTTTTTCAAGTTTCCCTTGCTTATTCTGATTCTTCTCAGTGATCTGCTCCAGCTCTGGTTATTTTTTTTTCTTCATCTTCTTCTCTTCCCTGTTTCTCTTTCACACACACGCAGAGCCATTAGCCTACAGCAAAGCCGTGTCGTAGCTCAGCTCAGCTCAACCCTCGTCCTCGTTCCTCCATCGCTTCAGTTTGTACCAAATGAAGAGACAGAGAAGTGTTCTTTGATTCGCCTGACTCAGAGACAGCTGCTCTTCCCACTGCTTCCAAAGGGATTTAACCCAGCCCACAACCACCAGGTCCATACTGCCACCTCCCTTCTGCTCTGCCCATGTGCCACAGCGATCCTGTCTTCCAACCCCCCACCTGCCCAGTGTTTTTCCCTCCGTCTGTTCTCAGTGGAGTCCCCAACTCCTTAAGAGCTGGTCTGAACCAGACTCCTCCACACCCTTGAAATAAACTTGTACAATTGTTTTGGCCCTTCCCCAAGAACAGTCTGGCCCCTTCCCGTTGGCCTGTGCTGGGGGGGTGGCTTCCTGCTCTGCCTCCCCTTCTGGAATGTGTTAAAAACACTCAGTTTTAGGCGGCCTCTCCAGGGCTGCTATTGCTGCTCTCAGTGAGAGGGAGGAGATGAAAGGAATAGATCAGTAATTTGGTTCTAAATCACTTCCCCAACAAAGCCAGAGCTGAAGGTCACTTGTAATGAAGCTGTCACACGGGTGAGGCCTCACCGTCGGGGAGAAAAGGAGAAAAAGGAAAATGAGGCTGGAGATGAGTTCCTGGCAATCTTGACTCAATTTCGTTGGGATGCAGGTGTTTGGATTGGGGTGATAACAGGAAGGTCAGGAGAGAGAAACTGCTTGTCTGGAGCTTCTCTGCCATGGTAGGAAGGACTGCAGAGCCCTTTTGTGCTGCTCAGCCCTGACTGCGTGGAAACCTATGAGCAGGGTCCCATCCCTGAGCTCTCCGGGGGAAGGAAAGGATGAGGTGGAACCATTGTGCCCCTGCCTGCATTCCTACAAATTGACCAGGCATAGATTCACACCCTCTGAGGAGGGTTTGCATGGAGGTTTGAAGCCCTAGTTTGGAGACCCCAAATCCCTTCCCATATCAGAGTGTGAGTGTGCAGAAAAGGAGTCCTGACTTGCAGGAAAAGGAACAAATAGTATTTCTTGATGAAAAAAACATCATAAATTGTTGAAAATACGTCTTTTTTTACATTTTGAATTTATACTTTCAAACACGAAATTTTTTTGCCAAAACCAGTAAGCACATCTTTTAAAGGTTGACATAAAATGACTCAATGTAAAACTGTTGCAAGGAAACCTGTGAATTGACCCAGCTTGAATATTTTTTTTAGATGGGAAGTTTAGATTCAGGAATATTTTTTGTGGTATTTGATTTTCCATCTGGTTTCAGGATGGAAATCACTGTTTGCCAAGTCTGACATTCTCTGGCTCCCATCTGAGGCTAGCACTGTGTCTGGCTGTGGGCTGCCTACAGCTTTGGAGTCCTGATCAAATTTATTGCCTCTTTTCCAGAATTATTTCCCCCAGGGTTTCCCAGAAAAGCACTGCAGCAGGGAGGAGTGGGAGTGAGGAAAGGAAGAACAAACAAGGTTCCCTCCCTGACATGCAGCCTAGAGAGCTACAGAGAGGTTCAAGGGATGGATCTGCCTTTATGGTGACCCTGCAGGGTGCATCACTGTAACTGTTCACTGAAACCCATGGGAGGAGGTGTGAAATTTAGTGTGAAAATATTCCCAGTTGGTGTTCCTGGATCAAACTTCCTCCCTCCTTCTCACCCACCATCACAGATTCCTTGTGATCTCTGGAGAACCCAGACCCCCAGCCCAAAGAGAGCATTATTTTAACTTGGCACTGAGCCCCTAACTCAGGGTGATATTTATACTGGCAGTGATGGGAAGAGGAAGAGAAACGGTGAACATGCTGGGTTTTACAATGCCTATTTGTCATAACTGAAGTTCTTTGGGAAAAGACTTCAGGAAAGAGAAGCAAGAAGTAAATGTCTTTGTTCTCTGGGGAGAAGATTTTGTTTTGTTTTGTGAAAGATTTCCATGGCAAAGTTCAGGAGGAACTTTTTGAACTGCCAGACAGGGGAGTTTTATAATATAACCATGGGATTCAGGCAGTTTCCTCAAAAAATAGTGGTGTATCTCTTGGGTGCAGTGCCCTCTGGAGAGGGTGTGGGCCACTGATGATGAAAAGACATTGGTCACCCTTTCTGTCAGTGTTTGACAGTTGCTAAACCGTCGTGTGAGAAACTGCATGAGGAACCAGGCATGAACTAGACCTCTAAGTGTCTTTCAGGGCTTCTGGAATGAACCCTAAAAGGAAAAGTCTTGAGGGTGTTTTGTCGTGGGCTTTTGGTGAGGAGTGATCTCAAGTGCCCCTGCTCTGGACATCACAAAGCCAGTTCCTTGGAGAGCTTGTTATCACAACTCCTTCAACAACAGGCCACTCCCAGAGGGCTGCAGGTAGGATAATGTAATGAAGAACTGCTTGCTAGAGCTTTTCTACATCACCCCCTGCCTCTGTGTAGAGCTCTGGATGTGTGGCCTTTGTTTGGCTAATGAAGCTGTCTGGGGCTTTGAAAGCCCAAGCAGCTCCTGGTGCTCATTCCCAGGCAGCAGCCTCACAGAAATACCTGCTATTGCACAGGAAACAAAAGGGTCACTGCAATTGGGAAAGTGAGCTTGGAGATGCAAAGTGATTTCATGGGGAAAACAGCAAAGGCAATTAGACTTGACAAAACCTTCTGATGAAGGACCAGGCTTTGGAAGGGAAGGTGATCTCCTTCCCCAGGCATCATGTCTATACCCTGGTGGGTGTCCCATGTGCATGTACAGACCCAGTGGCCCTCGTACATTTGCCTTGAGCACATGGCAATGTATGTGCAGTAAACACAGCTGATATACAGTGTCATGCAAGAAACATCATTCTTGGTCATAATTCTACACAACATTGCCCTCATGCATAAGGTGAGCTGGACACTCATGACAGAAGTTTGGAAATGAGAGAGAAGTAGTTAATAACTCCCATGCTTTGCTTGCATTTTCTGCAGTCACAAAATATGCTGTAGCCAAAAGTCTTGGTTTATTTGCTGGAATTTTCCATCAGCACCCCTTTGTCCCAGTGTTTGTTTTTATTTCACTTATTTATTTGCCTGTCACACCTATGACAATGCCTTTGTCAGCAATCCAAAAAAAGCCTGCCAGTGTAGTGGACAAATAAATAAGCCTTCAAGATCTAACTTTGCACATTCAGATAAACAATCTCCCCAAAGCCTACTTCTGAGTGGTGTTGCCTGGTGTTGCCCTGTGGCACAGCAGCGAAAGTGCATCTCTTCCAATATTTTTTTTTTTAAATCTGAAATTTTCCTGCAGAGTTTTTGTGTCAGAAAATCGTGTCCTTGGTTGCAGGCTCATCTCTTAGACAATGCACCTTGACGTCATATACCCTCAGCTGTGGTCCCTCTTTTCCTGCTAGCACACATAATTGGGCTGCGGAGCAAAGAGCAGTTGTGGGATCCAAACCCAACTCTCCACGGGACTCTTTACAAAGATTTTTCACAGTGGGAGCTGGCCACGTTCCCCTGAGCTGCACAGATGCTTAAAAGGGAGGCTTGAATTTCCATGGCAACAGGCTGCATTCTGCTGACTCCAGGAGTCTGTCACTCTCCGGATCTGTCTGTCACCCCTGGTGCTCTGAGTTTCAAGGCCAACAATGTGTGATGGACAAAGACTGGAGTGGGGTTGTGCTGGAGCTCAGACATCCTGGTCAAGGGAATGCCCCCAAACACACCAGGGGAGAGGCACTGTGGGGTTCAGAGACACCGGCCCGGCTCACACATCACTGACAGCAGGCTCGTGCTAGTTAGGCCGTTGTCTGGTTAGCAGGAAGCTCAAAGGCATCATGTCACAGTGTGATTGTGTCCTTGTCTGGCTCCTCTCATCTGAAGAGCTCAGTTTTTTATGTGTGTCAGACAATTATGTCTCACAGTGTCTCTGTGAGGAAGAAACAGTGGGGAAACTGAGGCAGCCCTGGGCAGTAGCTACTTGTACAGAAAATGCCAGAGCCAGGGGCAGGATCAAGAGCTTCTTGTTTCCTTTGTTGCCTTTACTTCCCCACCTCACTGTGAGGAGCTATCGCCTCTCATGGAACTGGTAAAATATAAGGACATTCCTGGTTATTTCTTGAACCACTTCTATGAAGAAAAAGCTTTTAATGTGCACATACTCAAAACAGGAGGCAGAAATGTTATAGTGGGATAGAGGGCAGCAGATCTGGACAAATCCAGGAAGTGTGTGCTCAGGGAAAAGGGTGGGGTGGGCTGAGGAATTCTGTGTTTCTGGGTGCAGAGGAGGAGGGGAAGGTGCACCAACAGCAGTGTGAGGCTGAGCACAAACCCAGAGGGGAAGGAAAGGGTCTGTCCATGGAGTTTATCCTGAGTTCAGTGCAAGCTCAAGTGCTGTCCCAAAGTTTGTTTCCTGTGCCCAGCTGCAGGAATGACATGGGTTACAGCCTGAAGGGGAGTATTTCCTGAAAGGGCTGTGCATGGCTGGAGCCAGAACTGAGGGAGAGGGCAGAGAGGCTCCTGAAGAGGGTTCTGTGATGATCCTGGAGGTCTTTGCCAAGCTGAAAATGTCTTCTTTTGACATGTATATGAGGAGCCTCATATGTTATCACAGAAGCCATTCCAGCACAGAGGCACTACCTGTGGCAGGCTGGGCTGGGAGGAGGAGCTGAGGGAAGGGATGGTGTGGTGTCCTATTCCATCCTGGGGGAACATATTGGTGTGGCTGTGCTGCAAAATGGAGGGGGCTGGCAGAGCACCAGCCTCAGCTAAGGAAGAGATATGCAATGGAGACATCACTTCTGTCTGCAAATGGGAGAAGAGTGGGATGGAGAGAGTGCAGCCCTTGGAGAAGTGGGTTATCCTTAGTGCACTGGCAATCAGGGAGGCTGAGCAGCTGGAGGCTGGCAGGCAGCCTTTGCCTCCGCTGAGCAAGTGTGTTTATCTCTAGAGTTCTCAGCAATGTTTATGGCTGAGGAAGAGTGTAAATCTCACTGGATTCAAGTCCTTGGTGGATAATCATTCCCTCCTTCTTCTGCCCCCTCTTCCCATGCCCTCCTGCCCTGCTTATGAGACTCTGCTCACAGGCTGTAAGTGGATGCAATGCTATGCCTAATGTGGAGAGACACCTCATAATCAGGTGAGGCACAGAGGGGGAGGTGAGGAACAGGGTGGGAGGCAACTTTCCAATTCCTGCTCCTTCTCACTGTAGTCAGTCCCTGAGCCTCCTATCACGCTCATCTGTGGGAAGCTCATTTCTTCCATTTCCCCTTAAAATGACTTGTAGCCTATAAAGCCTGGAGCAGGGCAGCTGCGTGCTCAGAATCCTAAGGTGCTGTTCCTAACAGGAGAAGGTGGTGGGATGCAGGGAGGGAGCCTGTGCCACTCTAATTCCACATCAGGACTCTGGTTTGGCTCTTGCGGCTTATGAGGCTATCAAAGCTCTCACTTAATTACAGCCTTAGCAATCAATCTTTCTCCCTGTTCATTATGCTCCCAGCCAGGGTTAGCAGTATTTTTATTCTTGAGGCCTCAGGAGAATTTTCAGCTCTTCAGGAATCACAGCCAACCCATAGTGACTGGTGCAGGTCGTGTCTGTGGGAACTGCGTTCCTACCCCACGGCTGGAGGAAAAGCGAGGGGCAGCAAAGCTCGGGATGCCTGGCACTGGGAGATTGGGGTCTGTTTTGCAGGATGAAGGTCCACTGAATGGTCCCTCTGCCTGGAGGGGCAGAGAGGGCTTTGCATTGCCTGGCCATGACCGGCTGAGTTGGCAGAGCCCTGCAGTGGCACTGAGTTGTTCCAAGGCATTACGGCGGGGCTGAGCGTGACATACCAAGTCATTATGGCATTATCTCTTCATTACCACAAAGTGCTCTGGGAGCCTGGGGAGGAGCACAGGGACAAAGATGGAGAGGAGGGAAGCGGCTCATTAACTGCCCAAAGGAATCAGAATGAACATCTTTTTTTCTCAGGGAGAGGCTCTGTCAGCACCCAAAAAGGACAAGTGTATTAGGAACTGGGGCTTGGCTCGGGGACAGCTGTGTCTCAGTGCTAGGACACAAGCAGAGCCTGTCACCTACATACGCCCCTGGCCCTGCCCCAGCTAACACACATGCAGTGCACATCTTGGATGCTCCCTCAGTGCAAGGACAATCATCTTCCCTTCCATCATTGCCCGCTTAAATTGAGAAACACGTGTTCCAAAACATGCTCTTGCATCTCCAGACCTGTTCATCTGCTCTGTAGGGACTGCTTACAGCCACGTCCAACACAGTTACATCCACCAGTCCCACATGGGTTTATCCTCCTACCAGAGAGCAGGCACAGCAACTGCACCCAGCCTGCTCCTCGTGGACAGGGAGTTGTGCCTCCCCCATATTCTTTGCTCTCTGCTCACACTGTTCTGTCCCTTCAGCTGTGAAATCTGCTCCTATGCACGTGCATTCACAAGTATGTTCTTGCCTTTGTCTTCCTCTCAATTACCCTTTTTCCTGGTTTCCATGAGTTCTGCTGGCATGCACTGGGGCTCCTGCAGGTTTCCCCCCAGTCATGGTTCCCTGTGAGAACCAGCCAGAGCTCTTGCAGCAAACAATGACTGGCAGAGTGGGCTGGCAGGCGAGTTTTGTGGAGTAAGACCTCGTTCTTGGGGGCCAGGAAGTTTTGCAACTTGCATATTACTCTGGATAACAAATGTGAAACATGTGGTCTCTCAGTTCACCCCCCAGCTGCTGGACTCTGTCTGCAGTGACTTTGCAGCACTCCTTATCCCTGCTGCTCTCCCTCTTCGGACATGGATCAGGGAACCATTAACTTGTTTACTCCACGCAGGCCCCAGCCCCACAGACTTCTTGCCGGACAATATATCAACAAAAAGCATTTGGCAAGATTTATGGGGCTGTTGCTGCCAACTGTGGACTGTGGAAAGTAAAAAATGTCCTTTCTTAGGTAATAAAATATAAAACGGGACCCAATTTCTCTCCAGGGTAGGAATCATTATGTTTGACAATGCTGTAAAACACATGGTGCTACAGCAGGGGGGGAGAGCCAGAGCGAATTCTGCCTTTGGAAAGCTCATTCATTGCAAAGCTGGGATGTGTGAGTCACTGCACAACAAGATAGGAAGGGTCTGGGGTGGAGACAGTCTCCCTCCAGCCTTTCTCTCCTCTGAAAGAACCGGAAATCCCTCTAAGAGCTTTGCACAGATTTTCTGAAACTGAATTTAAATTCATTCAGTTAAATTGGAGCAAGTACTCTGGGTATACACAGCAAGACTGGTTTGCTCTTTTATTAGATCAGTTTAGTTTAATTGGCTCACAGAATTATTAACCTGATGAGGGAGTTTTCACTAGTTAAATGTACCAGTTAGAAACCGGGCCTGATAGACCTGAATCCTCGCTGTGCCAGAGACTCTGGGCTTTGTACAAAGGCATTGTCTAGGGGAGAAAATAAGTACCAGGTCTCAGATGATGAATTTCCCCTTGTGTGTCTGCCTGTTTATCCTTCATTTTGTGTATACCAATTACTGTGCTGGTCTGTGTATGCTGTGTATCTCTGGCAATGTCACTGTAGTGAAAGCCTGGCTGCAACACTGTGATTTAAGTTACACCGTGCTAAGCAAGACCTATATTTCTAAAATCCATCTGAGGCGAGGCAAAGAGGAGGTGTTATGTCAGGCAGGAATAGCAAATGAAGGAGGGATGAGAGAGATGTAGCTGTAGGGCTCAGTCGTTCCCCTGGGTGTGGATGGGAAAGAGATGTTCACACCAGAAACACAGTGCAAAGTGCATTGTCTCCTCCCCTGTGTGCTGTGCTCACAGAGTGTGTGTGCTCAGCAAAGCTGTGTCAGCCCACAGGGAGAAGCATCTTCTCCAGGTCCTTTTAGCCTCGTGTCAACATTTGCGATTCTTAAGAAAATCAGATTGCCTCAGGACTGAAAACTCTTGATGTTCAGTTCTAGGAGGGCAAAAATGAAAAGAGAGCCCTCTGAGAGGAAGAAAAAATTATCCTGGGCAAGTCTGAGATTTCTGTCCTTTTTTTCTAAGCTGAATTCTCCTGGAAATACACCCTGTTCTTGCTCTGGGAGCACTGAGCACTGGCTCTGCAATAGCAGAGGTGTCCCAACAGCCTTGTGTTTGGCTGAGCTTGATGCTGGATGGCCCTTGGTAGCAGGAAGTTGTGTTACAAAGGGGGCTGGAGAAAAGAAGGGGGGTTTACCCTTCCCACTCTGTATCTCAGGACATTCAGTGTAAATGCAAAAGGCTGTGAGATCACCTTAGGTCAAGACGGGGGGGGCTTTTGGCTTGACTTACCTTGTACAAGTAAATGAGAGAACATTCTAATAAGTGGTTCATTTGACTGCATCTGGTAGATGCAGATGTTTACCCAGTTTGGGGCCCTGTAATCACTGACAGCTCCCAATAGCACAGGAATCAAATTTGGAACAAATGCTATTCTGGATTAATGCCTTTGGGTAGCACCACTGCCAAGGCCAAGACTCCTTTGATCCTCAGCAGTGCACTTTATTGTTAGGTTTTTCTTTCTTCAGTGGCTCCTCTCTCGATAAATAAGTTTCTTTTATGAAATATTCTCATACTCTGTTTATCTGGTGTCAAATGCTTTGTATCCAGCTAGGGCATAATTTACACCAGTGCTGAACACACCATATAGCCTGTAGCATTTGTCCCATTATATCCTAATAAATCTCTGGAATATGGACTATATGGGCTAAATTTTCACCTGGTCACAAGCTAAGGCCAGACTATTTGAAATAGGAAAGCACTCCCTTGATATCTCAAACGCTGAGCTATTTGGGAATTCTCATCCATGTGATAATAAACTGCATCTCCCTGCTACAGCCTCCCCTTGCTTCTCCCCAGCTCCCTCCTCAGTCTGTGTTTTGCAGGTCACAGACACTCTGGTAAACATGCAACAGGACCAGTCCCCACTGGCTCTAAAACACTCTGAACATTTTCACACAGCGACTGCAGCAGAATAGGTAAGTGTGTTACATAAGGCACACTCAGGGGGTGTGAAAGAGAAAGCCAAGAACCCTTAAAAACTAAGGAAAAAGAGGTGAAGAGGCCACTCTGAGGGCAGCAGCTTCTTGTTTGGAAAAAACCCCACTTTTAGTGAAGGACCCTCCTTTTATTTCCCCTGGTTCTTCCCAACACAGTATCTCCCTCTTCCATCAGGAACCTGCTCTGAGGTTTATTCTTTCCTATGCAAGCTTGTCATGTCTGTGTTTAATGAAGTTTAATTATCTTCTGAGATTCAATGAATAATTATAAATCTCTTCAAGATGCAATCACAAGCACTTCACGGTTCATTAACAGTGGAAAATCAATTGTAATTCAGGTAATCCCTCTCTCCTGACCAGCCATATGCTTGTCCCCCTGTGCACCTTGTTGTTCCTCCCTCATTTCAACACCAGGGAATACATTAATCTATTTTCCTTCGACACAAGGTAGGGTTTAGGGCAGGGTGAAAGAACTGTGGAATGCAGCAAGAGGGAAATGGGAGCCTAGACAGGAGGCTAGATAAGCCTACAAGTGAACTCTGAGGGTGGTTTGGAGATGCCACAAGGTCTGGATTCCCAGTTTGGAGACTCTCAGTGCAGTGGCCTCCCTTTGGGCATTGCCTGTGACCTGTTACACTTCTTGTCTCCCTCTTGATCCGGTCTTCAATTTGAACTCAAGTTACAGTTCTCCCTGTTGAAAGTCTCCTGAGATCTGTGAGTCTTTGCACTATTTGAAGAGTGAGGCCTGAAAGTTTATTTTTGTTGGGACTGAAAAAGCTGGAGATGTCAGCCCTGGCACAGGAAGCAGCTCAGTGCTATCTTTATCTTTCCAAATGCAGGCAGCATGTGAATCCAGCTGCACAATCATCCTGGAGTGACCTTTCTAATTGAAACTCTTTAACCTTTCTGCACAGTTATAGCTGAAAATTTTTACTGAATGCAGAAAAGACGGTTGTTTTTTAATTTTTTTATAAAGGTTAAAAGATTGAAAAATAAAAGAGAAAGTGAGACAGAGAAAGAGGGAGAGAAATTAATGCAGTTGAATTGCAGTTTCCAGCAGCCCCAGGAGAGCTCTGCAATGAAGATGACATTTCCATACAATTGACATTTCCCGGCTGGAGCAGTCCTCTGATTTGCAGCTGCTTGTGTGCAGAGACCATCATGAAGAGGATCATTTAGTTTCCCATATTCATCAAATGGGATTTCATTTTCCCCCATCCCCACACACCCCATATCTCCTTCCCAGAACTGGCACAAGCTCTGAACTTTGCCCTTCCTTCACCTTCTGTAGGGGTGACCTTTGCCAGAATTTCTGTTTTTTCAGCTCTCTGTGGAGCACAGTGGAAGTGAGAACTTGATTTTTACTGGAAAGATGGAGCAATGGCTCTTCTGATTTCAGCTTCCAGTTTGGGGAGTGAGCTTTTGTTTGTTTTTCCATTTGTTTGTATGTTTATTATTTGTGTTTTTGAGTACAGCTCATCTTGGCAGAAGCTGTTGTACATCACTACGAGGACTCCTGGCAGAGCAAGGCTTTGTGGCTTTCAGGGTCTGCAGGCTCATGCCCAGGCTTCCAGCATCCTACACACAAGTCCTTCATGGGTGACACTTCCTCCTGGGCACAGGTTTTTGTGGAACAGAGCAGCTTGTCTTCCAGATTGCAGGAATTTTTCCAAAGTGCATGTACCAAACAGGAGATGGATGCTCCACGACACTTCATCGCTTTGAATCTGCCTGATTCAATTTAGATGAGTAGGATTTGCATCTTCAGCTGAATTATTCCTCTTCAATAAATATGTTGCTGCACTAATCAATTGGCACGTAATTAACAAACAATAACTATCTTATTAAATCTAAATGAAGTGCAAATGCGACCCGGATTTGTTTAGATCCTCAGCGATGAGTTCTGTGCTTCCCCCTCAGCCGTCGCTCCTGTCGAGCTGCTGCCGTGGCTGTCCCGGGGTACAATAATTGACGGGCTGCCTTCCAGGGCAGGGCTCCGCCCGTGGTTCCTGTGCCCTGAGCCCGCACACGAGTCCCCGCGGGCAGAGCTGCACCAGTGCGGGCAGCAGCTTTTGTTAACCCTCTAATCCTCATGTTTTCCTTTGGGGGCGCTTCAGACAGCACAGAGATCAGGGACAGCCCTTTCTTTTCACTCCTTGCCACCAGTGCTGTGTCTTCTGTGTTTGCCCCAAAGCGTGGCTGTTCCCAGACTCGGCCCCAGTCCCCTTCCGTGCCGCTGCAGCTGCAGCACTTCCCTGGACTGAAGGCACAGCTGCTCTGTGTGTGCTGCCTCCTGTCCTGTCAGCCCCCTGTCCCCTCCTGCAGCTGCTCCCCTCCTGCCTCTCCAAACTGGGATCTCCAAACCCTCCTGCTCGGGGCAGATCAGCACAGCTCCTGGCTGGGAGCTGCTGGGAGCCCTGAGGGTTTGGCGGATGGATGAGTGTGAACGAGAAATCCCTGTGAAAGTGGCTTTGCCAGCAATCAAATGATGTTATTGTCCTGATCAGGTGTACTGCAGAGTAGGATGTGGAATTGGATAACAGAAATTAGAGACCACATCTAAGTGCCAGCTGTCCTGAATTGCTGTGTAACATTGACAAGCAGGGCTCAGGTTCAGCTGAGAAGTGATTATGTTCAGTAGTGAATGAGCTGATCTTTACCTGGTGTCGTCCAGGGCATTGAAGCAACACTTGAGGTACTTGAATTTGCTTCTGGCTTGGCCAGTAATCTGCTCTAATACCTTTAGCAAGTCATTTGATCTCTCTGTGCTTTCATTTTCCTGTTTATAAGTGGCTATAATGATACACACTTTCTGCATAAAAAGCTTCAATACCTTTTGCTGAAAGGAGCTGTGCAAGACTAGATGTTCTGTTTAATATCCTCTAGTTTGATGTTTTGCTAAACTAAAAGACATACAGATGAGATGATTAGATACAAGTTTGATAAGTGTTGACAGATTGTTATGAGCAAGAAAGCCACTGGAAAGCATTGCTTGCAGATTTTGACCATCAGGGGTAAATTCTTTCCTATAAATGTACCACCCAAATCTTACTTGAGCACAGGTTGCCTTTTGACCCTGCTTACACTGAGAGACTTGATGACTGACAAAGAACTTAATCATTTAGGAGGGAAGCTGATGATGGGAGTGGTAAACTGGTAGATAATTGTGCTCTGTTACACAGAGTAACAAAGACTTTGATGAGTGGTATTCCTGTTGTCTTAACCATGTCTGCAAAAGAAGGCTGCTCCTGTAAAACTAAATTGCCTCTGAACTTCTGTCAGAGCAGAGACAGACATTTGTGGAATGACAGGAACTCTTAGATATCTTTTAGAGAAAAAGTGCCAAGCAAAATGGAAACTTCTGCCTTAAATTTCCAGCCTAGGATCTCCAGGCTGTATTCACAAAGCTTTTAATTAATTGATGGTTCAGTTTTTGGCATCTTCCAGGTGCAAGGTAAGAGAGTCCAAAAGAACATCTCAGCTGTTCCTCTATTTCTGGCCATGCCAGGAGCAGGTGTATTTTTCCCATGTATGAGGGTAGAAAGAGAGAGGGAGAGGTCACCTTCCTTCCCTGTAATCTGGATGACACCCTGGAATGTGTCCCACCAAGGGGAGCAGCCCCTGGGCCCATTTCTTTATTGCTTTTTACCCGCTTTCCCCATTTTTAGCAGGATGAGGTAAGTGTAACACAGTCTCACTCCCGTGGTGACAGTTCCCACCTGCTTTGCCCTGATATAAACTGGGATATGGGAACAAGGTGAAAAGCACACAAGGGCAGTGCCTGGTAGGAGTTTGCTGTACATCCTGGAAGTTCCCTGTCCTGCAGGCTCCCACCCTGCTCTTCTCTGGGGTGGGGGGTGAGGGATGGCTTGTGTGAAGTGAGGGAGCTGCTGTTTGGGAATCTTCTCTATTACAGAGCCATTAGATAGATGTTCCTGAAATAGCAGCAGATCAATTGATTCATAAGTAATTAATGCATCCCCCTTCCCTTGGGCAACTCAAAATCTATAGCTCAGGAATTAGATAACACAGCTCAGCTCTGTTCAGCTGAGAAAACATTGACACTTGTGTTCCTCCTGGCCCTGCACATACTACTGGGAGCACCATCTCTTTTACTGCAGAGACCTTCCCTTCTCGTGCTGGGAGCCCTGGCAATTAACTTCTGTGTGAAATGGAGCATCTCCTTCTGTAGTTGCTGGAGAATCCTGGTTTGAGCTGTTTAAATGGATAAATCACCAGCGTGCCCCCTCAAATGCTGCAGTGTCTCACCTTCTCCCTTTTGCCTGGTAGAGTCACTCTCAGTGTGTTGCCTGTAGTGTGCAGAGGGAGACCACAAGAGATGCTTCTCATCACCACCAGTGCCAGTGAGATCAGAGTCAGGTCCTTTGCAGTGCTGCAGCAAAAGCTTTGCAGAACTTTAAAAGGGAACAAACTGGTGCATCTCTCCATGGAGGCTGGGGCACAGTGTCAGAGGTGTCACAGAGGTGGGCTCCAGCTCTGCCTGGGTTTCTGTAGCTCTCAGTGGAGCCCCAGGACTCTGCAGATGTGCATCCAGGAACAGCATTTCCCAGGCTATATCGCTTCTGGTATCAGAATTCTTTTAATTCCTCATCATAAACAACCTGTTCGTGGCAGTGGTCCTTGTGTGAGAGCAGATGAGCAGCATGAAACAGTGACCCTGCAGTGTGACCCGTCTGGGTGGTTCTTGGGAATTCCAGTGGTGTTCTCTCTGCTGGCAAGGACTGCTGGATTAAAGGGAAACCAAGACATTTAAAAACTTAGTCTGAGTTACTACAGCTTTCTAATCTTCTCAGATACTCTGTTTAAACTATCTGGGCATGCATTGGACAGAAAGGACTCAGAGTCCTAAAATTTCTAAGGCTTACAGGAATATTATTGTTTTTATTTATTATTAGCAGTCACCACAAACACTAATTAGCAGCTTCCCAGGGGAATCTGCTAGCTGTGTATCCTGCTGGGCTTGATAGCTACAGCATTCATTTTGTGTTTAAGTTGATGTTTTAATTAAACTGCCCCCTAATTATCTTAACTAGCTTTTAAATAATAACTTTCCACTGAACCGTTCACATCAGCTGCTAATTGGCTCCCTTCTGTTTACATGGGTCTGGCTGGCTCAGACAAATGTGGCCATGGGATGGCAGGTAGGTTTGGGAAGGGGGCTCCCTTTCTTACACCGTGCTTCTCTGTGTTTGCCCTCAGGCTAATGAATCAGATGCCAGGGTGAGATGGCTGGCAAGTGCTCCACCATTTATTCATGAGCTGTGTGGGATGAGGGTACTACACGCTCATATTTCCAGGAGCTACTCCCATCTTCTGATCACTGGCCCTGTGGCAAATTTTTCTCTTTCTGTATTCACCCAGTTTGAACTAATTCACAGGGCATAATCAATGGACCCTGACCCTGGCTGGGAGCAGGGTCAGTCCCTGGCACAGGCAGTGCTGTTAATAATGTAGGCAGTGGTTGCTGCAAATTGTAGAGGTCACCACACGAGTTCAATAGCTCAGGGTTTGCTCTGCCTTGTGCTCAGCAGGACTGGAAGGAGAAGCAATATATCCATAACTCCAGCCATCCCTCATCATGCTGATGTTGTGCCTCCCCTGGGGCTGTATTTCCTGTGCTGGTGTTGCCTGACTCTCTCCCACTGCAGCTTTCTCCCTGTAACCCACAACAACAGTTGCAGCTGAGTTGAGAAGAGCCTGGATTGTGGATGTGACACCAGCTGCAGTGGCACAGCACATGTGGCTTTGGCTGAAGGTGTGTGCTGGGCCTTGGGGCCGTCTGTGTGTGTGCTGTGGGATCACTGCCTGCAGGATTGGAGGGGGGGGTGGGTTCACACTCGGTGAGTGGTGCCTTTATGTGCACCACAGACAGACCTGGGTGTTTCTGTGAGCAATACAGACTGCACAGAGGCATCACACTTGATTCAGAGCTCTGTAGGCCTGTGTTATTTAGATGTTCTCTGCTGGACTGCATTCCCAAGGTTCTGATCTATGTATTATATCTCATGCAGTTCATCAACCTGCTTTTTCCTTCTTGTTTTCTTGTGTTTATTTAAAACCTCTACCACAAACCCAAGAAAAGGTGGTGAGAAGAAAAGCAGATGAATGTGTGTAATCCTTCATTGCTTGTCACCATTGCAGAGCCATCCTACATGGCATCAGCTCATTTCGGAGATGGGTGCTAATTAGACTTTTATTACAATGTGTATTTGAAAACAATTAGCATTTCAGTGCCAGCATGTGGCTGATTCAACCTCAGTGTTGATTCAGTGCAGTCAGCAACTGGTGACTTGGTTTGATTGCCAGAGGGGGGGTGTGAGTAGCCTTTGCTCAGGTGCCACTGCAGCCAGAGAGGGACACACAGTGCTCTTCAGTGCTCCTTTGCATCAGGCAGGGTCCTGACTAGATTTTGGAGGCATAACTGTCCCAGTGCTGTTGCACTTTTGTGTTTGGCCATGAGAAGACAGTATTTATGGTGGGGGGCTGTCCTTGACCTTGCCACAACCAGCATTTCCTCTGGGAACAGCGGAGCTGCTGGTGGTGTTGGCACCGTGTGCTCCAGGCTGTGGGGCACAGATCATCCACACATCTCTGCCACCCTTCTTTGGAGCCAAATCTCCAGAAGTGCTTTAGGAGGGACAGCCCTGGAATTACTGCTGTGAGCTTGTTTCTGTGGCTCCCATTGTGGAACAAGACAGGACTGAGCCAACCGGCTTGTCCGACCTGAGGCCATCGACAAACCTTGGGGCAGTGATCACTGCTGGCCAACCAGAGCCATTACCTGGAAGAGAAAGGTTTTCCCTTCATTGCTATTCCACTGATTAATCTGCCACTGCTCCAAAGATGTCCCTTGCCAGAGGATGCCGAGTGGAACATGTTCTTGGAGATAAGTGATTCTTCCCCCCCTGAGGAATTTTTATTCAGCAATCCTCATCTACTCATTAATTTCCATGTCACAAGGCAAAATAAAGGCCTTCATGTTCTACATTTCCAAACAGCAGAGTTTTGCTTGCCTTATAGGAGAAGGCTCTTTTTGCCATCATCACCATCTGTTTTCAAATAAACTGTCTGGAAATCAGGTTTTGTTTTAGTTTAACAGAGAAGTCTTGCTGTTTGTCTGTAAATCCTTTTGTCTGTGTAAAGGCAGCCCTGTTTCACATCATAATAGTGACAGGTTTAACCTCTGCAGCTGTACTTTCATGCTTTACATCCTATATGTGCTTTTTCTAACCTGTGGCTGTTAATTCTGGAGCTCTGGAACTCTGGAAATGTGGGAACAGAGGGGGAAAAAAGGCCATGTGTAGCTAGAACCTATGTGCATGGTCTCCCCAACCTCCTCCTTTGGATGCATTGGCAGTGCCACCTTTGGCAGCCCCTGGCTGGCTTCCAGGCTCTGTGTGGATTAATGCAGTGGCACTGCAGGTTTTAAGCACCTTGCATGCACATCAGTGGCTGTAATTGTCAGTTAAAATTTGCTACTGGAATAATTGAAGGTGTAAAAAACTAAAGCTGGAGATAAGGAGCTGCTTTATATTGACTTTCATTCCAGAGACTGGAAGAGGAACATTGTTTTTTTGTCATCTGAGCAAAGCCTTTATGCACCAAAAAGGACAAAAAAGCAGAGGAAGATATGGAGATTGATGGATGAACCAGAGGAGAGTGGGGAGGGTGCACAGAAAATAGATTGGTGAAAGGGATGGTTTCCTGTGATTTCAATTCTACATTAACAGACATTAAGTTGCTTCTTCTAAGGGCACCTTCACAATTCCATAGCAGTGCAGATGTGAGCACAATGGCCCTTCAGCATTTTGCTGGCACCTAAGGGGAGCTTGTGGGGCTTGTTTAACAACACACACAGATGTCTGATGAGAGAACTACCAATTTTGGCATGCAGGCAAGAAAATGAACGGGATGAGCTTTGTTCCCCCTTTGTGCATCTTCAGCAGAGCACAGTGAGCCGTGCCTTTTTCAATGGGGTCTTTTTGTCAAGGATATGAGGAAACCTGAGGCTCTGATGTGCTCGGTGCCCACCCTGGTGAGCTGTCCTGGCTGACCCCAGTGCACAGAGCACAGCCCAGAGCCAGCAGTGGAGAACGAGGGTACAATTCTTTTGCTGGAAGTCAGTAAATCAAGACTCAGGCATAAGTTCTGCACTGAAATTACTGAACGTTTTGGCAGCAGGTTCAATAGAGTCGGGGTTTCACCTTAGCAGTCTCTCTGAAAGGCACACTCTAAGCTAACCACAGGCTCTTGGACTCTGTGCAGCAATGTCTGGCTGAAGTGCTGATCACTGTCCTCCCCACGTTAGATTATTGCAGGGTTTTAGAGCTGATAGCACCTCAAAATAGCCCAGACCATACCTCCTTCCTTTTTATCAAAATGCCACCTCATTATTCTCAAGTATCTGTGCCAGTGGATTTGAAAGTGCAATGGGAATTACATTGCACCATCAGCTGGGCCCTGATTTCCCTCCCTCCCTCACTCTACCTGTCTATTTTAACTCTTGCTTTGGCTGGAAGCCAGAACGTCCTGAGAGCCTCATTTTTCTAGACCACAGCCTCACGTTCTCCCTGCTTTTTCAGGGCAGCCAACAGAACTGAATTATACTGTCCGACTTCCTTACCTTTATTTCAGGCAAGCTGTGCTCATTTTCTCTGTTAATCAGTTTGAGATTAAACACCACAATACAGAAACTGTGGGACTTTGTGCCTGGACAGGAGTCAATTAATGAGTGCACTGGAGCTATAACACAAACGAACTTTGCCATGAACACAAATCTTCTAAGCTCATGTGAGTGCCAGGTGTTATCCAGTGCTCTGCTATCCTGGAATGATGGAGGTGGAGAAGACTCACTGGATTTTGCTGTAATGGAGAAGTGGGTCTTTGGGGATGGTTTGATCTCTTTACAGCTCTAATGCTGGCAGAATTTACTCATTTTGGCCTGACTGTTACACTCCTTGTACAGCCCAGCTTCCTTGTTAAAATGTTTTAACTGAGAAAAAATGGAGAAAGGAAAAGATTGGGTTTTCTTGGTCACATAATTTTCTCTTAAAACAAACAAACCATTTTCCAGCTGACAGGATTTATGGAGGTGCTTAGTCTGGAGCCAGTCATGATCTCCAAACATGCATCTTCCTGGGAGCTGGTTTGCTGTAATACCTAAAGTTTCTAGAATTGGTGCAGCCAGTCTGGGACCCTCAGAGAATTTTATCACCCCAGTTCCTTCTGCTGAGAGAAGCAGCTTGTTTCTTTTTATGACGTTCTCCCACCCTTTCAGCTCCCTTGATTACTGTTTTCTTGAAATTATCTCCTTAAAATTCTTACAGCCAATCTCCCAGACCTCCCAGCTGACACATCTATCTTGTGCTGCTCTTCTCCTCCTTCATAAAAATTCACACAGAGCACGTGAAGCACTCCACACTTTGTTTGCTAATAAAGACCACGGAGGGATGTTAAATGAATAGAAACCACCTTACAACGAGATGGGTTGAAAAAGATTATACGGTCATATCCTCCCTTTGATTCATAAGCTCAACTCCCAGTCTGGCAATGGCTTAAAGCTCCCTGTTCCTAAGAAAAACAAGGAGGAAAACAAGGAGAAAAACAAAAGAAAAACAAGCAATAGAAGGCGCTGTGGTTTGATGGTGAACGCACCAGCTGCCAACACTGCCACCCGCTCAGCTCTGTGGCTTCAAACCACGCAGTGTCTTTATGTGGTTTTGTTTTCCTGTGTGTGTGAAAAAACACAGATATATTGCTTTTTTTCCTTCCCTCTCTCGTGGTAATCCCTTCTCCAAAGTACTTCTGGTATTTTACTCAGTGCACTTTAGTAAAGCTGTAGCGTGCAGACCTGCTCTAAAACTTGAACTGCTGTGGAGATGATTGGGTAATGTCTTGCAGTATTTTTATCTTTTATTTAGGACTCCAGGGTGAAGCATCTGCCATTCCCTCTGCCACACTCTTGTCTTTTCATTCGGTTTAGTAATTAAATATTTCTTTCTTTACTACTTCAGATTTTTAGTTGTCTCTCACATCTAGAGGAACTGAGAGAAATATTTAATTCATTGCCTCCTGCATGTGCTGTTTCTTGGGGAATTCCTTCTGAAAGTGCTGGGCTCCTTTGGTGCTTTGTTGAGTAGCCATTTCTGAGGAGTTTTATATTTACTCTGTGAGGCAAAAGTGATTATTTATTCAGCCAGAAGAGAACAAAACCCTCCTAAGCAGCTGGGAAGCTTTATTTGTACTTGTGTTTTTGGTCTCAAATCTGCCGTTGTTAAAAACCTGCTGTATGAGTATTTAACAATCATTTTTTCCCTCATGCATCCCTATTTATGTGAGGAAAAATAGACACTGATTGCATGGTGCAGCTGATTAGTTCAACAAATGCTCTGCAAGCCTCAGCCATACTGGAGCTTTCCACAGTGACCCCATATACTATTCCTGTGCACAAAACACACACCAGAGTGCTCTGTGTTCACACTTGGCATAAATTGGCACAGCAAGTGATGCTGATTTATGCCACCTAAAGATGTATTTACCCTGCTAATAATGATGGATTTTGCCAAAACTCCTGATGCCAGTAGCAGAGCAGACTGTAATGAGAACAGGATGGGCTGGGATCAATAGCATTTTGATTCCCTTAGGTCTGCAGTCCTGTAGCAAGCACATTTTTTTCCATTATTATTCTTTCAGAACCATGGCTGGCAGCCAGAGTGCTTCCACACAGTGCACTGAGCTCTCTGAGGTATTAAGCTGTGTCTCCTGGTTTCTGACAATGGCATGTGAGTCTCTGGTGGGGCTGCACAAACTCACTGCAGGCCTGAAAAACGGAGAAATGACTCCCTGAATACATTTTCCTATTTCAGAAACGCAGCAGAGCCAGAAGCAACAAAAGAAAACAGGTTCTGCCCTTGCTCTAACAAAGTTCTGCCTTCCCTGTGTCCCTGGGGATGTGGTATTCCCAAAATCCCAAAGTGGTGGCAGCAGGAGCAGCATGGCAGGGTGATGGGGGTGCTGGTGTGTTCTCACACAGGAGATGAGCAGGCAGGGAAGATGCAATGCTGCCACCCCCAACTGCTGCAGCTTGTAGACACAGCTTTAAAAGATGTTCCCAAGTCACAGCCAGGGAGGTAATTAAATAATCCTGTCAAGAACATCCTGGTAGCCAAGTACGTTGTAGGTAAGGAGCTGAAGAAGTAACTTCTGTCCGTGGCAGGGGGTGGGCATGAAATATGTCTGTTGTCCTCTCTACCACGGCAACAATTTGTAAAGTCCAAACAGAACTAAACCAAGGAGAAAGAATCATGTTGATATCATTAAATATCATTAATGACTCATCTTAAGGAAACTTGCAAATGACCATGTAGTTACACAGTGTTTGCAGCACAAACACCAATTAACATTGTAGCTGTAGCTGCTTGTGCTTAGTAGATTCTATCATCAGGGAATCCCACAGAGTGGGAAGGAGTGTCAAATGATCTAAGACAGGAGCAAACAGTGATAATAAGAATCTGATCATTAAGGAAAATCTTGGTCTTCCCTGTGATGCATCTGCTAAAGCAATAGGGATGCTCAGGAGTCATATGCAGAAACCTGGAAAGCAATGTGTATGTGTCTATATATACAGCCATCCATCTGTCCCTACCAAATTAGGCAAGATAAAGGAATTACTATGGCAGTTTGCTCAAGGAATTTTGCTTTAGCTTTACCTGCAGAGCCTGCATTCTTGGAGTTTAATGCTTGGGACTCTGGATTTTGCTCTCAGTGATTTATACAGTAATTGCCTGCAGCATGCAGCATATTTATTTCAACAGGAAGCTGGAATGTGCTCTAGTGCAAAGATACCTCTGGACTCTTTCCAGAGCTCCCAGTGAAGGCCAGTGAGTCTGTCACAGTCAGAAGCCACTGTGCCCTGGGAGCACCACAACGACACACCAGCTCATCAATTCCAGCAGAATTCTCTCTGTCCCGTGCCCTTGTCATCTACTGGGTTTTTGTCACTCTCATGAAAAGGGAGAAAGCAGCCAGTTAGCCAGGGTTGGCTTCACAAGGAAGACTGGGAAGAAGAGTTTGTATTTCATCGCAGTCAGAAATTGCTGATGCTGTTTCTTTCCCCTTCCCTTGGCTATAAATGAGACCCAGAGAGAGGGACGGAGAGAACAAGGAAAAGGAATTGATAAAGTGCTGTACTGATCTTTGGTCAATAATCCTGTTGCTAATGAGGAGCTGCAGCAGCAGCAGGTGCAGGGTGGATGTGCCACTGCAGGTTCTCGTCCTGACACATTTTAATATTTGCATCAGTATGAATGTGAGGTAATCCCAGTGAAATCGTGGTGTTTATCCTGGATTTGTACCAGTATCAAAGGAAGCAAAATCTTCCTGATTTATGTCAAGGACCTTCTTTACTGTAATGATTGAAACAGCTCTGTGCTGCAGCTTCCCTTTCTGCAGGCTTAAGGATGCTCATCTTTTCTTTAGCACAGGGTTTGGGGATTTCATTTCTTGGCCCAGGGGTAAACACTTTGTCCTTCCCTTCAGAGGTGGTGGCCACTTTCCTGATTGGAATTCTTGACTTCATGTTCAGTCCTAGTGTATGTAGGAGTAACTCCACCACAGGTGCTGGAGGTAACATCTTTTATACCTGCCTTGGTTCCTCTGTTTCCCACTGAGGTCAGCAATAATCAGGCATTTGTATCTGAAAGAAAGAAGTTGTCAAAGGAATAAACAAGTAGAATGGTGGAGCGAGGGTTGCAAGTTGTATGGAAGAGGCAGCAAAAAGAAGAAAGATGCAGGGGAAAATTGAAGTGACAGGGTGGGGCATGAGGTGATGCAGGTGAGCATCTGGATCCCTTCCAAATCACATCAGAAGAGGCCTCGTCCCAGAAGTCCCACCTCAGTGACTGGTACATTAAAAATCTGTCTGGTGAATCAATCTCAAGTGAACACTGTCAGCAAAAGTCATGTTGTAAGGTAGAGTCAAAAGACCTGGATCGATAGATGTGAATATCAAATGCACATAAGAGCCGGAAAAAGGCTCTCAGTGTGGGGACGAGGACATGAGCTGGAGAGCAGTACAAGGGAGAGCAGCACAGACAGCACTGCACTCTCTCCCTGTGTCAGTCCCGGGTGACAGCTGTCAAGGCAGATGACAGTCTGAGAGATTGTCACCTGCACTGACAGACAAATCGGCTCTGCTTATTATGTAAGATTTTATTTTAATGTTGTGCTGCTTTTTTCATGTTTTCCAGAATCAGAGAGCTGGTTTGAATTCTGATCTCTGTTAGATGCTGTTAGTGGTTTCCACTGAAACTGAAAAGCCTTTTGTGTCTCATCAGAAGCACGATTTGGCTCCAGCTCCAACACTCACTGGAGCTGCTGTTCTCTGAGTGGAGCTGGAAGGATTCTTTAGGCACAAATGCTCACAGAACCTGGGGATTAAGTTAGTGTAACCCTGCAGTTTGGAGAATCCACTCATTTTTGTTTCTCTTTTTTGTCCTTTCTCCCCCGTAGAGCTGAAGTTTAACTGCAAAGCTGACCACTAACCCAGCACACATTACCAACACCTCTGCTTTAATAAACCATTCAGTTCTGCATAAGGATTAAACAACTATCTCTGCCAAAACATGCCTGTTCCACTCAGTGTGGGGGCTGACAGGCAAGAGCAAAGAGCCTTGGGAATGTCTTGGTCATCACCAGACAGGCACTGAGACACCTCCTGTCCCCAGCACTTTCTGGAGCAGATCAGAGGGACACCGGTGAAGTGTTGATGTTGTTGTGTCTTTTTTCCTGCTAGAGAAATTACAGCTGAAATATATAGGTGATTGTTTAGTTCTGTCCCAGTTAGGAAGGGAGCAGAGCCATACTTCAGTCTTGTTTCATTATTTTAAGCTCACTGAGCTCATTGTTGTAGTATGTTTATTTTTTTGTGTGAATTTAGCCCTCCATAAGCATCAGCAAACATTTCTGCACACCTGCAGGGTCAGTTGAGTGTGAGTAGCTCCTTGACCAGGTCTTGGCTCTGTCCTGGAGAGGTGTTCTGTAGCAGGAAGGATTCAGAGTTTGTACCTGACCCATTCCCTCCTCAGCCCTGCCATCTCTGCAGGCAGCTCCAGGTGCCATCTGCAGCTGTAATTCCACAAGCACTGAACGAGATCAGCACAATCCCGGCTCATCTGGCAGGACAAATTTGATTTTTGCTCTGTGTTACACATGGCTGCATTTCAGTTGGATTAGCCCATGCACAGAGCTCAGACTTTATCCAGGTTACACTTTTTTTGTCAGCTTACACTGCCCGTGGGAGGACAAGCAATTCCAGCATGAAATCAGAGCAGGGCAGGCAGACAGTGCACACGTTCCTTGGCAATGGGATGCTTTGTCCAGGACTGGCCTCCCAGCTGGGAAAATACAGAGTTTGAACAGAAGAGACATTGTGGAAGATACCTGGAAAGGGAGAGGGAGACTGGCTAAGCGGGAAAATGGCAGGAGGAACTGGAGAAAAAAAAGTGGGATCTAATCCTGTACTGTCCTGAGTTCCCTTTAAGAAGCAATGACTGCCCCCAGCTCCCAGCAACTGCAGTATTTATATCACTTTTTATTATTCTCACTCCACAGTTACAGACAGGATTGGGATGGAGGCAGGAAATGCTCAGTGCCAAGCAGGACCTGACCCTTGGGGCAAGGGAACAATAAGGGCACAGCTCAGGGGCTGTGAAGAGTCAGGGGCTGGGGAAAGGCAGGAAATCTACTTTATCATTTATCATTCCTGCTCCATGGCCTCTTACCAAACATCAGCAAAAATCCCTTGCTCTCTCCAGAGAGCAGGAAGCCATTTAACAGGAGGGGAAACAGAGGCAGGGAGAGACGAAGGCTCTGTGTTCCAAACGAGGGTTTGGATCCATTTTGGATTACTCTGTTTCCTCCTAAAACATGCACCAGGTTTGTGTGAATGTTGCCAGATGACAGCCAGAAATAGAACCCAGGAGACCAGACTGTCTTAATAGGGGTGCATTGTCCCATCCCAAAGCAGCTGAAGATAATGATCCCTCCATTGAAGGCAGGGAGGAATCTGCAGCTGGAGTGGCAGCTGAAATAGTTAATGGCAGACAATATTCACCTAACCCTTAATTATTTAGAGCCAGAGTTAATTTTGCAGTTCCTCTGGCAGGTTTCTGGTCATTAGGGCACTGGCAATGAGTCTTTCCCAGCAATCCAGCTATCGATCAATCTGGGAAGGCTGATGTGTCACTGGGAGGTTGGAGGCAGCTGTGTCTCAGGGCTGAAGCTGAGCAAGACAGAATTTACCCATGCTCTTAAACTTTTCTGTCTTTCCTTCCCCTTGTCTTGGAGAGATGATAAAAACAAAGGCATATAAACTCAAAAAGAAAGAATAATGCCTTCATCCTGCAGAGGGACTGTATTTGGAGATTTTGGCTAGTTTTCATCCTAAGTGCTGTTGACTTGAAGAAATTCTTTTGATCATCTAAGCCTTGGCTGGAGTAAATTGCTAAATCCCATTAGATTCCTTGGGATTTACAACAGATGCTGGATGAAAGATTTATCTGTGGCCCACCAGGCCTTCATGGCCATTCAGAGCTCTGCTCTCCCCAGAGGCAAAGGGCAGTGTTGAAGGAATCATCTTTAACCCCTCAGCTATTGTGCAGAGGGCTGAGAAGGTGTAGGGATCACCTGATCCTACCCAGGGCACAAGGATAAGTTCTAACGGAAGGAGATCCTGAACAGGGACATTTCAGCATTTCTTGGAGAGAGAAGATCTTCCCTGGAGGGTCAGGGTAGCTGTGTATAGGAAAAAGGAATTAATTCTGGGCAATACTCTGCAAGATTTGCTTGCATTACTTTCTTGCTTTCTCCTCCTGTCCACACTTGGTTTGGGAGTAGTGGGAATAGTTTATGTGTTATTAATGCTTGTAACCAGTGGCTGGGCTAGCCCAGCCATTACAGAGTCACTCCATTTCATGCCCTCTTTCCATTTTCCCTGCCTTGACTTTTCTACTCCATTTGTCTGAAACGAACAGACATGAAGTGAAATGACTTACAGCCTCTCCCTCTTTCGTGCTGGAGACCCAGAGGGAGAGTGGACTGCTGCTGTGTCTGGCTCACAATTTGTGGCTCCACTGCAGCACAACCTTTCCCTAACAAGTGCCAGCATGCCCAGAATCCCCCTCTCCCACTCCAAACCTAATATGCATTCACCACCACCCTCCTTGCTGCTCTTGCTGTCCCTATGCTCTGCACACTCTTCTACCACAGGCTCGAATCTGCCAGGTGTTGAACGTTCCCTGGGAATTCCAGCAGTGCGCCAGACTTCACAGGGAGCCCAGATGTGATAAGTGAACTAATAGTTTCGTGCTCCCTCACTCAGACCCAGAGGGAACTTGGGAACTCAGGGGGATCCTTGCTCAGCCTCCAGGGAACAAGCAAACAGGCTACAAGGAGAGAAGGACAGTGACATTCAATTTGATGAGGTTTTTCCCCCTGGGGTGCAGCCGTAGCTTGAACTGCCATGGTGAGGCAGACACACAGCATCCCCGCCCTCCCCTGGGAGGAGGTGTTTTAGAGCATTGCTGCCGTTGAGGTTTCTGCCTCACCGTTTTCAGTGAAGGAGGTGGGAGCTGTGCCCGGAGTCACCAGCAGTGGGAAGCCACCACACACTGGGATTGCGCTGAGAACACCCACCAAGCGTGTCTCCTGTCTCCTCCTGCGCTCTGCCGGTGGAGAAATTGTTCCGGCTCTTAAGTTTTAATCCTTTTGGTATAGAAGCTTCCAACTGCTACAGCTCATTCTTCCTGCTCAGCTCACTGTGTTTTCAGACACCAGCCTGAAACTTAGCGGATGGTAATTACACTTTGACATTAATATTTAAACCACAAACACAGTTAGCACGCTAATACCATCCCCAAAGGCTACTGCTCATTTAAGTTTCATCCTTATGAGACTTAATTATTGTCAGGGATGAATCCTAAAAGGCAAGAAATATTACAGCTCAAAGACTAAACATTCCCTTGATTATTGGAGCTACAGGATCGGGGCACAGAGTATGCAAACGGCCTTGGCTATGGTGGCAGCTCTAAGACTGCTACTAAAATCCACTGAGTTTTTAAATCCTAAAGCCTGATTTTAAATAGCTGCTGAGATTTGTTTGTAATTACAATTATACAGAGATCTCAGTGTTCAGTTGGTTTAGCCAAAGAACGACTTTCCAAAACTTGGGTGTCATTACCTGTTGCACAGATGGAGGCACAGCAGTGCTTTGAGGGCCTGACCCAAGGCAGCATCAGGACTCTGTGGTCTGAGGTGGTGAGAACAGCAAGTGCCTGATGCTTCCAGCCTGTCACTTAACTATTCTTCATGCTGTTTCTCCAACCTAACCTCTTTATAGACCTTTTCTAAGCGAGAACCCCGGGATCACATGTTTTCAAATCAATTTGTGCAGCTGCAGTGAAGTTCCCGGGGTACGAAGAGCTAGACAGCCATTTTGGGTGCTTCCCAGCATTCTGAAACACACTGTATTGTGTACAGCACAATAGCACAATCTGTTACAGAAACACCAGGAAAAAAAGTTAGATTTTCTGCTGGTCTAAATGCAGGAGTATCAAGAAGACTGAGCTGCAAGTTCGATCCTCAGTCAAAAGCCAGTCTGTGCAATCACCCTGCAGTTGTCTCCTGTCCCTGAGATAAAAGCTGGGGGAGAGAACAGTGAGCTGGAGCAGGGAGAAGAATTCCTTTTGTGTCCCTCCACTGACAGGGAGCCCTGGCAGACACCACCCAGCAGTGGATGCCAACTGGTGTGGAGGAGCCAGGCTGCTGCTGACAAAAGTTCCTGCTCCCAGGGTCATCACAGGGAAAGTATGAACTCAAGCAAGTTCTGCCCTGAAAATCAGACACTTTGAGAGGACTTTCTCAATCAATGGTCAGGGTTTGTCCTCCTTATCAGGCTTCAGATGAAGACCAAAATCAGAGCCAAATCAGGTGCAGGTTTCTGTCCTGCTGCATTAAAGGAGTCACTGTGGTCAGACTGGTTCATGGATGGAGAGTATCAGGATCAGGGCAGGTGGGCAGAGGTGACTCTCCTTCGGTTCTCCTCCAGCTGCACTTTGCTGAGGATCTCCCCATTTTTGTTTTGAGTGCAAACAGATAATTAGCTGAAATCGCCAATTCCACCTGGCTTAGCAGCAGCTGTTGTAGAATGGCTTGTTTCCAGCCTTCTGAAGGGAAATCATGAATTTCCAGAGGTCTGATCAGAACTGATGCCAGGTTTAAATTTGCCACCTTCTGTTTGAAATTGGATCTTGGATGATGTTGCACTGGACCCAATCATCCTTCAAAATTTTGCAAGTCTTGTCAAACCCCTGGCTCAGCCTGGGATGAATTTCAAACCTGAGGCTGTACCCTGAAGTATGTGAGCTTTCCTATTCTTAAGTTATGTATGATTCTAATAAAAACCAGAGCCAGGAAGCTGAAGTTTGTTTTTTCTTGACACCCAGAACTCACAGAAGGAAAGAAATCTTTTGACACACATCTTTAGATTAATTACTAGTTTCTTTAACGTCTCGAAGCCTTTAAAGAAGGGTGGTGCAGCCTGTACCACTTGTGTCCAAGAAGAGGCAAGTCTGCTGCCATCTGTTCCCTCAGCCTAAAACTAATGAGTGCATTAACTTCAGAGAGAGATTCATAAGCTCCCACTGCCCAAGGATGCCATGAGCTGCTGATGTTTAAAGAGTGGCCTCCAAAGATTTCTGTAGCCACCTGTGCTTTATTTAGAGAAATCCATCAGAAGGCTCCCATTATTCACAAAAAGGTGTGTGATTTTTCCAGGGGTGATGGCTGGGTTGGGGTAGATTAAATCCATCATTTACATTGCTCTGGAAGCAGGGCTGGTAAACTCACTGTGACCTTTCTGGCAGATTTAAAAAATAACAAATACGGGCACAGTAGATGTGCAGTCTGTGTCTCCCTGCACAACTGGGGTGTGTGTAGGATGCTGGAGCACCAGGGGCTATTTGCATACTGGTTAAATGATGACCCAGGGAGCAGTGAAGCCAGGAGGGTGCAAAGGACAGGTCATGTTCTGCTTCTGCTTTAACCAGCACAAAAGGCTCCTTTCCCTACTGCCACAGCACTGCATTGATTTCTCCATATCCTTCTAGTCAAATTAGATTTGTCCTCTCTTTGAGTGTCTAAATAGTCTCTATTTATCATGCAAGTGCAATGTTTTGAACAAGACACCTTGATTTGTGGAAGGGGGCATTGGCGTTCCATCTGTAGTTCTGTTCATGGACTCAGACACAACCTGACAGAGCCACTGAAGTCCCCAAGGAGGCTGACACCGAGGGCCTGAGTCACTGGGGTGTTCACCCCATAAAATCATGGTTTAAATGCAGGTTCATCCAGGGGTGACTCAGACTCTCTGTCTTTAACCCCTGTGGTTTGGCTGGTGTAGAGCGGAGGTGCACAGTGTCTCCCTTGGGTGTCCAGCTGGCTTTGCCTCATGTCTTATTTGAGCCTTCAGGCCTTCCAGTTCCTGAAGGGAACTTACAGGAAAGATGGGGCAAGGCTATTTACAAGGGCATGTAGGGACAGGGCGAGGGGGAATGGGTTCAGATTGAAAGAGTATGTTTAGATTAGATATTAGGAAAAAACTCTTCCCTGTGAGGGTGGTGAGGCCCTGGCATTTGCCATTTGTCTGGAAACTGAGGTTGCCCAGGGAAGTTATGGTTGCCCTACACCTGAAAGTGTTCAAGGCCAGGTTGGACAGGGCTTGGAGCCACTTGGTCTAGTGGAAGGTGTCCCTGCCCATGGCAGGGGGTGGAACAAGGTGGTCTTCAAGGTCCACTTCCAACCCAAACTGTTCTGTGATTCTGTGGTTCTATGAATGGTGCCCTGAACTGTTTCATGTACATTTTTTTCTCATGTTTAAACACCAAGCCTCGCCATTTTCAAAACACCTCTTTGGGGCTTTAGCCATGTGACTCCCACTAAGGGCAACAAGCAGTCACGTTCCACATCCTCGTGTGCACATTTATCCCCAAGCACCCAGGATGAGCTGTGGGGAACCATCCTGCTCCTTGGCTGTTGACAGTCAGGGAAAGGTTGGGAATTTCTCTGTTGTGTTGTCTGGTGAAATGCTGTGCTGTGTGAAGTTGTTGAGCACCCGCTTCCTCACACAGGGAGAAGGTCGAAGCTGCTCCCTGGTGCCCTGTGGATGCTGCTAAAAAGTTAAAGAGGGAGTTGGGGTCAGATGGGTAATTGCTAAAACGAGCAATATGCTCAGTGCTGCCTTTTTAGCATTGGAGCTTTATGCACAGTGAGTTGAAATTAAAAAAGGAGGGAAAGGGAGGTTCTGCTGTTGCTGTTGCTGGAGCTGGTGTGCTCACAGAGGGTGTGATGTCAAGCACTAAGCGGAGCAGAGACCATTTGCTCTGCACAATCTCTCTCATCTGTTATACAACAACTTTCCAAGCCTGCTCTACTGGCTCCTTGTTTGTCAACCAGCTGCATGTCAGCAGATGTGTGGGTAGCATTTTGGTAACATCTGAGATGCTGCTGACCCAGTGGTGGTTGGTGTAGGAGACTGGACAAGGACACAGCCTGTCAAAATGAAAATGATACGGCGCGGTTTTAAATCTCATTTTGTGAGAGACACGGCACATTTCTGAGGGGCAAAGGTTAGTTTTTTCCCTCAGATGAGTGTGCCTGGTGCTTTAAAGAAAATAGTGAGCATTTCCCAAGACCTGTTTCTTCTGTATGTGGGTGAGAGGTGCCCTGGGAATACTGATGATCAGACCAGCTCAGTGGGGGCCCAGTTCTGTCATAGCACCCGACTCTATTTGAGCAGCTAGATTTGTTGTGACATAAAATCCTATTGATGACTCCGAGAGAGACTTGCCAAGAGATAATAAAGAATAAAAGTGGAAGAGTGTTCATCTGCAATTACCTTAGATGCTTTTAGTAACAAAAGAATGAATAATTTTGCATGCAAGTGAAGCTACACAGAGATTAATTTGGCCTACAGTTATATTTTTTTGAGTTCTCTGTACATTTTTCTTTTCAAAGTCTATTTTTCTGCTCACTATGTGCAAAAAGAGATTGACCATGACACAGAACGAGCACATGGTAGTTTTATGAGTAGGCTGACATGGCCTGTTTATCCCTTGATTTCAAAAGCACACCAGATAGATCCATCTCATCCTCCTTCTGTAATTCTCTCCTTTTCTTGCCTTTTTTCCTCTTCTTGGAAATTGTAATAGCAAAATTGTATGGGAGCTCAGATCTCCTTGGCCAAATTGCAGCCCATGAGTAAGCTTTCTGTGCCAAGACATGTAAAAGAAAACCTCAGAGGGAAGGATACAGGGAGTTAAGATGGAAGTGCTGATATGACCTTAACTCTCGTGTCATCCACAGCAGTGCTTTAATTTATTCAATCAATTGCAGGGCCCTTAGGCTGGGAGAGGATAACGCTGGGATATTAAATCTGTCCCTCTCTCCAATCTGTCTCTGGTGTGTCAGAATACATTGATTCCCCTAGTCCTGCTTTTATTAACTGTCTCCTCGGCGTGGCCTCTCGGTCTATCACACACTAACCTGCAATTGCTTGCTGAGTGCAAGACCCCTGGAAAACCTCTGGATTTTCTGCTGACCCCATTTTTTTAGCACTGTCAGTGCAGATGTAATGACCTGCTCTTACTGTATGTCATTCACCCCCACATACCTGGGGATTGCCATGGGAGACTGGACTGGAAGTCTATTCCTCTTTCTGCTCTCTCCCAGGGTAGTGATACCACAAAAGATGTACCACAACCTGTGCTGGAAACCCCTTGGCATAGGAAAGGGTGGTGTGAGGGATCCAGATCCTCCCAAATCCACACTGGTGATGGTGTCTGGGCTGCAGGTGGGAGCTGATCACCCTGTATTTTGTCTGCAGCTCAGTTCCTTTAACTGCACTTGCCATTCCTGCAGATGGCACTTCCAGCTCCCAGCTGAACTGGGCCCTGGGGCAATCTCTGGCAGGCAAGTGGTTGCCCAGGGCAGAAAAAGGTTTAATAGTTGCTCACTGTGCAAATAGCTTGGAGCTGAAGGGCTGGCATTTCCCAGTCTGACTGAAGTGTTAGAGCACCTAAAAGCTGGCCTGTCTCTGAATTAACACTGTGCTTAAGAGTATTATAAAAGGGGCTAAACTCATCCCTCCTGTAGCTTGCTTAGCATGGATTCAAGTCCTTTTTAAAGGCTAAGGCTACTTGTGAGCATCCTGTGGATTGGTTTCCAAATGTTCTGGTGATTGGTGTCACTAGTTTTATGGATGATCACCACATTGATGCCTCTGCCCAGCTTTTCCTTAGTGATTACTGACCCCTAATAGCACAGTGAAGCACAAACATTAAAGCTGGAAGCCCTGTTTTGGTCACCCTGGCCTTTTGCCTAACACAATCTCAGGACTAACCCTCTCTGCCTGTCTTCTCAGTTTGGACTGACTTATTAATTTTGGGTTTAGAAACTGAGAGAGCTGGAAAATCTACAAAGTGTCTTCTGTACAAGTCGAAATGACTCCGATTAATCAGAGAAGCAAATTGCCCTGGAGCTCAGCAGGGTGTGGGAGCTCCATGTGCTGCACACCCCCTGTCACAGCACCAGGCAGAGCCTGAGGAAATCCTGCCTAACACCCCTTGCCACGATGGCTTCATGTGGCCCTGATGCTCTTGCAGGATTTGGAGAGAGGTTGTTTAAGGTTCCCATCATCTCCTTCCCAGCTGCAGCATCCAAATCCACTCACAGCTTTGAAAATGTCAGCCTTTTGACTGTCTCTTGATTACAGGATATACTGCTTTAGAGGCTGTCCCAGAGTTTTAAACACTGCAAAGCAGTGGGCTGCTTTGAAAAGTGATGAATTTTTAACTTTACTGAAAAGCCTCTGTTGTAAAAAGAAGTACATTCCCCTCTGTAGTCTGAGTAATGGAGACACTTCTCTTTCTTGATTTATTTGCCCATAAAAATCCAGGTGGTTTTGGCACTGTCTCTTTCCCCGGTAACATGAGCAAATATTTAGCAGCAAATCCTCACCTTAATTTCATTAATTATCTGCTAGGGCTGGAAGGCTCTGAAATAATGTCTGATTTTAATAGAGGTCTCACAAGCAAAGTAAGCTCCCAGTGCCTCCACTTCTTTCAAAGGTCTTTTTCTCCTTTTACTTTGAATCTGGTTTTAATTCCCTCTCCTTCACCTTCCAAGGACTTTCAGGCTTCTTTGTTCTCATCTGAGATGGAGAAGAATAGGTAATTGTGCTTCATTACCGTGTGCAATAGTCTGCTCCACAGTAAGTTTCTCACTCCCACAAATAAACAATGAAATAAAGTCTCTAATTCATCCAAGTGATTTTTCTTTTTAGTGCCTGCATGCATAATTATTCCCTGTGTCTGTCTGTGAAGATCAGGTTGGAAAGGAAGGAGCCATCTTGCTGCACTGTTCACATCCCAGCATGAATAATACAGGGTGAGGAAAGGAGGTGGAGAAGAAACAGCTGATGAAAGTCTTCTGAAATGATCCTATTCGAGATGCAGACTCCTATTAGCTGAAGTTCTGGCCAGGGACCCTAAAACAGCTGAGAAATCAAGGTTTCTCTTTACTAGAGAGATCCCTGCTGCTTGGGATCCTTCTGAAGCTGAATCTCCCTTTGATAATCTGGGCAAGCCCTGATGTGTTCTGCTGCCCCTCACTTCCCTCCTGCTGCTGCAGGGAGGAAACTGGCACAATAAAAAGGCTCCCAATTGTTTCATTAAAAATTAAATATTCATGGCCTGGGGGATGGTGCTGAGTGTCCAGATCCCCTCTGACTCACTGAAAGAAAAACCCATGGACCCAACTAACAGGCACAGAGGTGAGCTGGGTTTCCTGCTGGTTTATTCCTCAGGGTGAGGAGCAGTGCTCTGTGTTTACAGGCATCCTTTGGGTAGGAATAGGAGGCTGTTCAGGGCACTGCTGGGTTTCCAGATCGGGAAGCTGGTGGCTGCTACAGAAAATCAATCTCTTGCACATAAAATATGACTATAAACAGGGAACACATCTCTCATCTTGTCAGTCTTTCTTCTGGGACAAGTGGGCAGATCAGAAGTCCCAGGGAAATGAAATACATGTTGCAGAGGGCAGATCGATGTGCTCGTTTCTGGGGAGGAGCAGAGGGTGGGCTGTGTGCAGGTGTAGAGGTCTGACAGCTGCTATCAAATGCCTTCCAAATCCTGTCAGAAATGTTGCACCGAAGAGTTGGTGGGTAAGGCCCTGTGAGAAGAGGGATGAGGGAGCCAGAGAAAGGGAGGAAAGCAGGTTTCATTGAGCAAATTTTCTTATTATCACTCCTGAGAGCAGTGTGTGATATGTATGAAGATGTGGTAGATCAGTGTTAGTGAATCTTAAGTGGGAAAAATCACTTTTGCAGGAAATGCTCTAAGACAGGATTTCAGTCACTGTGAGCATGGAGAGCACAGCTATTTGCAGAGCGTTTGCAACCAGTTAAATATGCAGAGGAAGGAGAGTTTATCAGCCAGGACTGTAATCCCAGAACGGGGAGAACTCAATTTAAGGAAAAATCATTTAGAGGATCCCCCAGAATAGTTAAGCACTGTCTCTCATCTTCACTCCCAAATATATTGGTTGGTTTGTCTCTTTTTTTATCTGAATCTCATTTTCCCATACAGGGGATATTAGCAGGGAGCCTTTGGAGACTAAATATATCAGGCACTAACACAGCCCACGAACGGCCTGGCTGGAAGGGCACAAGTGGGTGAGTAGGGAGTGGTTGGTAGATGGGGAGATAAATGAATAGCCAGGCAGACAAATCACTCTGTGCTGCCTGGTTTGCTTCTACAGCTTATCTGAGACTGCCTGTGGCAAGTCAGTTCCTGAATTCCTGCTCTCCTTGGAAAATGAGCCTGTGGTTTGGGACCCAGACACCATCACACTGATGTTCAAAGGCCAGAGTGAAACTGGGTATTTGCCTGTTTAGTGCTTGGCTGGAAATTCCTTCCAAACTTGGTGGCTCTATCAAGTTAAAAGGAGAATTGCAGCAATTGTTGCAATCAAGTGATAGCAGCACAGATTTCTGAAGAAGCAGATTCCTTGGGTGGAAAAATAAGGGCTAACATCTGTTTCTGGGCCTTGAAGAGTATGGCATGGGAGAGAAGGGTGCAGCTCCCACGAGTAACTTTGCAGGCACTCACCAGCACACATCCACAGTCTAGAACATGTCCCTAATTGTCCCTCATCTGAACAGTCACAGCCCCAAATTGAATTCCTAGTTAGGTCATCCTCTGTGTCTCCTAATCATGTGTGACATTAAACACTTATTCAATGAAACTCTTTTCTCTGCACTAATTATTAAGCATGAAAAGTTGATATTGAGCGAGGCCATTGAGCCAAGACGATTCAATAACTAGCAGGGAGGAGAGATTATTTCAATAAAATAAGTTCACTTGAGCCAGATGGAGTTCCCAGGATGCTCTGGGACAATATGACACATGAAATTGTCCTCTGGCTTGTGTGACAACTCTAACTGTGCTATTAAAAAGCCATCAACGAGCTGGAGTGAGGTGTTGCAAGAAAGGACACAATGAGGGGGAAATTGAGGGCGTTTTAGACAAAATGTGGGTAAGTGGCGGATATAAAATGCAGCAAGGCATGGCTGGGAGACTTGGAATGCCTCTGTGATCCTCAGTGACAGAGGTCAGAGAAAACTGCTGTATTTCTGCAGGATCCACAGGCAGATGTTGTGTGACCTGCTCCTGCTCAGGGGGACAGGCTTGTCTCCCCCGTGAATTTGTAGCTAAAAGACCTCTGCGTCCCAGCTCCCAGTTTAAGGAGAAAATGCTTTGTGTTTGTGCTGGGAAAAAATCTCCAAGTAATCAGCCCTCCCTTCTCTTTCTCCTTTCTCTCCTTTTAGATTTGCTCCCTTTCATTTCTTCGTCTCGTTCTTGCTCCTGTCCTGTTTTTCACCCTCTCTGTTACTAACCCGACCCTGAGAGATCCCGTTTGGAACCAGGACTGCTTGGAGCCAACACCAACTCCTCACTTTTTCCCCCCCCACACACGGGACCTGTGCCTCGTGCTCTCTGTCCTGGGATGCTGCTGATACCCTCCCTGGGGAAGGAGATGCCATCCCATAACAAGTCGGGTGGTATATGACATCCAATTATCCAAACAGAATATAATGTAATTTCACCCATGGGCAGCGCTGAAAGGAATGAATTTCCTCTGAGTGTGATGTATGAAGCTGCCTCTGCTATCTCTGTTTGCTGAGCCTCTTGCTTCATTCCCAGCTCCCCGGCAAATCTCTAAAGCTCAGAAGACACTGGAGCACAGCACGTTTCACAGCTGAGGAACCAAGATAAACCAGAGACATTGCAGCTTGTTGTTTAAATCCCACAGCAAACAGAGGCAAATTAATGGGTCTATCTATATCCCTCCCTTTCACTCTTCTGTTTGTCTTTTCTTTCTTGTTTTCTCTCCTCTTTCCCTTTTCCTTTGTTCTCTTCCTTCTTTGTTTCTTGTTATGATAAACATGATTCATGCCACGGTGAGACTTTGCTTTACATCAGGGGAACTGCTAAGGGCAAGGCAGGCCAGTTCAGGGCATTCAGAAACTTGTATCTGACCTGCTTTTTACTGGGATGAGGTGCTGGTTGGGGAAAATAGAGCTATACCAAGTTAAATCCCAAAGAGAAGGGCCAGAAAACGTGCTGGGCTTCTTCCAACCTAACATTCTCACAGGTTATTAGGATATTATTAGTACCTACCCTCCAGTGAGGAATTCTGTAGCATTCCTGACTGACCATGGTTTGGGACAAAATTCAAAGATACGAGGGCATCTGTAGGAAGAGAAACACATCCAGCAAATTGCTCAAAGCACCCAAGCAGTTTGGGTGTCTGACTGTGAATAGGAAGGGTCTCTCAGCTCTTTGGATGCTTTTGGGGTCTTGCTGCCTGAGCAGCTGCACCATCAGGTGCCCCCAGTAACTGTGTGTTTGAGCTCTGGCAAGGGGATGCAGGAGCCTGTTGTGTTCCCTCAGCACTTGCACCATGTCTCTGCCTGCACTAAGCACCACAGTGCTGCTCCTGGGTTAGAAACACAGAGTGAATTGTATTCCCAAGTGTGCAGTCCCTCAGGAAGCTTTGGGAGAGGTAAACAGGGACCTGGGTGCTATATTAACATGGTACCCTGAGCATTTAAACCTTCCCTCTTAGCAGAGAATGGCCCAGATGTGATGAGCAGATTATGCTGTGATTAGTGAAAAGAGAAGGAGGGAAGGAGAGAGGGGTTGCTGAGAAGGAACACGGGGGTGTGTGGCTGATCCCTGGCTCTGCCCCCAGACCAGCTGAGTCCTGCCCCAGGGGCTGCAGTGGATTCCTCAGGCCAAGAGTGGTCCCAGCTATGGCACAGCTTCCAATCTTCCTGATGAAATGCCCTGTTGCAGAATGGAATTAAAGGACTATGGGTTCATTTTTGTCTTTGGGATGCCCTGTGCTCTTGGATAAGCTTTAGGATGTTGTGGGCTGTCACTACTTTTGTGAGCTGAAGGTGGTGTCATACATGGCAGTACCAGGTTAGAGCCACTCAGACACCCAAGCAGAGGAGTTGCTTTGAATGTGCTCTGGTGTGTCTGAGATCAGCTAAGGGGGTACCAGAGTGTAACAGGGGGATGGTTTGTCCAGTCCAGGGCGGTGCCACTACCAAAGGACAGTGTTATGAACTTCAGAGGGAAACACAAACTGTGTACACTGCACAGCACCCATCATGGCAAGGCATGCAAGTAGAAGGCTGAGGACTGTTTGCAGGACACTCTCAGTGGGAAACTGCCTTGATTAATGCCTGTGTCTCCTCTTGGGCATTCCGGGATTGGCACTGGCTCTGTGCATGCTGATAAATGGGCACAGACACCTCTCTGCCCCACACCAGGTCATTGGTAGGGCTTTTTTTCCTTTTGAAAGTTTGGAAGGGGGTGAGAGGAGAGTCTGCTCTTTGCAACACTGGTGGGAGATTTAGGAAAGGCTGTGCAGGAGTGAAAGGAGCACCAAGCAATAGCCTGCACAGTCAGGAAACATGAAAAGAAAAGTTGTGTTAACCCTTCTGGGCTGGACTGTGATGAGCCTTTCATTGTAGGATCACACACAACCTCCTGCATCATGGAACACATCAAACAGCATGTCTGCAAACTCCAGCTGTATTCTACTCAGCTGCTGCCTTCATGTTTATTTAAAAGAGCCGACTGTGAAGCTTGTTTAAAAGTACATCCAATGGAAAATGACAGCAAATGGTGCTGAGAGCAATTGTGCAGATCCCAAAGGCCTGAACTTAAGGGAATCCCCTTTCCTGTGGGAACAGCACGGAGAGGATTCAGGAGAGCCGGTTCTGCCAGCCCTTTTGATGTTTCTCTTCTCCTCCCCTCCTCTGCCTCTCTCCTTGCTGTTTAAGGTAAATACCAAGCGGTTGCTGCAGGCGTCGCTGGCCCTCTGAAGTGGTGCTGCCCGTTTGATCTGCCGTTTGAAAGGACGTTGTAGCGGTTTGGCGTGTGAACGCCTTTCCTGCTTCCTTGCTGTGTCTTTGTCAGGGGTATAATTTGGGACTAATTAGTTCTCAGCTCTCAGGCCTCACAAAGGAGCATCAGCACCTGGTGGACTCTATTTGCTGAAGCCCTTATGAATTGGGAACACGTTGCTCTTTCATCTTATTGCACAGATAATTAGAATAACTTAGCCAGAGTCCCCTGGGATGCAGTTTGTGTTGAAAACACTTCCTTGCAGTGACTGGCTACTTTGGCAGCCAGTACAGAGGAGCTGGAGGGGCTGAGACCTCTCTTGCCTATGGACAGTGCCAGCCTTTCCTCTGTGTCCCTGTGGGCTCCAATCCTTTCTAATCCAATCCCTCTAATCCTTCCCTGTGTTTCAGAATTGTGTCTCTCCCAGAGATCAGCTGAAAAGAAGGGTGGCACAGGATGTTTGTGAATGCAGCAGCTCCTCTAATGACCCTTCCAGCTCTGTGATGTGGCACATGGTGCATGCCCTGGCCTGGGGGACACGGGGCCCTCTCGCCTTTGTCAGACCCTTCAGCTCTGGGTGGTTCTGGGTCATCCCAAAAGCTCTGCACAACAGAGTGCCCAGTGCACTCGCTTTGCTCTGGGGGACCTCAGCATCTCTGAGGCCAGTGGAGTTCAACAGCAAAGGTGACACCACCTGAGTCAAGTGATTCTGCACATTGCGAGGTTGAATCCCATTTTTGTCCACAAAGAGCAAGATCTTTGAGATCTCTCACTTATTTTCGGTGTGACATCTTGTCACAAACAGACGTGGAATGTTTCACATCTCTGGGATTTCAACCAGCAGAAGAATCCCCTCACACCCATTCGATTGCTGCCTTGGGTGATAATTTCCCTGCTTTTAATGGATGTGCACATTAAGGTTGAGTTACGGTTGCTGTGGGAACTATAACTTTGAGTTTTACGATTCAAAAAGAAGAGAAAGAGTGTATTTATATACTTTATTTTGCTTATGAATCAACATGTTAATATTGATGCAATGGGAGAAGAAAGAGAAACAAACTTCTAAACAGAAAGCGTAACATCAAACACTGATCTGTTTATTTTCCCTTCTGCAATGTTCCTCTAACAGGCAGAATGCCCACAACAGAAAGGAACAATTATAAACTAGGAAGCACACGGAGTGGAAGAAAGAAAGCAACAGACAGCTGAGAGGTTAAATGAAGTTGTTAAGAGATAAAATGTTTGCACTTACCAGTCATAGGTCGCCACATGCCAGGAACCTCAGTGTAAAACCAGCCAATAACTTGAGACACTGAGATTGGCGAGTCCAGGACTTACTGTGGGCAATTCAAGTCACGCTGCTGCTGTTCAGGGGAGTTGTGGGGATGCAGGGAAACAAAACAGACACTGAAAAGCACATCAGGGAGACCTAAACTCTGTTTATGGTGCCTCTCCCACTGCCCTGGGGGAGCTCACAGGTTTGTGAATTTAAGGCAGAAAGGTTCATTCCTCACAGGCTCAGAGGAGCTGGAACATGTTTGTGGGAGGCTCAGGCAGAAGACTGCATTACATTCCCATTTTCCATGTCTCGGAATGAGGAATCTGGGCTTGGTCTCGTACTGGTGTTAAGTCAGGAGGAACTTTCTTCAAGTTAATGGTGTTAGATGGAATAAATCAGGAGTAATGGGGGAGAACCAGGCTGTGCAGTGCACTACACAGTGGAACCAATACTGTGTCCTAGTCACGGGCTGATATGATGTAGAATCTCGAGCACATTCCGTGTACACCTGGCACCTTTCTAGCATGGCTACTTCTGATGGAGCCACAAAGTTATCTTTTTTCAATTTATCTCTAATTTTAAAAAATACAAACCCTTCCCCCCTTACAGCCTGCAGCTACTCCTTCACTGGTCACGCTGCCTCCTGTGATTTAATTTGTTATTGATTTTCACTGAGGCGGTGTCCGTAACGGAAGCGAAGCAACCCAAAGCACAAATCACTTATGAAAATTGTGACCAGCCTCTTATCAGCCTGCAAAGATGATGATTAAAAATGACTGGAAAGGCAAAATCAATCAGGCCCCTTCAGAAAGTTGTTTGGGTACACAAAAACAAAAAGCAAAGATTAGCAATATTAAAATCAGATTCTGTCAAAAGCTTCAGCTGGTCTCCCGTGTGACAGAAATAGCTTTGTTTCCCAAACACAGAGCAGGGATTTATTTCCTCAGCAGACAGTGATGGCTGAGGAGGAGTCACTCCAGTGTGTCAGATAAATAACGTGTGTTTCCAACATTATTTTGCACTCCAAAGCTCACAAAAGTCCTGACGGCCTTCGGGACAATAAATCCAGAGAGCGGGTTATGGATTTAACATTTTAGCTCCTGGATGGCTGCTGTGGGAGAGATGTCAGCTGTGCACTCTGGTGCATCAGTGGGTACCCAAACACGTCCCTGCTCGGCTGGGCTTGGACCCTGCTGTGCTGGAGCCTCTCAGAACTCTGTGTGAAGCTCAGTTACAGCCTTGGGCCTCATCCCAGCACAGCTCCTGCTGGGGTCAAGCATGGTCCCAGTGGAGTATTCCCAGGGTTGCTATTTTCCCAAGAGCACAGTATGTGGATATTGATAGCTGTAACTTCAGAGAAACCTTAGGAAGCAGTGGAATTAGCACACACATGGGCATCTGACTCGTGCCAGCATTTAGTGACTCAGCTGGTGCAGCCCAGTGTCGCACTCAGAACTTACTGTCAAGGTCCTCCGTGGGGATAAACTGGTCTAAATCCACCAGATTCACTGGAAGCGCTCTGGCCACACTGATCTACATCATGAGAGCTGGGAACTGTGCTCTGAGATGGAGCTGGGGGGTTGCTGACTGGGAGAAATATCCCTCATCCAGCTCCTGTGGATGTGCTGTGGTTGCCAGAGCGGGTGGCTGCAGGGGGAGACGTCCAGCGAGATCTCTGCATCTCCTCCTGTAAGGAATGAGCGAGTTTTGGGCAGGCCTCTTCTGTTCTTCCCTGTCAGATGTGCTAGTTCTGCATTTCCATTACATCAATTATGGGCACTGCAAATATTTGATTTCAGGGAAACGTGAAAGGAAAGGAAACTACTCCCCTCTGGCTCAGGGTGGGCTGGATGCGAGTCGGAGTAAAGGAGACGGGCGGAAAGCTGGGGAAGCAGCTCTCCTGGTTTGTGGATGGAATTCCATGAATATGTACAAGACTGTAATTGGCTCCCACACACCACCGAGGTGCCTGAAGGCCCAGGCATCCTGGCTAATTGTTGTAGACAATTAATAACTCAGATTCTACTAATTCCATATCGCGTCGTGCAGCTCATTACAGGAGCAGAGAGGGATGTTCTCTGCAAAAGCTGCTGGGAGAGAGGGAGGGTTGGAGGACTCAGGCACAGGGGCAGAGAAGGTCACAACTGGGCTGGCACCACTCTTGGCTCGAACAGCAGAAAGTCACAGCCACAGCAGGGGACAGTGACAGTCTGTCCATCAGCCTTTGGCTGAGCTCTGGAGCCACAATGAGGGAGAGCTCTCACCGTGGAAACAGGAGCTGGATAATGAGTCTGTGGGTTCAGTAAAGCACACAGCAGACCAAAACACACCCTTGTCCTGTGACCCAGCTTACACAGAGACTTTTCTTGTGGTGGCCCGAATCCCGTAAGTCAAAAACATAATTTGACTCCATCGTGCCCCACTCACAGGGCGACTGCTGGTGATGGGATGAGACTTCCTGAAGCTTTCATGATAACCTGCCACCAAACACAAGGAGGAAACACCAGGAGTTGCAAGAGGGGGATGTGGCAGCTACCCAGTTTGCTCTGTGTCGCAGGGCCTGGAACAGATGTGGACTATGTGTGGGAGGACTCGTGCTGGCATCCACCAGGCCTCCCTGCGTGCTCTGGGAACGCTGGAACCTCTCTGGAGCCAGACTGGTGTATAAGTGCTCTGAGCAGTGATGGACCCTGGTTTTCAGAGCCTAATAAACCTCACTTTTGCTGGGTCTAATGCACTAGTCACAGCAGCATCCATCAAAAGTGAACAGCACCTGGCAGAGTGCAGCTCCCTGGTGCTTGAGTGCCCAGGAAATGGATGGTGCTCCAAGCCAAGACTTTGCAGGGCTACATTACATTGGGAAGGAACTGATTTTTTTATGGAGTTCCAACAAACTCCTCCATTAGCTATCTCTCCCTTCCCCTTCTTCCAGCATTCCCGTACTTGGGCTTGCTGGGGCTGTAACTGCACAACTTCAGGGACTTCTGTCTCTGACTCCTATTTTATCTTTCTCCTTTTTCTTTCTATTAGTATTTTTCCTTCCTAAGCAAGTTTCTTCTCTGCAGCTTTTCTATCCATTTTGCAGAAGTTCTATAGCACTGATTATAGGTACCAGTCCTGTGCTGTAGTTTTCATCTTCTGTGGTACCATTTTTAATTCCCTCAGCTGTATCCTTTACACTATTCCTCTTTTGACTCTTCTCATTCCTGTACCCACATATTCCCCTGCTTTTTTTCTTTCCTTCCTGTTCTTTTGGACAGCCTGATCATGGCAGAAGAGGTTCTGCAAGACCACAGTCAGTCCTGTCTCTGTGGGCTGCGAGGGGCTCAGTGTCCAATACCTGATGCCTGGGCTTGGATTACAAGGGGGATCCTGGAAGAGATCCTGGATGCCCTGCTTTGGGTCAGGGTCATGTGAGCTACACTGGATGGTTATAGACATCCAAATAACTGCAATTCTAAAAGATAACTGCAGCAAGAAAAATGGGAAATAATTATAAATGAATGGATGTAACAGACTGCTGATGGGCACTGGTGGAACTTTAATCTCTGGGCCTTATTAAAGTAAACACATCCTTGCCACCCACCAGCTCTGGCCATTCTCACTGCTTTGCCATCTGCTGCAGGATGGATGGATGAACAAAATTTCCATAATTTGCAGAATGTCCTCATGCAAAGCGCTGTAGGGATTCTGATGGTAGTTTCTGGTCTTATGGCTCTGAGGAGACAAAGCTGGACATTCACTACGTGGAGGAGGCCAAACCACTTCCCACGTAACTTCTTCTCTTTGGAGTTTCGGAACTTGCAGAACATTTCCAGAATTTTGTGAAAATCTCCTCGTTTTTCCCCAGGGACAACGAATTTCCAAAACATCCCATGGACTGCAACTTCAACAAAACAATTCTCTGCCAGCACCTGAGGCAGTCAGGGAAGCAAAACAAACAAGTAAAACCCAAGCCACACACACTCCTTGAGCGTAATGCAAATAAATCACGGAAGTATTAAGTTCAGTTCTAAATCCCTCTCTCCATCTTCCTGTCTTTCAGGCTGTCTGTTTCTTGCCTAAGAATATTTTATCAATCTGCCAATCTGGGTTTATGTGCAGCTTAGCTTTTTCCTATGGTTTGTGTGTCTGCTTCCCTGCTTATGCTTCTTACTTTACCTTTCTACCAGTAACACTGTGTTGGTAAACAGGGGCACACCACCAAAAGCAACTGCAAAAGATACTTTTCCAGCCCCACCTTTTCTCCATTTTGAGGGCTCTTTTGCAGTGATGGTTCTAGTTCTCAGCTACAGCTGCACTGGTCCCCACTTCCACGCTGGGGGCAGCACAGCTGGGTCTGTCCCTACACACCCATGGCTGCATTCCACAGCCTTCCAGCGGGACACAAACCCACTGACTGTGGCATGAAGGGCTCTGGTGAATGATGTGGAGCCACCACGACAGGCAGAGCTGGCCCGTCAGAGGCTGAAGCACCTGCTTTGCAAAAGGCAACCCCATCTCCTGCCTGCCTGGGCTGCTCAGACACACACGGGGCCCCTTCTCGTGCTCCCTCAGAGAGAACCAGCCCAGTTGTTTGGCTCCCTCACCGAGGCAGATCAGCCTTTCTCCCACATCAGCAGTTCAAGCATCATGTTCAGACGGAAATTTCTGCACAGGGCAAAATACAAAGCTTGCCTGAGAGGAGATGGAGGGTTTCAATTATGCTCCGTTTGCTCAGGGTATGAAAACAGCACAGGCTTTTATTCTGTTTCATCATCTAAGGCAGGATGCTTGTCTTGGCTCGGTGGAAGGACCCTGAGATGAAAGGCACACTTAGCTGCTTAGCTCCCCAGTAGAGAGCTGCTGCTGAGATACCTCTGTGCGTGCTGGTTTAGAGGGGGGACAAAAGATTAATTTGCCAAGCAGGTACCATATAGAACTCCCTGCCACGGGCTGTTTGAATAGACAGGTAATAATGAGTCATATGCTCCACTGCTCGGAACTGGCCAACCTTTCTGAGGTCAAAATGGGACAGGATTGATTTATAGCACCAATGAATTTCCTTCGTAATTTCCCCCCATAGTTAATTTTTTTCCACAGTGGTAACATTAACAGGAAAAATACCTGATATAAATGTGTGGAATTTGAATGACATCTTTTCTTGCATTAATCATTAGGCTGGAATGTGCCCTGAGTTTGCTGTGTGCACTCTGGAACATTTCCCATGTATTGTTCAGGGCAATCTACACCAAGAGAGGAGGATTTGATTTCAGATTTGCTTGCAAGGACTTTCTGACCTAGATCCTTCCTAGGTATTTTCTGTTTTATAGAAATTCTTTGCTCTCTGGTAATTTTCTGACCCAGACTCACTTCTACAAGCTCTCCTTGTTCTCTAACAAGAGAGAAGCTGAAGAGATGGGTAACAATTCCTTTGTTTCCAAAGTGGTAGTGGGTGTGCACCTTTCCTTCAGTGAGTGAATGGGTTAGTTTGACTTCTTGTCCTCCTCCTTTTTTTCCTAATTCCTATTCTGTTCTGCCTTCCTGGAGAAGGCATTTCTCCCCCCTGACTCTCAGAAGCACTCTTCTACTGCCGCTACCAATGTGCAAAACTTTCTGATCGTCCCCACTGCACAGCTGGTGGAAAAGGAGTCAGAAATGAGGCGTTGCTTAAGTATATTTTAATTACTTCAAAAAGGAATATCTTAAACCATAAATATTTCAGCTTAAACTAATGTATTTTGGTTCCAGTCAGTGCCTCTTAAAGATTTGTTTCCAGTGAAGAGCTGAAATGTTCTGCTGGTACAGTAGAGCGTTTTTTGAGAAGCTCTTTATTCCTATTTACATATCTGGAAATAAATGGCCAATTATGAAAAGCCTTGAGTACTCACAGATTTTCCTGCATGTAATGGGAGCTTCAGGTCTGATGCTTAGGGGTTTAAACATAGATTTTGGCACCTGGATTTGAACTTCTTGGCTTTTTATGACTGGAGTGCCCTGACTTTTCCCCAGCGTGACTGCTTCTCCTTGTGGTGTGTTCCTCCTTTGGGATCTTGCCTTCATCAGAGAAATAATTTCTGAAATGCATCAGAAGGCTCTGAGTGATTTCTGTCTGCAACACACAGCAACTGAGAGGACCTGAGACTTCTGCTACATGAAGGTCAGGCAGCTGCTGGGGCATTTCTGCCAGTGAAAATGCAGTTGAAGAGCTCAGTTAACAGCTCTCACTCCACGGTGTTGAGGGGCAGCTCAGGGGACTGGTAATGGAATATGGCACTCTTTGCCTCTGCTTTACCAGTTAATATTCTCTCTGGTGGGTGATAAGTGAAGGCTACTGCTGGCTGACTGTGATTTTTGGCCTCCTTGACGTGACCTTGTGGAGTGAACTTAGTTTCTAAACGCCAGATTCTGCAGCCTTCCTTCAGTGCTGTACATGGGGATGAGGTGGGAGGAGGGATGTGCAGGCTGTGGCTGGCAGGGACAGCTTTGAAAGGTGATTTAGAAATCACCAATTAACCCTTCTGAGTTCACCAGCACTGGGGGCTGAATGTGGGGAAGGCAGATGACAAGAAGAGGCAACAGTGGACAAACAAATGGCAGCTCAAACACCTCCCACCACCTGTGTGGACAGAAGGGAGCAGAGGGCTAGAGGAAAGACCAGGTGGAGAAAATCAGAGTCATTCAAGATCCCAGAGGGAACCCTGGAGCTCCAGGAGTAGAGGAACAGAGGTGTCCTCCAGACTGTGAGGTGCCTCAGACTGTGAGGTGTCCCCCCTCAATAGACTTACTGTTTATGTTTCTACTGTCAATAATTTCAAGAAAATCAATCTATACTAAAAAAATCACTTATTCTGCCTCCCCTTTCATGTTCAACTCTACTATGAGCTGTGGAGTAGAGTCTGTTTGGGGACAGCTCTTTAGCTGGAGGGCAGGGAAAATGGTATTAGATGCTCTGCAGGTGGAGGTGAATCAGAGAAGTTGAACAGTTGCAGAGGGGTTTCTACAGATGCTGGGGCTCAGTGAGGGGACCAGCTCTGCAGAAAGACACAAGGGAGACACAAGGCCAAAGATGAACTGTGGAACAGGAACAGGAAAAAGAGTTTGAAGGGTTGAGCAGTATCTGCCACAGAAAGACCATTAAGAGCAAGGCAACACTATCCTGGCTCATCGATCCCTGCAGGAAAACAGCTGCTGTATTAGTTCTGCTGCCTTCCACCTCAGAGTGGCCTGTAATGTGCAGTCTCACCAGGAGGCACAGAAATGGCCTCATCTCTCTTCCCTCCCCGTGTCCTGTGATGAGAACACTGAGATGGAGGAAGGAATGTCTCGTTCAAGGTCGCACAGTGAGTTAGTGGCAGAACTAGCTGGGGACAAGCCTCAGGGCTCCCCGAGTCCCTGCCCTGCATCCACTGTGCATTCACTGGCATGAGGCAGCTCTGCAAATCCCACATTCATTACAATACAATAAAGCTCTGCTGCATGGGTCTGTTGGGGTTTTTTTGTTGGTTTTTTTTTTCACAATGTCTCTCTCAAAAACCCAGGACTGATTTGCATTTTAAAACCACCAGTTACAGCTCAGGAAAACGCGATTCAGTAGTTCCCGGAGCTCAGGAGTAGGGATGCTCTCTCAGTTTTTCTCTCCCAGTTCCTTTGCCTGAAATATATTTTTGTCCAAATTGCACAATACTTACTGCTAATGTTTATGCCATGAATATTCATCACATCCTGGGGCTCCAAGACTCCAGTGGGAAGGCGAGCACAGGAGGCACAGCAGCCCTGATCCTCCTACACTCCTTACACACAGGGTAGAGGCATGGGGTGAGAAGGCTTGTTTGGTTAGGGTGTGAGCTGTGGGATACTAATGCAGTCTGCAAGCCTTTGGGGAATGCTGGTGAAACTCCATTACACAGTGCAGTGGAGGCCTTTTGAACAAACAGCTTCCATAAAACCATTAGCTTCCCTTAATTGCAGGGAAAAGGCCTCACACGCAGCGGGGGGTTTAGAACTTCAGAACACTCTCTGTCTCTCTTTCTCTGGCAATCTGCAGACGGACCTTCCTTTTCCAGAGAGCCTCAGGACTGGGGAAACTCTTCCTGCCCACAAAACTGCGGGGTTTTGCCTGTCAGCAGTGGTGATTTAGGTTCCCACGTGTGAATTTACGCAGAAGAGCTTTCGTGTCCTGTGCCCTGTGCCCGAGCAGGGGCAGCTGCCCACAGCAGGGCTGGGACACGCTTCCCTTTTCCTGATGTGGCTGGAGGCTCCCGGGCTCACTGCTGTTCAGATGGTGCCATCTGGCTCTCACAAAATATATGAGAAATGTTATCCAATAAAAGAGGGGGCTGGCTGGCTGCGTGCCTTCACCTCTTGCTCTTTGGGGAAGCGATTGTTTCTGCATCTGGGAAATGTTTAACATAATTTTTGAGTACTAGTGTTGCCTGAGTAAGGAATAATAGGCTGGCAATTTGAATTCAGGCCTGAATCAGTGGTAACTAGAAGCTATTTTGCTTGGTCAGGGCAGGGCTGAGGTTTATAAACACACAACACATAGAAATAGCTTGTGATATGGCTCTGTGAGTTTTATGGACAGATAGGAAATATCCCTCTCCATGCTGTTCTGTCAAACAGGATGTTTGTGTTAGGAAAGATAAGGAGAAAAGGTCTCAGTTCTCTGACAGGAAGACACTAGGAAAAAAGAGCACAACTTCAAAAAGGGTGAGGGAAGTTTCTCTACAGATAATTTTGTCCCCACTCCCCATTCTTTTAATATGAAAATATGCTTTATCTGCAGCTCAGCATCCTATAGGGATTGCCCCTGGGAGCTGAGGGGTGTTGGATGTACCTGCAGATTCTCCTGGGACACTTTGCTGGCAGCTGATAAAAGAGAACCTCTCTGGCTTTGGGGGCTATTGCCCTTTCTTCCTGGGTTTCTCCATTATTTTCTCTCTACTTTATTAAGCTTACTGGTGTGTTCAGCCTTCCTTTGAGCCCTGGCTGAGATCAGGCCCACAGACACAGGTCCTTGGCCCTTTTCCTTGCACCCACAGTCACTCATGGGCAGCATCACCCTTCGATCCAGACTCTTCTAATGCCAAGCACAGGCTCATATCCATGTACACAAATCCTGGTAGCCCTGTGTGTGCTCCAGGGCTGTGCTGACAGACTCTGCATGTGCTCCTCCAGACACACTCACATGGAGGCATTTCTCCACCCCAAGCCATGGTGTTTGACAGGAGCTCAGTGCTCAGCTCTTGCCCAGCCCTCACTGTGGCTGACTGGGACAAACTCAAAAGCCTTTCGGGCAATCAGGCAATAATAGACCTTGTGGAAGCTGAAAGTCTCCCAGATAAAATTTACAAGGCCTAAGAGAGCCTTCCTGGCATAATTTAACACTTTAGTAATGAGCACCTGGACAGGAAGGATTGCTTGGGTTGTTTTATTCTGCATAGATGAGCAGTCAGAATTTCAAAGAGGGGCCATAAATACAAGCGAGTGGAATGGCCGACGGAGCCTGGGTTTGGTGTGGAAAGCAGTCCTGCTGAGGCTGTGAGGACATGAATAAAGGGGAAGGAGTTTTCATTCAGCTTCCCAGCTCCAAAAGGCATCCTTTAGCCAGGAATGGCTTTAGGGAGAGCAGCAATCCTTTTCCAGCCTGCCTGTGACTGTGCCTCAGTGCCTGTGGCCCGGCATTTGTGGATTTGCAGCTGCTCCCCAGGCTGCAGTACAGTGCTGATGTCTGTTGGTGTCACACGTGTGTTTGTACCTGTGTGGCTGAGGACAGCAGTGTGCACCCCTCAGCCTCTGTGCTGTTTGCCTGGGCACGTGCACTGCTGATAAAAGCCACCAATAATGCTAATTCCTTGTGGATGCATTTGCATTGCTAGTGGAGTCTGCAGCAACACACTGAAACCTCTGTGTACAGGTCTGTGCAAGTAATACAGGTACACCTGGATACAGTTTGTGTTTATGTGCTGCTCATACAGACAGTTCTAACTTGTATCTGAGTAAAACATGCTCAGTGTTGCTGATTTAAACTAGTAATGAACTATGTCTTCCTTTTGGCAGCACATGCTGTGTGGTTGCACACTTCTGTGAGGCCTCAGGGAGGGAAGTCATAGCAGTCAGAGGCTGATGCTCTCTGAGCACAGAGGGGCATGGAAGGAAATGTTAAGCCAGGTATGAAGATCTCCCCTGGGCACCATCCTGCCTCTCCCATTCCCAAATATTTGAAATATTTTATTTCTTTCCAACACAGAATGAAAGGAGACTGAAATCACAGAAGTTGCCATGGAGCAGTTACCCCTTCCCATCCAGGTGAGTATCCCTTTACAGAGCTTTCTGAGTGCTGTGCAGACCCCTGTGTGTTCATGGAGGGATATTTAGTGCTGAATGTGGCAGTCTGAGCATCTCTGTGTTGACAGGGAAAGGCATGTTCTTCATGTATATATTGTAGGTGCCAACACAGCAAGAGAAAATTCTAGTTCAGCTGCGGGCTAATGCAGCTCTGTGGGGTGTGTGTGAAGGGAGGTGAAGGAAAACCATGTACAAGTTTTAAAAGCCGAAGCTGTCAGGTTGATGTACTTGTGTGTGCAGAGAAGGGATGGGAGCAGCTCGTCTGGGAGCAGTTGTGGCAGCAGCACTGTGTGTCTGTTTGCTCCTGCATGCTGTGTGTGTGCAATGAGGGGACTGGGGGGCTCCCGGGGTGTGTGTGTGTGTGTGTCTATCTGTCTTTCTGTCTGCCTGTCTGCACCTGGAGGGCTGTCAGAATCGCTGCTGAGGAGAATCCTGTCACTGTCTGAGTGCTTGTACCAGCGCTGGTGATAACTCCTGCAGTTTGCTGGGCTCTGCTGAGTGATTGATTGAGCACTGTCCCTCACATCAGCGTGGGCTTCGCTCCCAACACCAGCAAAGTTAGAAAAAGCAATTTTTCCCTTTACTGTACGCTGCAGTTTTCAACAGAATCGCTAACCCCTCACCATTACCTTCTCTGCAGAGACCTCCATCACTGGCAGGCGTGGTGAAAGCCGGTGGAATGCAGCTTTACTTCAGGAGCCTCATTAAATTTGCATTCCTTGGAGCCCCACAAGGAAGATGATGGTCTGGCTTTGTCTGCCTGGCTTCCTGTTCTCTTTGAGTGATGCATCAGAGAGAGCTGCTGTGCCTTTGACACAGTTGCCTGCCTACAGACACTCTCAGGTGATGGGCCTGTTTTATTGTGCTTTCTCTTTCTTATTGACTTGACAAATCTATCTGAAAACTGGGATGAAGGATATTTTTCGTAAGCAGTAACCATCAACAGTCAAATAAACAAGAATATAGGGCAAAGAACGTAGCTTAGGCTACATTAACTCCGTTATGCAGCCTGATTAAAAGCCATTCCCACCAGGTAGTTGTTTAGCAACAATCCTGCTCTTGCAGAAGTCCACATCATGGTAACTGGTCACCCTGGTAAATAGGCCAAGGATGGGGGGAATGTTTTCTCTTCCTGCCTCCAAAGCCAGAGTGAGTCACAGGAGAGCACACAATAAATGAATGCAAGACCGCTGTATCCAGCACACTAATTAAGAGACCGTCTGTCAACACTAAGTAAAGCCCCTGTACTCAGGGATGTCTTTATCAGAGCCGTCCCTCCTGAAAACCCAGGCAAGGGCAAGGCAAGCTCGATGACCAGCTGTGCAGAATGCCTTGCTGCACCAGGGGCAAGCATGAATGTATAAAAGATTGTCTGTACCACCCTAATTAACACGTCTTGCTACCTCCCATTTAACGACTCCTACTTAATTCAGGGGTTGTTGCCGCATACCTCTGCAACTGAACGCATAGAGATGTCTCCTGTATAGAGCACTTATCTAGTGGTGAGGGTACCAGCGAATACCTGATGAGTCCTTCCCAGAGCCCCGGCTCTAACAGGGGCTGGACCCGCAGTACCAGCCAGGTGCTGCGAAAGTTTCTGGCGGTTTCTGTCCCAAGACGCGCCCGGTCCCGGCGTGGTGGCAGAGCCGCGCTCCCACGCTTGTCACACGGGGCACCCCCATCCCTCTCCAAACGGCAGCCCGCAAACCCAGCGCTCCCTGCGCGGGCGGGCAGGGCAGTCCCGGGATGGGCCCGTGTGGCGGAAGGGCCACGGGCAGCACCCGCAGCCCCCGGTCCCGGCGGTCACTCCGGTACCCGCCCCCTCCGCCGGGGAGTGCGCGGGGGCCGGGCGGGCACCGGGGGCCGTTCCCAAGCGCCGTGCCCGTGCCCCCCCTGCCCGGCGGCGGCCGAGCCCCGCCGCGGAGCTGCCCTTCCACGGGGGCTGCCTTCCCACGGGGGCTGCCCTTTCTCCCCACCGGGGCTGCCCGGCCGGCGCCGCCGCACCGGGGCCGGCGGGGCGGGGGCCGCGCACGGGGCACGGTTTATAGCGCGGGTTTATAGCGCGGCCGCAGCGCCGCCCGCAGCCCGGCGGGGCGGCGGCAGCCCCGGAGCTCCGCGCCCCTCCGCTCCTCATCCCTCCGCTCCTCATCCCTCCGCTCCGCATCCCTCCGCTCCGCATCCCTCCGCTCCTCATCCCGCGGCACCGCGGCGGGGGCTGTCGGCCGCCCCCGGGGGCCGGCGGGACGGGCCGTGCCAGCAGCGGCCGCGGCGCTCGGCGGAGCGGCGTTAAAAGGCGGCGGCGGGGCCGGGGGAGGGCTGCGGGACCGGGACCGCGACCGCCGCTCGCCGCTGCCGCCGGCGCTGCAGAGGCTCCGGTACCGCTCTGCCCCGGCTCCAGTACCGCTCTGCCCCGGCATCGGTACAGCGGGACTCGGCACCGGTGCCGCTCTGCCCCGGTACCGCGGGACCCGGCTGTGCCCCGGCACCGTTGCGAGCCCTCGGCTGCTGCCGCCCGGCCGGGCGGAGGTGAGTGATGCGCTCCGCGGCCACGGGGTGGAAGGGGGTTGTTGTTTTGGGGGTCTGTGGGCACAGCCGTCTCCCGTGACACCCTCTCCTCGGTGCCCGCCACCGGCCCTCAGCGCTCGGCTCTGCCCGGGGGGTGACGCGGGGGTCGGTCGGGCTCCTGGGTCCCGCGGTGCTTAGGGCAGCACCGCTGCAGTCGCTCCGCTAGTCACTTTTTTTTTTTTTAAGCCCTTTACTCCTTCCTCGCCCTCCTTTCCTCCCCCCCCCCCTTTTTTTTTTTTTTCCCCCTTTTTTTTTTTTTTTCCTGGGAATCCAACAGCTAAATCCCTCAGCTGTGTGTTTAGCCAACTCTCCCTGGAAGCTCTGGAGAGTTCATGAATATGCACAGGGAGAGCGTTTCTCGGGAGGCTGCCTCTATAATGAGCTGATTGAGCTGCGCCTGCAGCAGGGCTGTTCTCCTGGGGGAAAAGTTGGGCGCCAGAACTGAGCAGCTTTGTGTCCCCGGCTCCACGGAGGCTTGGCCGGCCTCCCTGAGGAGGAGCAGAGCCAGCGGAGCGCTCGCCACGCTCAGGGATGGCAGCAGGTCCAGCCAGGAGGGATCCTCGTCTATGACAGCAGCTGGTGTCCGGTGCTGGTCCAAAAGCTGTAAAGAGCATACCTGGCACACGTAAGGTAACCTTTCTGTTTTATACTGGCTTGTGTAGAAACGGACTTTTCCTGCCTAAAAACCTCATGCCACTTAATAAGGACATTACATTGCTTAGCAACAGTCCCGAGTGCAGCCTGGCCCTGGGCCCTCGCTGTTCCAGGTGGTCTCCAAGGACATGGCAGCAAAACACCCGGACTCCTGGAGAAAATGAACTCTTTTCTGTTCTTTCCGATTTGGTGATGAGATGACCAAACCAAAAGAGCGTGGGGCTGTTTGCTACTGCCCGGGTGTTTAAAAGCACTTGAGAGGGCAGAAGCTGAATATAACTGAAAAACTTTGGGACAGGCGGAGTGAGCTGAAGGTGGCCGGTCCCTCGGGGATCTGCCTCGCTGCTGCATCCTGTGTCACTTGAACCTTTGTTTTGTGCACAGGCATAGCAATGTGCTGGTTAGCAACCTTCCCTCATGCAATTATTAGGATAGTATTTTGACAGCAGTGCAGAGTCTGTTGGGATTTAATGTAATATGCAACAAATAAGTTCCTCTAAAAACAAGGCTGATGCGCGCCCTCGTCTGCTGCTGCAAGACAGGCTTTAGTTAAGTGGGGTGAGGACTTGTGTGTTGAAAGAGAAGTACTTTTACAATTCAAATGACGGAATAAACACACAGACTTCTTGCTCACAAAGCCACATGCTGATACACATAAAATCTACTACCCTAAGAGCTCAGTTTTTTTAAAAAACAATTTTCCCATGAAAATTTGGGCGAGCTTTTGAAACTAGCTGTCTATTCTCATCAGAACAACTTTGCTCGGGGACAGTATTTTTCCCCTCTTCCTCCCCAACAACCTTGTGAAGTGTTGATAAAGATATTATCCACAGCATCAGCTTCCTTTGATTGCTCTTTTAGGCTGTGTGTCTAGATGGAAACCTAGCAACACAATAACTGTATTGAAGGGAGATGTTTCAATAGCTACACTTCTTTTATCATCCTGGATGCATCTTCAGAGGTTAGACTCATCAAGACAGCCTCTTTACCCCTTGGAGCCTTACAGTGTGATTCCCTAAGCCTGGAATAAAACAGACCTGAGCTACAGAAAAGACAATAAAGATGGAATGGAAATGCTTAATATGATAAAAGATCCATTCCTCCTTTCTTCCTGCTGCCCCTATGAGCACCTGCTGTATTCCCACGGGGAAGATACTCCTGTATGGAAGGAGAATGCTTGTCTGATAGGAAAACGATTCAAGGGGAAACTACCCATCAGCATTTGTGACCGTTTCACCTCGAGGCACAAGGGGAAGGGGGCAAATGGCCCAGAGCAATGTGTAACAGTGTAATATGTGAGAGCCAGACTGGCATTCGGGAAGTAGCGTCAGCATCGTTCCAGTCGCCCACGGTGGCGAAGATCGTGATTCAGTTTCTGCAACGTTCAGGGCAAATTCCTCCTCAGGGGCAGGAAAAAACCCAAACCACAACCCCAAACACCAGCTGAAGTCACTGATACTCTAACTAGATTTCTCTCACTGGCTATAGTCTGGTGTTTTTAGCTATATTGACAAACACCCTTGTGGTGCGTGGTCTCCTTACCACAGAGCAGGGCACTGGTAGGGAGCCAAGGTGACAATATCCGACTATAATTTGGGGCACAGGAATGAGGGAGTTCACACCGGTGAAATTGCTGTTATTTTTCAGGTGTTTGGGGAGAATGTGTTTGCTAGGTGCTAAAAATTCTCCCAATCCCCTGCCTGTCCTTGGCTGCACCTCCCAAGATCTTGTGCTTTTTCAGAATTAACGAACTAAACACCACAAATGTGTTTGTCAGGCCAATAGAAGAAGTCGTTAAGTTACAGGAGAACTTTGACTTCTTTAAAAAACTGTCAATTGTGTTTTTAACAAGCTGTGTTGTGCAGGAGTTTATGGGGGTAGCTGTGGGGTGTGTGTGCCTGTAACAGCAGGAGTGTGACAGGATGTGTGTGCTTCGGTTTGGCACTGGGGGAGGGATGCACACGGTGTTAACATTTTGCATCCAAAAAGCCACAGCACGTCTGAAATCCTCTTGTGATGCCAGTGCTCCGAGATAAGTGCTGCTTATACAAAGACTTGCCTGTTGGGTACAAGTACTTAATAAGCAAGCTTGAGTGAAACTGGAGAGGGATAGGAGTTCGTACCCCGGCGGCATATGGAAAGTCTGGATAAGCTGTGATTTTTATTTCAGAAGTTTGAACGGGTCCTTCTGCGAGTCCCAGGGTCTCTGGGTGATGCTGTGTGGTCTCTGTACATGCCAACATGCAGTAAATCCCAGCAGGACTCTCTCCAGCACAGAGCATTTAGCATTCAGTTGGTTTAATCCTCTAATCTTATCAAGAACTGACATAAATGAAAACTGAACAGATAAATTCCTTTTTAAAAAATCAACCCCCCTTATATATTTCTCAATGTAGTGCACAAGATTTCTCCCTTTGCTTACCTGATTGGCTTATTTATTTCCTGATCCATTGTTTGTACAGAGGTATCAGACTATAGGTTTGGGCTCAGTGGTGAAAGGCACAGCTAATCGGCTCTGCTGTGATGAGAGTTTATCTGCTGTTTGAGCAGCCTGAGGGGATTTCAGGATCAGAGCCAGTAGTGTGGTCTGGGAGCTTGGTTAGTGGGAGCTGTGAGCTTGGCAGAGGAGGGAGTTGCTGGTAAATGTGGGTACTTGTTACCTCCTCGGTGGCAGCAGTCCTGTTCACTTTTTATTCCTTTTGTGCCCGTCAGGAGGAGCAGAACAAATCCTTTGCCTTCTTCCTTTCCACACACCTTGCTGTTTCTCTCTGGAGGGACAAAGCAGCCCTCACGAGGCTCTGTGAATGTGTGGCCAGGGGCAGTGGAATGTGTTTCCAGACCTTGTGATGAAGTTGAACAATGAAATATTAGTTTCTAGAACTCCCTTAGTCTCTCCCCTGCAATACCACAGAACAGGTTATCTCTTTAAATGATTGATTTCACACAGATTTACTTGAGTTCAGACATCTTGATGCAGCTTTACCAGGGTGAATTTTCTCTCAGTTCTCTCCTTACTGATGCCTTTGCTGAGAGCTGGATCTGCCTCCTTGCAGAGCAGCACCTTATTTCATGAACAGCTCTGCTGCATTCAGTGAGACTGTTAAGGAGGAAGGTGCTGTGGTGCCTGTGACTCAGACTAATGCAAGTCAATTTAAAGGACAGATTAAGTGCAGTGTGAGTATGGATTGCAGTGTCTGGCCCTTAATGAATAATTCAGGAATATGGAGGAGACAATGTAAGAGTTAAGTGCTTAATCCAGCTCTAGGTGAAGTCAGCAAGACACTTTCCATTGACCCCAGCCCAGGATATGTTTCAGCAACGCTTAACTATGTGTGAGTTTGTAAATTGTCCCACTGATGGCAGTGAGCTACAACAACTGTCTGAATTAGCACCCAGCAGAATGTTATTTATGACCCTCTTGCCTGTCATACTGTCGTTAACCATCCTCTGCAGCACCTGGGGGAAGCTTTCTGAGGTCTCAGCACTGCTATTGAGTCATGCTTTCATGGTACTGAAAACCAGAAAATATTAATAACTGGAGTGCCACACCACTAACGGGAGGAAATACAGACACAAGAAGGTTGGCAAAGCAAGCTTCAAAGGCTTGATTTTGGTTGCTCAGAGCTGGGGATGGTGTCTTATTCTGCAAGAACAAGGCAACTGCCTGTGATATAGATTCCACCAGAACTGGACACTCAGCTCTTCACAGCTCAGGAGTCCAACTGTGCCTGTTCCTGCCAGTGCCTGAGTGTGATCCACCTTCATGGGGTGAATGTTCCCCAGGCACTGGAACTGCTCCTGGGGGACCTGCAGTGGTGGGGATGGCAGAGCAGCTGCGTCCTGCTGGTGGGAAGCAGAGGATGCTCTGCAACCACAGCTCTTGCTTTTTGTTGCAGGTCTGCAGTAACTGGGAATCCTGTCCTTCCAGCTGCTCCAGAGGGATTTACTTTCCCATAAAGGTACAGTTCAGCACCAGTCATTAGCAGTGCTGATTTCCTTTCATGATAGCAGCATCTTGGAGGGAGGCAGAGCATCTCCTCTTTCTTGTTGTAACTCCAGTGAAACCTGTGCCCTTGCTCTGAGCCTGTGGATCCTGATGGTGCCACAGGCTTTGCTTGCCCGTGGGGTGACA